>NC_041343.1:31606587-31964087 GCF_004354835.1 Perca flavescens | reverse complement strand
GGCTATTTGGAGAAATCCATTTAAAATCACTGCTAGTAAAAGTTGATGTAAGCTATGATTAGCGATGCTAGCCCTGGCACAAGTCACGCACCGCGCACACACGGTAAACATCTCAATTTGTGAAAAAGTGTAAATCTTCTCTTGGAGAGTAGGCTTGTATGAGCCATGCCGACAGTAACTTGTAAACAGTGCTCTCTCGTGCACACGTTTAATAGGCGTTCCCTCTCGGGAGCAGGCAGAGTGTTGCACATGGGCATTTTTTCAGAAAGTACAGAGGGCGGCTCTTTTCTAAAAATTCAGGAAAATCCTCCACTATACCTTCAAGGCTTGTCCGGGAGAAGTGGATGTTTTTTGTAGGGTAAGTGGAAGAGACATTGACTTGCCCCACTGGACAAGTTAAAACTCAAAATAAAATGCCATGTTGCTTCACGTTATGTGCCACTCATTACGTCTATGTTACCAATACAGGACACATGTGTTTCTACTGTTTCAACTGAATTGTATTAATGTTGATAGTGTATGGATGCCTTCAACAAGTTTGTTCGAATTCTGCATTATCTAAACACGCACAAAAATAAATAAATAAAATGATAACTCTTTACCCGGACAAGTGACTTTTGTGCGTGGACAAGTGAAACGTAATGTACTTGTCCAAAGGACAAGTGCCTCAAAAAGTTAAAAGTCGAGCCCTGATTATAGTGAATATATTGCAACTGCAGACAGACAATCCGACAGTAGGAGCTGATGTGTTCATGCACTCCGCTGAGAGTCTTTCCTCCTCCACTTTCAGTCGGCCTCAGACACTCAATTCAACTTTAATGCGTGTGTAACGAGATCAGAGCCGTTTCTGACCGACAGCTTGTATTAGTCTATAGGTCCTGTATTAGTCTATAGGTCCTGTATTAGTCTATAGGTCCTGTATTAGTCTATAGGTCCTGTATTAGTCTATAGGTCCTGTATTAGTCTATAGGTCCTGTATCAGTCTATAGGTCCTGTATCAGTCTATAGGTCCTGTATTAGTCTATAGGTCCTGTATTAGTCTATAGGTCTTGTATCAGTCTATAGGTCCTGTATTAGTCTATAGGTCTTGTATCAGTCTATAGGTCTTGTATCAGTCTATAGGTCCTGTATTAGTCTATAGGTCTTGTATCAGTCTATAGGTCTTGTATCAGTCTATAGGTCCTGTATTAGTCTATAGGTCTTGTATCAGTCTATAGGTCCTGTATTAGTCTATAGGTCTTGTATCAGTCTATAGGTCTTGTATCAGTCTATAGGTCCTGTATTAGTCTATAGGTCTTGTATCAGTCTATAGGTCCTGTATTAGTCTATAGGTCTTGTATCAGTCTATAGGTCCTGTATTAGTCTATAGGTCTTGTATCAGTCTATAGGTCTTGTATCAGTCTATAGGTCTTCTATCAGTCTATAGGTCCTGTATTAGTCTATAGGTCTTGTATCAGTCTATAGGTCTTCTATCAGTCTATAGGTCCTGTATTAGTCTATAGGTCTTGTATTAGTCTATAAGTCTTGCTAATTTAAATTAAGTTAACTGGTGATTTTTGTTGTTTGTGTTCTTCATCTGTGAGCTAAATTGCACGTGGCTGTTGAACCGATATAATAGCGATTGCTCACGTTTGTATTTTAGGAGCATTATTTACATGCTGAAATAGTGACACTGTAATGTGTTAATTAATGTAATTAAGATAATGTGTTAAGATAATGTAATTAATAGTGGGTTTAATGGTATTTGCTGCAGAAGGCTTAGCCTATAGACAGTAGTCTCCCAGCTGATCCTGCCTTGTAACTGGAGAAACAGCCTTTCTTTTACTGTCTATGGAGCTAGCTGACATGATCTACCAACTGAGCTACTGAGCATGTGCGAGTCCAATCAAAGATGTTACAGAAGAAAAGAGGTCTCACTCTGTAGCTAAAACAGAGAGCTGAACACAGGGTGAAAAGAGGAGCTGCAGCAATGTGCAGTACAACTAAAATATGGTGTTTTTTGAAAGATTAAACCATGTAAACCTATTCTGGTACAACCTCTAAAATACAATTATGAACCTGAAAATGAGCAGAATATGGGAGCTTTAACCGTAGTTCTCAAACTTTTTTTCACTGATGTACCCCATAATGTACCCCGTGTTTTTAAGCCAAGTACGCCCCCTGACCAGCGATAGATTTACCAAACAGCAGCAGCCATGTAACTGAAAAACATTTAAATGCTGATGAACAAAAGCAACAAAAACTTTTTTTTTTTTTAAACTTGGAAAAAGTTGGTAGAAAAAAGGAAGGAAGAAAGGCAAGAATAGGTTGAAAATGGTGACAAAATGCGACAAAAACTTTGAAATGACAAACTCACGTACCACCTGCAGTCCTCCAGAGGACACCTAGGGGGACAGGTACCACATGCAGTCCTCCAGAGGACACCTAGGGGGACACATACAACCTGCAGTCCTCCAGAGGACCCCTAGGGGGACACATACCACCTGTAGTCCTCCAGAGGACCCCTAGGGGGACACATACCCCCCCTACAGTCCTCCAAAGTACCCCTAGGGGGACACGTACCCCCCCCTACAGTCCTCCAGAGGACCCCTAGGGGGACACATACAACCTGCAGTCCTCCAGAGGACCCCTAGGGGGACACATACCACCTGTAGTCCTCCAGAGGACCCCTAGGGGGACACATACCCCCCCTACAGTCCTCCAGAGGACCCCTAGGGGGACACATACCACCATCAGTCCTCCAGAGGACCCCTAGGGGGACACATACCCCCCCTACAGTCCTCCAAAGTACCCCTAGGGGGACACATACCACCTGCAGTCTTCCAGAGGACCCCTAGGGGGACACATACCCCCCCCACAGTCCTCCAAAGTACCCCTAGGGGGACACGTACCCCCCCCTACAGTCCTCCAAAGTACCCCTAGGGGGACACATACCACCTGCAGTCTTCCAGAGGACCCCTAGGGGGACACATACCCCCCCTACAGTCCTCCAAAGTACCCCTAGGGGGACACGTACCCCCCCTACAGTCCTCCAAAGTACCCCTAGGGGGACACATACCACCTGCAGTCCTCCAAAGGACCCCTAGGGGGACACATACCCTACCCTACAGTCCTCCAAAGTACCCCTAGGGGGACACGCACCCCCCCTACAGTCCTCCAAAGTACCCCTAGGGGGACACATACCACCTGCAGTCCTCCAGAGGACCCCAAGGGGGACACATACCCCTCCTACAGTCCTCCAAAAGTACCCCTAGGGGGACACGTACCCCCCCTACAGTCCTCCAAAGTACCCATAGGGGGACACATACCACCTGCAGTCCTCCAGAGGACCCCAAGGGGGACACATACCCCCCCTACAGTCCTCCAAAGTACCTCTAGGGGGAGACGTACCCCCCCTACAGTCCTCCAAAGTACCCATAGGGGGACACATACCACCTGCAGTCCTCCAGAAGACCCCAAGGGGGACACATACCCCCCCTACAGTCCTCCAAAGTACCCCTAGGGGGACACGTACCCCCCCTACAGTCCTCCAAAGTACCCATAGGGGGACACATACCACCTGCAGTCCTCCAGAGGACCCCAAGGGGGACACATACCCCCCCTACAGTCCTCCAAAGTACCCCTAGGGGGGACACGTACCCCCCTACAGTCCTCCAAAGTACCCATAGGGGACACATACCACCTGCAGTCCTCCAGAGGACCCCAAGGGGACACATACCCCCCTACAGTCCTCCAAAGTACCTCTAGGGGAGACGTACCCCCCCACAGTCCTCCAAAGTACCCCTAGGGGACACATACCACCTGCAGTCCTCCAGAGGACCCCAAGGGGGACACATACCCCCCCCTACAGTCCTCCAAAGTACCCCTAGGGGGACACGTACCCCCCCTACAGTCCTCCAAAGTACCCATAGGGGGACACATACCACCTGCAGTCCTCCAGAGGACCCCAAGGGGGACACATACCCCCCCCTACAGTCCTCCAAAGTACCTCTAGGGGAGACGTACCCCCCTACAGTCCTCCAAAGTACCCCTAGGGGGACACATACCACCTGCAGTCCTCCAGAGGACCCCAAGGGGGACACATACCCCCCCTACAGTCCTCCAAAGTACCTCTAGGGGGAGACGTACCCCCCCTACAGTCCTCCAAAGTACCCCTAGGGGGACACATACCACCTGCAGTCCTCCAGAGGACCACTAGGGGAACACATGGTTGTAAACAGAACTTTTCACGTTTTAAAAACAGCTTGAGAAGAAATTTTAGAGCGGGGGAAAGTTCACGTTTGTAAACTTTTTACTGAAAAATCCATATCTAGATTTTCGATAACAACCAGGGTTCACTGTCAGTCAACTAAAGATTAATTCTTCTTGCCACAAGTCCATTTTTAAATGCCCCTATACACATTCCCCCCTGAGAAAAAAAAACACACGGACACACGCGCACACACACACATAGAGACAGAGACAGACACACACAAACCCAGTCCGAGAGACACACACACACACAAACACACACTATCTGTCAGCACGTTGATGTCGCAGAGAATAAGGAAGTGGTGTGAAAAGTGTGCCAAAGTGAGCAGTTAGCTCGTGTCTGTGCCCGTTTATCCGGGTGTTCCGGTTCGCTGTTACCTTGCAGGGGAACGGCAGAGTGGACGCCACCTTCTCCATGGCCAGGTTCCGGATGCTCGGGGTGAGCGGGCCTCGGCAGGTCGGACAGCAGCTCAGCTTCTGGCGGCACAGGTTGCACACCAGGTGACCCGCCTGGCACTGCAGGATGGGCGGCAGGACGTAGTCGAAGCATACCGGGCACTCGAACAGCGCCGTGAGCTCCGGGGACTGCCCCGGTAGACCGAGCGACAGAGACACAGCGGGGGAAGGGGAAGGGACAGCGGACCCGGCCCCGGTGCTCACTCCGGCGGCTACTCCCGTAACAGCCGCCGCGGCTCCTCCGTGTTTTCCAACGCCCACTTTCCCGGCCCCGAGTCCTCCTCCACCACCGGCTCCGGTTCCGTCTGGGGACGGACGGCTCATATCTTCCAGCTGCGGTCCGTTTCCTGTGAACTGCCGGGCGAGTGGTAACGTCATCTACTGTTTACTACCGGACGACGTCGCTCGCTCCTCCCGCTGTTGCTACGTGACTTGAGTGTCTGGCTCTCTCCCCTGGAGACACAACATGGCGGCTGCCAGTTTGTATCAACTGCCGCGCCGCTCTCATTGGACGCTACGTCACAGATTGACAGGGCGCTCAGCCAATCAGAGAGCGGAGTCGTGTCATTCTGGAATGCGTGGCAGCAAATAACTGAATTATAAACAATGCATAAACTAACAAAAAAGCAATTAAGACTTTTGAGTTATTAAATGATTATAATATTAAATAATACTACAAAAATGCTGGCTTCATGAAATGTGTATATATATATATATATATATATATATATATATATAGTATTGCCTTTTCTTTTCAAAAAATAAAGGGTTTATTTGCCAAAAAATGTTACTTATGTACCATTACACTTTTGTTTCTGTTTTGTAATATTTTTTTCATGTTTGTATCTTTTGTATATGAGCTTTTGCACAAAAGAGGTTGAGAACAAAAAGAACTGCTTTCTTTTCTCAAGTATTAGGTATTAAGTTTTAAGATTTTGGAAACTAAAGAGCTTTTTTTCTACCGAATGAATATACTTTTATATGTGTGTCATGTTCTCGTGTTTTTGGTCTTTTTTATGTAATATATCCTTTATATTTTCTATTTTTATTCATAATATTTTGTATAAATTAGTTTTGATTTGTATTTCCTAATGTTGTTTACCTGAATCTTTGTGAAGCTGTGTTTTTTGATGTGATAACTAAGTCTACTATTGTTAACTTTTACTATTGTTAATTTCATTCATAAAGTTCAATATCTTGATCCAACCCCATCTTTTGATGTAACGTGTCTGTGGCTCCCCTCAGTGGAGGATCAGGTGTAAATGCATCCTGCTTCTTCATTGCTCTCTTATGTGTAATATTTCTTTCTTTCCGTCCTGATTAGGCTAATACATTGTTTTTCGAGCGTTGTAGATCCCTAGTACTTCTGTCTCGGTTTTGGCTGAGTATTCTCTGTTTTTTTTAGCTTCATTTGGCCCAGTATCCTCTGCTGTCTAAGTCCTGGTTAGGTGGCTAGTGTTCAATATTCTCTAGTGTTTTGGCCCAAGTCCTATATTATTCAGTGTTTTATTCCCAGACTTATATCTTGGTTTGGCCTGTATTTTTCTGGTTTTGTAGCTTCATTAAGGCCCAGTATTCGCTGCTGTCTAAGTCCCAGTTTGATCAAATTATTCTCCAGTGTTTTAGCCCTTGTTTGATCCAATATTCTTCAGTGTCTTAGCCCTAGTCTGGTCCAATATTCTCCAGTGTTTAGCCCTAGTTTGGTCCAATACTCTCCAGTGTTTGAGCCCCAGTTTTATCCAATATTCTGCAGTGTTTTAGCCCTAGTTTGATCCAATATTCTCCAGTGTCTTAGCCCTAGTCTGGTCCAATATTCTCCAGTGTCTTAGCCCTAGTTTGATCCAGTATTCTCCAATGTTTTAGCCCTAGTTTGGTCCAATATTCTCCAGTGTTTAGCCCTAGTTTGGTCCAATACTCTCCAGTGTTTTAGCCCTAGTTTGATCCATTATTCTCCAGTGTTTTAGCCCTAGTTTGGTCCAATATTCTCCAGTGTTTAGCCCTAGTTTGGTCCAATATTCTCCAGTGTTTAGCCCTAGTTTGATCCATTATTCTCCAGTGTTTTAGCCCTAGTTTGATCCATTATTCTCCAGTGTTTTAGCCCTTGTTTGATCCAATATTCTTCAGTGTTTAGCCCTAGTTTGGTCCAATACTCTCCAGTGTTTGAGCCCCAGTTTTATCCAATATTCTGCAGTGTTTTAGCCCTAGTTTGATCCAATATTCTCCAGTGTCTTAGCCCTAGTTTGGTCCAGTATTCTCCAATGTTTTATCCCTAGTTTGGTCCAGTATTCTCCAGTGTCTTAGCCCTAGTTTGATCCAGTATTCTCCAATGTTTTAGCCCTAGTTTGGTCCAATATTCTCCAGTGTTTTAGCCATAGTTTGGTCCAATATTCTCCAGTGTTTTAGCCCTAGTTTGGTCCATTATTTCCCTCATAACTACAGCCACTAGAGGCCGCCACTACTATGAACGTAAAGATGAGTCTTACAGTTTTTCTTGATTGCTTTGACGCAGCAGTACACTCTAATTCCACATTTTTCAAAATATTTAAGACACAGGTCGAAACAGTGCACCACTGCTTGTCATTGAAGTCTATTACTGTACGTAGCTTTCATGCCAGTGACATTTGTTAACAAATTTGCCTTCTTGCAATGAATTGTATCCAGAATCAGAAATGCTTTTATGCAAATTTTATCATTTCCATTGATTCTTATTTTGAAACTGTGGCTGAAAACTTAAATACTGTAAATATTACACATAATACATGTAAACCAAAATAAAATCTATTAGAGTATAAGCAATTAAGAAAATAAAAATAAAATCTATTACAGTAAAGTATAAGAAATAGCCACTATTGATACTGAGTCTCTTCTGTCTTAGACCTCTTCCATCCATGTTGGCAAAGAACAACACAGACGCTGCACCTTTAAGGCCTGCAGACTGATTGTTAATTGAAGATTTGTGTGAATGAGTGTCAAACAGGTGCTTCAGACCCTATTTACACGTACATGGTTATTTTTACAAACGGAGACATTTCCCTTTGTTTGTGCCCTTCGTTTACACGCAAACGGGGAATTCTCCTATGAAACCAAGTCTTTCTAAAAACTCCTGCAATAGTGGAGACTTTTGAAATCTTCGTTTGCACGTTTGCATGTAAACTGAGACAAATTGAGGTTTAGGCAGCCGAGAGAGAGAAAGAGGAAGTGATTGGTTGCTGTTGTTGCTATTTTCTGGATTCTGATTGGCTAACGTGGGCTTGAGCTTCTCATTACACCGCCACCTACAGGTCTGGCGTGCTCTTGACTGCATTTACGTCATAGATACACACTGGTACGTGTAAACAAACACTTTTCTGAAAACTGACAGCTGTGCACAATGTTATTTTTGAAAACGGAGAGGTTGAAATGTCTGTTTATGAAAATAGCCCGGCCACATGTAAACGTGGCACCAGTGATTTCATACTGATGTAGGTAGTTTCTAATAGTTAAGAACAGATGCTTTCTCTTTGGTTACAATAGCTAGAACAACGGAGTTTGGACTGCTTGAATGACATCCGTGTTAAAGATGCAGTAGGTAAGTCTTATAAAACTAACTTTCTGTCACATTTGCTGAAACTGACCCTATGTTCCTGTAGAACTACATGAATTATGTAATATAAAAAAAATCCAGCTCCTCTGGCACCACCTACAGCCTGTACTGCTATTGGCAAAATTCCACAGCTCCCGGTCAATTTTCTTCAATCAGGGCCACAGGGGGGGTGTCTATCTGCATGTCAATCACTGCTCAGGCACTTACACGCATATAATAGTGTTCTCCCCTCCCAATTCCCCAGCGCACGAGCTGCAGAAAAGTTTCCTAAAACTCTGGTGGTGAAGTGGCTTTTCAGAGGTGGCGTGAGGACACGCGCTCTCCCTCAGCTGTTGCCTCGTTCTGACTCATGAAAAAAAAACACGAGTAAAATAACACTGCATAAACTCCGCTACCATGTGTTTATTTAAATATAGGTACACCATGTAGGCCTAAGAGATTGCAATAAGCCTGTATATTACTATTAGGACTATAGAAAATGTGTCAAGGATGTATAAATTAAATAGGCTAAACTTCAGCTGGAGTCCGATTTACTACGGCAACACTGTTGACCACATCAGTGATACAAATTTTCATCCCGCATTCAGGCTGCAAAATAGTAGCTACACACGTTAGTGCAAATGAACCTGAGATATCAGGGCTTCAATCTCCACCTCTGAAAAGTTTCTCTTCTCAGCCGGATTACGTCTCGCCATGTCGTAAATTGTAGGGGCGAGGCCTCAAAACCGAGAATATATTGGGGCGTGATATTTAAATGACGATCGTTCAGTGGCGTCCATACTTCAAACCTTCAGAAATACCTATCAGTTTGGTTTCTAAACGCACACTGAATCCCCATGTTGCCTAGTCCTTAGTTTCCAATCCAATGCTTCAATACCACTGTACTAGGCCGCCGCTGCTGAGAAACTAATCCCTCAAAATGTAATGCGATCATTGAGTTGCAAGGGAAGTCAAATTTCTAACATTATTATATGAACAGACATTTGCATCGATATTCTGGCGTTATAATTTATTTGCCTCGGGTGTACTGTGGAGTGGGTAAGACTGTTTTTAGTGGCAGGCTAGCAGATACTGTTGACTTGCGCTAGCCTAGCACCAGCGAACTCTGCAAGTGGAATGAATGGATGATAAATTACACACTCGCTAACTTGGAAATGAGGTCCTATGTCCAAAATTCTGAACCACCCCTTTAAGGTTAGGGATAGGTTGCGCTGCCTGGAAGGAGGTCTACGTTGGGGGCTTAAAACACCATCGAGCTAAATGTACTCAGTGTGTGTTGTTAAAGTTTGGCTCCATAACTGCTTTCTGTTGGCTGGTTCAGTCCAGCTTTGGCCCTCGGCCCGCCTGAAAGGCTCTTACTTTTATTTCCAGGGGGAATTAAAGAATTGGCTGACAGCAGAGTCCCAGCTCAATTAACCTTCAGACGCCTTCAAGTTCACTTCAACAAAAGCTGTTTGAAAAGAAAAAGAAGAAGAAAAAAATGGACAAAGCCTGTCCGGGCGGAGTCTGAAGCTGTGAGGATTCGAGCTCTCGGATATTTGCTACAGCTTCCTGTGTGACAAAGAATTTGAAAATACTGCTGTTGGTTTATAAAGCAGTGGACGGTTTCCATTAGGAAGACCTCTCAGATGGCCTGCTTCGGGTCTGCTTACTGTCCTCAGAGTCCAAACTAAACATGGAGAAGCAGCATTATTGCTTTACAGTCTTCACGTTGCACATATCGGAAACAAACTCCCAGAAAACCTTAGATCTACGTCTTTTATATCAGGGCTGAAGACTTTTTACATCTGTTTTAACATCCTATTTAAATGTCTCTTTATATTACCGTGTTTTTCCTTTATCTGCCTATTTATGGTTTATGTCTTATGTCTTATGCGCTTTTACACCTTTAATTACAACCCGGTCTCACGGCAGTTCGTGAAATGATCACGTTATTTAATCTATTGAGTTGTGTACATGGACAGGTTTATCTTGTTTTTTTCGTGGTGGCCGAAAGCATGTTTTTTAAACTAATGTAACAAAAAAATGTAACATCGACAACTTCTCAGTCCCTCCCCCCCTTTTCCGCTAAAGCCCAAAACGGTCTCCTAAGCCCCTCCCCCCACAAGGGAGAATGAATGCGCGTGCATGAGCAGTGATTGACACACAGTTAGACACTCCCCCTGGCCCTGATTGGTGCATCTGAACAGTTAGACACTCCCCCTGGTCCTGATTGGTGCATCTGAACAGTTAGACACTCCCCCTGGTCCTGATTGGTGCATCTGAACAGGGAGTAGTGGATTTATTGAAGTCCCACTACAGGCTGTAGGTGGAGCCACAGGAGCTGGATCTATTTAATTTTTTTATTACCTGCTTCATGTAGTTCTACTGGAACATAGGGTCAGTTTCAGCAAATATGACAGAAAGGTAGTTTTAGAAGGCTGACCTACTGCACCTTTAATAACACCGACCCAAACCAACCAAACTCTGGAGCGCTGGATCATCACTTGAGACACAAGTTGTTTGTAACCACACGGCCCGGAAAAACAGTTTTTAAAACACAAATAGAACAAGGTTTACAAATATATTTCCATTGAAAATTGATTTACAAATGTCGAGTTACAAATTAGAGGCACAGTCACAGATACACCTTTATGGCACTTACCCACGCCCTGCAGGTTTTCACGCCACCTTTTGGTATCGCCTCAGCTCGCTTGGAACCTCGAATAAAGAATAAACTAAATAAAGTACCTGTTAGCAGGTACCAGGGACCTTTTTATCATTATGGAAAACCAAAAAAGGCGAGTTGAGTCGAGGCGAGTCGAGCTGGTACCATGTGATGGAAAAACACCATACAGATACGAATCATTCTGTATTAATTTGTATGTTGTGTTTCAGTGTTTTAGCAACATCCTTAAACTGCTAAAAGCATCCTTGTGCTTTTATTCCGATTTTAAAGATGAACTTCAAGTCAGATTTATTTTCATATAAAAGATATTATCTCATATGTTTATGTGCTTATGATTAAAACTGAAACCAACATTTGAAATTAAAAACAAATGCAACCACAGTTTTCCTCTGTGGTTTTCTCCTAATCACTGAGATCTTTTATTCCATCTTAAATTCCTTTATATAAAAAGGGAGACCATGACTCTTTGACTTCATCACCACTGTGTCTGTCAGCCAATTTATTTTTTACTAATCCGTTAATCTCTTCTTTGCAGCCTCACTTCACTTTTCAAACTTTGTTATTCAATGACAATTACAGTTCTAAGGAAAATGTGCTCTTTTAATGTCTTCTCCGAGATGATGACTCTTTTATAGAAGTTTTATTGAACCAGTTTTAAGGTTTTGTATTGTGGGTTGGTATGGAAAATTGACTTACTTGGGCAACAAAAATAGGCTCGGTTATCAAAGTGGCTAGTAAATACAGAGTCAAACGTTCTCTGCACATGTTTTCATGCTAATCTGATGCGTCTCTAGCTTTAAAAAAGCTGCCGCAAACCGCTGATTAGCTGCTAATGCTAGCTTTTGGGGCAGAGGGTAAATCTCTATTTCTATACCACTAACAAGGCTCAAAATAGCACCACACTTCCACGGTAGCATAATGAGGATCCCTACATGCAAACCGAAGCATTGTGAACTTTGTAAGTGTACAGACAGTTTATTAAAAAGATAGATTATAAAGACAGTAGTGTTCATGTTTACATGAGGGTGCCATCTTGGAAAACATGACCAGTCGAATCACAAACGCTGTGTTTGAGCTATGTTAATGGTTACTGGTTGCACGGCGTTCATAGCTAGCGTTAGTAGCTAACCACCAGTTAGCGGCAGCTTGTTTAAAGATAGAGACACATTCGACTACCATGAAAACATGTCCCAGAGAACGATCGACTCGGTACACTTATGTTATTAACCCCTAGGGTCATTTTGCGCCAGAATTGTCCTTTAAAGCCCATGTTGCAGGATAACCACCACTGTTGATTAATGTTAAGGTACATATAGCACTCAATATACGTATAGCATTGTTAAAAATGTCTCCAAATAGTGTTAAAGGCCAGTTTTTGTCAGGTTTTTGTCGTTTTTGGTATTAGTGTTATTTTTCCTGGAATTCGGTGATGACGTCACGTTGGGGAGACGTGTATCAGCCTAGTACTGTAACTATGGTGACTGTGTATCAGCCTGGTACTGTAACTATGGTGACTAACTGGTATGAGGAGGATGTGTTTTTTACTGTCTGTGAACAGCACCAAGTGAAAGTCAATGTTTTATTTATATCTAGTGACAGTGATCATGTCGTTAGTTCAGATAAGTACCGGTAAACTTATCTAGATCTAGAAAATACAAGGCATTGTGCTAGCTATGTGCTAACTTGCCAGTCCCACCTGTTTAATCCCCCGATGGTTGTAAACACATAAATATGATTGATATCATGATTAGATATCGCACGTTTTGATGGTAGCCTACTAGCTCCAGTAACAAAATTTTGCCTGGTGTTTATTTATTACTTGGATGCTGTTCAGCTTTTCACAAGTTTAGACAGCTAGCTAACGCTACGCCGACGTTTCGCTAACATTAGCGCAACAGCGTTAGCATAGCCGGCTAGGTAAATATTACAACTGCCTTCAGAGTTTCCTATATCTGCGTCCACGTTGTCAACATAAGACTTGTGGCGTTGGTGCTCCTTTTGTGCCATAACTTTATTGAATGAAACGTTAAACTTCGCTCCTACGAGATGGTTTTTGTTAGTTACACACAAAGCTAACTGGCTATAGTTAGCCTGTACGTATGCTAGCGGACATTAGCTAACGTTGCATAGCCAGCAAGCAGCTTCGGCGAGCTAACCTCGACAGCTAACACATCCATGTGTCTCCATTTCAAAACATCACTGCAGATTGACTGCTTTTAACAGCGGAGGTTGATTGTGGGCAACATACTGTCGCGGTTAGCTCGCCAAAACTACTGCCGATTGCCGAAGTTGCTGGCTGGCTACGCAACGTTAGCTAATATCGCTAGCATACGTACAGGCTAACTATAGCCACTTAGCTTTGTGTGTAATGTTACAAAAAAACACCTATTTTGTAGGAGCGAAGCTTAATATTTCATTCAATAAAAGTATGGCACAAAAGGAGCACTAACGCCACGTCTTGTGTTGACAACGTGGACGTAGCTCCGAAGGCAGTTGTAATATTTAACTAGCAGTCTAAGCTATCGCTGTTGCGCTAACGTTAGCAAACGTCGGCGTAGCGTTAGCTAGCTGTTTAAACTTGTGAAAAGCCGAACAGCATCCCCGTCCAAGCTGCCTTTCACTTCCCCTCCAATATTATTATACACATAATAAAGACACATTGACTCGGTCGAGACCAAAAGCCATATTTTGCCAGACCGGCGGCAGAAACCGTGACCGGGACAGTGAACCGAGACGGGGCTTTTGCCTGTCGTCTCCAATGGTCGTCTCCCCAAGGTGACGTCATGCAATGCATTGTGGGGGAAAGGAGAAACCACTGTAAAAAAGTACTACTTTTTCGTATTTTATTCCGTTTTGTGATATCCATTGTATTTGATGTTGTTGGGTAACAGTTTAAATGTTTATTACCAACAAGCAAATTGCAAAAAATCGTTAGAAAATAAACCCTGCAACATGGGCTTTAAGTGCATCTTACAGATGCTTAGGCTACATTTTTATTGCTACGTTTTGGTTTTTAAGCATTAACTTTTTAGCCAATAGGGATCTCTGTGTGTTTTTATCTCCAGTAGAAGAACTAATCTCTGTTTAAACTAAGACGGCCAAACCTCACATCTCAACATTCTGGTATACTGGACATAAACAGGAGGCAGCGTGTGAATATGCCCATAGATGCCATTACAGTTGAGTTTAGCTGACAAAAAGTGGCACAATGCGGCGACAACAGTTAAGTTTAGACAACTAAACGACTAGTAAAGATTAGAAAAAGATCATTGTTTGGACACGAACACGCAATCTTCTACCAACAGTGTCCTACATTAGCCTATTTTTATAAAACATCTGCTACGGAGCCATAACGTGAGGTACAAGGTAATGGAGCCTTTTATACATTGTAAAAAGTAGTTTTAGTCGTGCAACAGAAAACTCAGATTGGACAGATAGTCTAGCTAGCTGTCTGGATTTACCCTGCAGAGATCTGAGGAGCAGTTAACCATAGTCCTCACAAATCCAAATCCGGAGGTTAGAACGCCAACACAAAGACAGAGGAAGGAGACGGACATCTGGCCATCACGAGTGACATCCAGTGGCACCTGAACAATACCGGGAATGAACGTGGTGGATACATAGACAGTAAAACAATGGACACAGCTACGCCATATATTTAGATGGAGACCTGTGAAGTCACTTTTCCGGTGCTGGCTGAGCGTTACTCAGCAGCCTCAAACTGAGCTTGTAGACGTAGATGTGACGTGAGCAACGTGTCTGAAAGTTGTAAGTCTTCTGGTAGCTGTGCCGAGAGAAATCTCAATCATTCCCAATCTTACAGAGACGGAGAGTGTAGGTATATGTAAGGAGATAACATAGACACAGGCTAATTACTGATCACTAACATGCTAGTTAACATTAGTAATTAAACCTAAACAGATAATGGAAGTCCAAACTGCCTGTGAGCTTCTCCTGTACTATACGGTAATTCCTCTACTGTGTGACAGTAAGTCTCGTGGTTATGACCCAATCGTTAGCCTATTGTTATAAAAGCGTCTGCTACGGAGCCATAACGTGAGGTACAAGGTAATGGAGCCTTTTATACATTGTCGTGTTTCTTTAGAAATAAACAACGGAGAAATAGAGTCTTTAAACGCTTCAGATGTAAAGTTATTCGCTGTCAAAGTGGCGCCAAAATGAATGGGAGTCAATGGGATGCTAACGGGAGGTGATGGCTTGTTAGCCTCAGAATGTCCACATAGGAAGTATGCTTTCTGGATGCTCGCTTACCCCCTTGGGTGGATATAGATTACCATAGCTTCAATCTGACAATGGCTGGAGCAAACTGGAGCTGTAGTTTTCACAGTTTCTCCAGCCTGTGTGGCACTAATGACCCATCATACTTCAGTGACCAATGCACTAGTCTCTCTCTCTCTCTGTCTCTCTCTCCCTCTCTCTCTTTCCCTGCCTCTCTCTCTCCCTCTGCCTCTCTCTCTCTCCCTCTCTCTCCCTGCCTCTCTTTCTCCCTCTGCCTCTCTCTCTCTCTCAGTGTGTCTCATCCTCTCTGCTTGGTGGTCTGACGCTGGGGCTGATCTGTGTCATCACTGTGTTGTAATCGGATTGTTATTTACCGAATCAATAACTGAAGTTACCGGAGCTGCGATGAAGCTTCTCTGCAGCGGATCGATTGCGTGTCTCCTGCTCCTCTTCTGTCTTCCAGGTGAGAACGTGTTAAGCTTTGCTTCTGCTGCTTTTAAGATAAAAACATATACAATAATTACACCCACAGAGTGGGGACTTTATATGGGATAATACACTTTAACTCAGAGTTTAGGCTGTTGTATCCATCAATGTTTTTTCTGTGTGCCATAAAATCTCAGATGCAATTATATCTACATTCACAAGTAGTCTTTTTCTATGGTGTATGTTTCCGGTGCACTTTTGCAATTATAACTTCATTTATCTTACAGCTGTTTTCTCTTTTATATTGTTCTTCTACTTTTATATTTATTTTTAAATGAAGCTGGATCTAAAAGCAATGCACAAAAATGTAAATGCACCACACGGCCGTGTACCTGTGCAAATAGTCATTAAACATGTATTCTACTCTATTTTACACAAGATTATCTCTTTTTAGAAACAAGCTCAAGGTGTTGTTGCACATATCGTCAGAGACTTGTGAACCCTCACAGTTCAAGAGGATTAAAGTAATTTGTGTGTGAACATCTAATCTGAAACTTAACAGTGTTTTTTTCTTATACATAGTTTAGTACAAAAGAGAGTAGTATGTAGATAGACAACAGTAGAGAGTAGTATGTAGAGACAGCAGTAGATAGTAGTATGTAGAGAGAAAGCAGTAGAGAGTAGTATGAAGAGAGACAGCAGTAGAGAGTAGTATGTAGAGAGTAGTATGTAGAGAGACAGCAGTAGAGAGTATTATGTAGAGAGACAGCAGTAGAGAGTAGTATGTAGAGAGACAGCAGTAGAGAGTAGTATGTAGAGAGACAGCAGTAGAGAGAGTAAAGAGAGAGAGACAGCAGTAGAGAGTAGTATGTGAGAGACAGAGTAGAGAGTAGTATGTAGAGAGACAGCAGTAGAGAGTAGTATGTAGAGAGACAGCAGTAGAGAGTAGTATGTAGAGAGACAGCAGTAGAGAGACAGCAGTAGAGAGTAGTATGTAGAGAGACAGCAGTAGAGAGTAGTATGTAGAAAGACAGCAGTAGAGAGTAGTATGTATAAAGACAGCAGTAGAGAGTAGTATGTAGAAAGACAGCAGTAGAGAGTAGTATGTATAGAGACAGCAGTAGAGAGTAGTATGTAGAAAGACAGCAGTAGAGAGTAGTATGTAGAGAGACAACAGTAGAGAGTAGTATGTAGAGAGACAACAGTAGAGAGTAGTATGTAGAGAGACAGCAGTAGAGAGTAGTATGTAGAGAGACAACAGTAGAGAGTAGTATGTAGAGAGACAGCAGTAGAGAGTAGTATGTAGAGAGACAACAGTAGAGAGTAGTATGTAGAGAGACAGCAGTAGAGAGTAGTATGTAGAGAAACAACAGTAGAGAGTAGTATGTAGAGAGACAGCAGTAGAGAGTAGTATGTAGAGAAAGCAGTAGAGAGTAGTAGTAGATGTAGAGAGACAACAGACAGCAGAGAGTAGTATGTAGAGAGACAACAGTAGAGAGTAGTATGTAGAGAGACAACAGTAGAGAGTAGTATGTAGAGAGACAACAGTAGAGAGTAGTATGTAGAGAGACAACAGTAGAGAGTAGTATGTAGAGAGACGACAGTAGAGAGTAGTATGTAGAGAGACAACAGTAGAGAGTAGTATGTAGAGAGACGACAGTAGAGAGTAGTATGTAGAGAGACAGTAGAGAGAGTAGTAGTAGAGAGACAGTAGTAGAGAGTAGTATGTAGAGAGACAGTAGAGAGTAGTATGTAGAGAGACAGCAGTAGAGAGTAGTATGTAGAGAGACAGCATTAGAGAGTAGTATGTAGAGAGATGCCAGTAGAGAGTAGTATGTAGAGAGACAGCAGTAGAGAGTAGTATGTAGAGAGACAGCAGTAGAGAGTAGTATGTAGAGAGACAGTAGAGAGTAGTATGTAGAGAGACGACAGTAGAGAGTAGTGTGTAGAGAGACAACAGTAGAGAGTAGTGTGTAGAGAGACAACAGTAGAGAGTAGTGTGTAGAGAGACAACAGTAGAGAGTAGTATGTAGAGACAACAGTAGAGAGTAGTATGTAGAGAGACAACAGTAGAGAGTAGTATGTAGAGAGACAGCAGTAGAGAGTAGTATGTAGAGAGACAGCAGTAGAGAGTAGTAGTGTAGAGAGACGACAGTAGAGAGTAGTATGTAGAGAGACAGCAGTAGAGAGTAGTATGTAGAGAGACAACAGTAGAGAGTAGTATGTAGAGACAACAGTAGAGAGTAGTATGTAGAGAGACAACAGTAGAGAGTAGTATGTAGAGAGACAACAGTAGAGAGTAGTATGTAGAGAGACAACAGTAGAGAGTAGTATGTATAGAGACAACAGTAGAGAGTAGTATGTAGAGAGACAACAGTAGAGAGTAGTATGTAGAGAGACAACAGTAGAGAGTAGTATGTAGAGAGACGACAGTAGAGAGTAGTATGTAGAGAGACGCCAGTAGAGAGTAGTATGTAGAGAGACAGCATTAGAGAGTAGTATGTAGAGAGATGCCAGTAGAGAGTAGTATGTAGAGAGACAGCAGAGCAGTAGTATGTAGAGAGACAGCAGTAGAGAGTAGTATGTAGAGAGACAGCAGTAGAGAGTAGTATGTAGAGAGACGACAGTAGAGAGTAGTGTGTAGAGAGACGACAGTAGAGAGTAGTGTGTAGAGAGACAGCAGTAGAGAGTAGTGTGTAGAGAGACGACAGTAGAGAGTAGTATGTAGAGAGACAACAGTAGAGAGTAGTATGTAGAGAGACAGCAGTAGAGAGTAGTATGTAGAGAGAGAGAGAGTAGTATGAGAGAGAGAGAGAGTAGTATGTAGAGAGACAGAAGTAGAGAGTAGTATGTAGAGAGACGACAGTAGAGAGTAGTATGTAGAGAGACAGCAGTAGAGAGTAGTATGTAGAGAGACAGCAGTAGAGAGTAGTATGTAGAGAGACAGCAGGAGAGAGTAGTATGTAGAGAGACAGCAGTAGAGAGTAGTATGTAGAGAGACAACAGTAGAGAGTAGTATGTAGAGAGACAACAGTAGAGAGTAGTATGTAGAGAGACAACAGTAGAGAGTAGTATGTAGAGAGACAACAGTAGAGATTAGTATGTAGAGAGACGACAGTAGAGAGTAGTATGTAGAGAGACAACAGTAGAGAGTAGTATGTAGAGAGACAACAGTAGAGAGTAGTATGTAGAGAGACAACAGTAGAGAGTAGTATGTAGAGACAGAGAGAGTAGTGTGTAGAGAGACAACAGTAGAGAGTAGTATGTAGAGAGAGAGAGTAGTAGTAGAGAGTAGTATGTAGAGAGACACAGTAGAGAGTAGTATGTAGAGAGACAGCAGTAGAGAGTAGTATGTAGAGAGACAGCAGTAGAGAGTAGTATGTAGAGAGACAGTAGAGAGTAGTATGTAGAGAGACAGCAGAGAGAGTAGTATGTAGAGAGACAGAAGTAGAGAGACAGTATGTAGAGAGACAGAGTAGAGAGTAGTATGTAGAGAGACAGTAGAGAGAGCAGTATGTAGAGAGACAGTAGAGAGAGTAGTATGTAGAGACAGCAGTAGAGAGTAGTATGTAGAGACAGCAGTAGAGAGTAGTATGTAGAGAGACAGCAGTAGAGAGTAGTATGTAGAGAGACAGCAGTAGAGAGTAGTATGTAGAGAGACAGAAGTAGAGAGTAGTATGTAGAGAAACAGCAGTAGAGAGTAGTATGTAGAGAGACAGCAGTAGAGAGTAGTATGTAGAGAGACACAGTAGAGAGTAGTATGTAGAGAGACAGCAGTAGAGAGTAGTATGTAGAGACAGCAGTAGAGAGTAGTATGTAGAGACAGCAGTAGAGAGTAGTGTGTAGAGACACAGTAGAGTAGTAGAGAGACAGAGTAGAGAGTAGTAGAGACAGCAGTAGAGAGTAGTATGTAGAGAGACAGCAGTAGAGAGTAGTATGTAGAGAGACAGCAGTAGAGAGTAGTATGTAGAGAGACAGCAGTAGAGAGTAGTATGTAGAGAGACAGCAGTAGAGAGTAGTATGTAGAGAGACAGCAGTAGAGAGTAGTATGTAGAGACAGCAGTAGAGAGTAGTATTTAGAGAGACAGAAGTAGAGAGTAGTATGTAGAGAGAGACAGTAGAGAGTAGTATGTAGAGAGACAGCAGTAGAGAGTAGTATGTAGAGAGAGCAGTAGAGAGTAGTATGTAGAGAGACAGCAGTAGAGAGTAGTATGTAGAGAGAGTAGAGAGTAGTATGTAGAGAGTAGTATGTATTTAGAGACAGCAGTAGAGAGTAGTATGTAGAGAGACAGCAGTAGAGAGTAGTATTTAGAGACAGCAGTAGAGAGTAGTGTGTAGAGAGACGACAGTAGAGAGTAGTATTTAGAGAGACAGCAGTAGAGAGTAGTATGTAGAGAGACAGCAGTAGAGAGTAGTATGTAGAGAGACAGCAGTAGAGAGTAGTATGTAGAGAGACGACAGTAGAGAGTAGTATGTAGAGAGACAGCAGTAGAGAGTAGTATGTAGAGACAGCAGTAGAGAGTAGTATGTAGAGACAGCAGTAGAGAGTAGTGTGTAGAGACAGCAGTAGAGAGTAGTATGTAGAGACAGCAGTAGAGAGTAGTGTGTAGAGAGACAGCAGTAGAGAGAGAGTATGTAGAGAGACAGCAGTAGAGAGTAGTATGTAGAGAGTAGTATGTAGAGAGACAGCAGTAGAGAGTAGTATGTAGAGACAGCAGTAGAGAGTAGTATTTAGAGAGACAGCAGTAGAGAGTAGTATGTAGAGAGACAGCAGTAGAGAGTAGTATGTAGAGAGACAGCAGTAGAGAGTAGTACGTAGAGAGACGACAGTAGAGAGTAGTATTTAGAGAGACAGCAGTAGAGAGTAGTATGTAGAGAGACGACAGTAGAGAGTAGTATTTAGAGAGACAGCAGTAGAGAGTAGTATGTAGAGAGACAGCAGTAGAGAGTAGTATGTAGAGAGACAGCAGTAGAGAGTAGTATGTAGAGAGATGACAGTAGAGAGTAGTATTTAGAGAGACAGCAGTAGAGAGTAGTATGTAGAGAGACAGCAGTAGAGAGTAGTATTTAGAGAGACGACAGTAGAGAGTAGTATTTAGAGAGACAGCAGTAGAGAGTAGTATGTAGAGAGACTAGTCAAGAACGATTTAAATCCGAGTCCAAAGAGTTCAAGTAAAAGACAGCTGGGACAGAGACAGAAACAAATAATCCACTTCCTTATCTTACTTACTAATGTCAAAAACATACACTTCCTCACCTTACTTCCTGATTTCCTGTCATAACTACTACGACCACTAGAGGGCGCTGTCACAACAAACCTAATTATAGGTTGCTATTGCTGCTTCAACAAACGACTTTTGGGAGCGTTTTTCAGGGGAGGAGAGTGTTGTTATAGCACAATGTCAAAAACCTAATTTGTGTGTGTGTGTGTGTGTATATGTGCATGTGTGTGGTGTGTGTGGCCTTAAAACAGTAGTCTGTGTTTGTGCGTGTGTGTATGTGTGTTTGTGCGAGCCTGCAAATGTGTGTTTTTATGTGTGTGTCTGTGTTTGTACGTGTGTTTGTGCATGCGTACTTGCGTGTGTGTGTTTATATGTGTGAGTGTGTGTGTGTTTATATATGTGTATATGTGTGTTTGTGCTTGCGTAAGTGTGTCTCTGTTTATATGTGTGTGTGTGTGTGCGTGCGTTAGTGTGTGTGTGTTTGTCTGTTTGTGTTTGCTTGTGTGTGTGAGTGTGTATATGTGTGTTTGTGCTTGCGTAAGTACTTGTCTGTTTATATTTGTGTGTGTGTGTGTGTGCGCCTTAGTGTGTGTGGCCTTAAAACAGTGGTCTTTGTGTGTGTGCGCACGTGTGTTTGTGCGTGTGTCTGTTTATGTGTGCGTGTGTCTGTTTATGTGTGCGTGTGTGTGTATATGTGTGTTTGTGCATGCGTACTTGCGTGTGTGTGTTTATGTGTGAGTGTGTGTGTGTGTGTGTATATGTGTGTATGTGCTGGCGTACGTGCGTGTGTCTGTTTGTGTGTGTGTGTGTGTTTGTATATGTGTGTTTGTGCGTGCATACTTGCGTGTGTGTTTATGTCTGAGTGTGTGTGTGTTTGTGTATATGTGTGTGTGTATATGTGTGTTTGTGCTGGCGTACTTGCGTGTGTCTGTTTATGTGTGTGCGTGTGTTTGTATATGTGTGTGTGTGTATATGTGTGTTTGTGCGTGCGTACTTGCGCGTGTGTGTTTATGTGTGAGTGTTTGTTTGTGTATAAGTGTGTTTGTGCGTGCGTGTGTCTGTTTATATGTGTGTGTGTGTGTGTGCGTGTGTGTGTGTGTGTGTGTGTGTGTGTGTGTGTGTGTGTGTGTGTGTGTGTGTGTGTGTGTGTGATTGATGTGGGAACAATGAGGGTAAAGGAAGGCAGGCTCAGCAGTGATGAGCGTTGATGGCTGTGAGGATTAAAGCTGTCAATCAGCCTGTCCATCCAGATAAGAGGCGGAGTGACCTGCCGAGGTCAATCTACAGAGATAATCCAAACACACTTCAGCTAACACACACATCTTCGCTGTGAAGATCCTGTCTGCTGCTGTAAACACTCCACACGTTGGTCCTGCGTAAATAAAATATAACAATTATGCTGTCCAGAGTGATGCGCTAGAAGAAGAGTGTCCAAAATGTAATGATAATTCCTACTGTTTGTGCAAATGTACATTTTTTCCAGTGGTGTAGTCTACGTGATATGCAGGTATACACAGTATAACCACTAAGAATACTCTAGAATTTCCATATACCAACTTAAAAAATGCGCAATATGGCACGTAACAACATACTTTCCATTATAATTTTGATATATTTTGAATTGTCATCCGTTGTTTTTCTTCGCATAGGCTAAGTAAAGGTATTTCCACTGTATATCGGTGCATAAAAGTGGGTCAGAATGCAAATCAAAAATTCCCTGTACTGCCTACGGGCCCATACAGTACAGTATACTCACTACAATACATTAGACTACACCACTGATTGTAACCTGTTGGTGGCAGTAGTGGTAAAGTGGGGGAGTCACCAAAAGTTAGGGCCCTTTCACTCCTACCTCGTTTGATTCAGATTTTTGGGACTTTTCAGTTTGATCCGAGCCAAAATTACAGGTGTGAAACATTCATGTTCCGAACCAAAGGGACAAAATTTGGTCAGACAAAAAGAGGTTTAGGGTCCTATTTTAACGATCTAAGTGCACGCGCGGGTGCATTTAAGGCATGTCCAAATCCACTTTTGCTAGTTAAACAGCGGAAATAAAAGGCGCTGACACACCAACTTGATTATCGGACAGTCTGGCGAGGTCGGTGACTTGAATCTGTTCAGCGTTCATTTTGGCCGATTTTACATGTATAATCGGCCAGTGGTCAGTCGGACTCAATGACCAATCTGATTGGTGTAGTGCTAACTTTGACTAGCGAATCAGAGCACGAGCTGACAACGGCAGTATCTTTCTTATTACTAGCCATCATATTTTCTTCCATTCAGCGAGTAATGACAACAATGATCCTTCTTGACTACTATCACCACTCTCTGATGAAAACAATTACCATTGACATATATAAAATGGACCAACAGACCCCGTGTCTCTGGACCAGGAAACCAGTGAAGGATATCAGAAGTCTCTTTCCTGGGGCTGGCTGAGTGTTACTGAGCAGCCTCCAGCTGAGCTTGAAGACGTAGATGTGACGTGAGCAACGTGTCTGAAAGTGTGAAGTCTTCTGGTAGCTGTGAGAGAGAAATCTCAATCATTCCCAATCTCACAGAGACGGAGAGTGTAGGTATATGTAAGGAGATAACATAGACACAGGCTAATTACTGATCACTAACATGCTAGTTAACATTAGTAATTACTGATCACTAACATGCTAGTTAACATTAGTAATTACTGATCACTAACATGATAGCTAACATTAGTAATTACTGATCACTAACATGATAGCTAACATTAGTAATTAATCCTAAACAGCTAATGGAAGTCCAAACTGCCTGTGAGCTTCTCCTGTACTATACGGTAATTCCTCTACTGTGTGACAGTAAGTCTCGTGGTTATGACCCAATCGTTAGCCTATTTTTATAAAAGCGTCTGCTACGGAGCCATAACGTGAGCTACAAGGTAATGGAGCCTTTTATACATTGTCGTGTTTCTTTAGAAATAAACAACAGACAAATAGAGTCTTTAAACGCTTCAGATGTGAAGTTATTCTCTGTCAAAGTGACGTCAGAATGAATGGGAGTCAATGGGATGCTAATGGGAGGTGATGGCTCACCTAGCATCAAAATGGCGCCATAGGAGGTTTGAGTTCTGAAGCTAAGCTTACCCCCCCCTTGGTGTTTACGAGGTCTAGAGAGATGTTCTGTCATTTCCGGTTTTCATTTTTTGGCCGACAACACAGATTAGCGCCACCTGCTGTTATGAAAACGTATTACGTCTCGCGCATGTGCAGAACGTACGCTCAAGTCGGCGTCACTTCGGTGTGTTCTGAGGCACTTTATTGATCTCGGGGAGCCGATTGATCAGTCCGACTGGCTTTTCTGCCGATGGTTGGCTGTCGGGTTGGCATGTCAGAGCCTTTAGGCTGATATGAAAGCTGTCAGTCCAACCCCAGTGTCAACTAAACAACTGAAAGACTGCCTTAAAAACGTTGAATCGGACTCCAGTTGGTTTTCCTCCTTGGTACGATTCGTTTGGGTACATCTGAAGAAATTTGCAAACCAAAACAAGCGCACAGAGACCCTTCACAGGAAGTGGTCTCAGTCTGGTTTCAAATGAACTGGTTTGAACAAGATCAGAGCTTGATCTGAATTCAACTACTAACTACATAGTTGCAGTCTGGGATGCCCATGGGTGAAATCAACAGTCGCTAACAGCTAGTTTTTATGATGTTTTTGTAGATTTTTTTCGGCGCTTTATTGACGTTTTCGTCGATGTGTTTCGCTGCATTTCTGAAGCTTTTTCCGGATTTTTAAAAACTTTTTTCAACGTTCTTTTGTAATTTTTTTTTTTTTTTCAAATCCTATAACATTTAATAAAACACCCAAATTCAATGAAAGTAGTGAACTGATCGGAAGTTTCCACGTTACACACACACACACACACACACACAGACACACACACACACCATGGTTGAAAGAAAGGACAACAGGAGGGTTAAGGTGTATACTTGCAGAAATTCCCCCGGCAGTTCTCTAGGTCTGTTTACTGGGTTATGAGAACTCAGATTTTAACCGGAGTAAGGTCTTTACATGCCGTTTGAGAAATCGGGGTACTGCCTACACACGAATATAATCTTTTTTTTTAAACTGCATGTAAACGCAGTGACTATTGAACTGGTTGCATCCATCTAAGGAGCCAAACTGGCCCTCTCCCAGCCGATTTGCATTGTGTCTCGTTGACTGTCCCTTAGATAATAATTTAGAATAATCATCTCAGAATCACCTCTTGAAGACATGTCGAGACAATCCATCACTGTATAATCAGCCTTGAAAGGACAAACAGAGCTGAGGAGATTTGGACTGTCTCTATCTGCTTCTCATAATGAGATATCTCCTTCTTCATGTCTCTCTGACAGATTCAGAGCTTCACTTCAACATTTCCATGTTTGTACAAAGTTATGTTAACACTATACCTGGTGGCATTTAGTCACATGCTGTTTTCTTGTTATCTGAAGGTCATTGAACTCACGGTGGTCTTGTGCGTTCCCTTTTTTGTGCAAAGCATGTAATTAAACCTCTGTGAGTCTGTTTATTTTTATCTTTAATGTCTCTCCTCTTGCAGTTATGGATCTCTCTGTCCTTGTTGAGTGTTCAGAGCAGCAAACAGAAGTTTAGATCACTGTTGTGTTCTGGTTTTTTCTCTCACAATCAAACATGGAGGAACAGAATACTTTTTTTAATGATAATTCTACTAATTTAGTGGTTCATAAACTACAGGTTAGGGGGCCCGGGATTAATCTCGGCAGCCGTAGTCCTGTATGCAGCGTGCATACATTTTCCGTTTTTTTGTGTCTCTGTTTCTGTTACCAGGGTTGAATTTTTAATAACAAATGCACCTGCGCCCATCTGTGGGCCCATTGGTGTGCTGGTCTTACAGGGAGGTGTGTTCAGGTGCATTCTGGGTGTGCTGGTCTTATAGGGAGGTGTGTTCAGGTGCATTCTGGGCGTGCTGGTCTTACAGGGAGGTGTGTTCAGGTGCATTCTGGGTGTGCTGGTCTTACAGGGAGGTGTGTTCAGGTGCATTCTGGGTGTATTGCTATCTTGAGAAGCGGGAAGTGATCGCGCCATTGACCAACACAAACCTGGTCTAAAGTCAGTAACGCAGCATTTCATTGTTATTTTAACAGAGCATTAGTAAGATGCTCCTAGGCTCGTGCACAGCACGCACACTATGCTTGTTACACTATCTTAGCACACACACACACACACACACACACACACACACACACACACACACACACACACACACACACACACACACACACACACACACACACACACACACACACACACACACACACACACACACACACACACACACACAAGGTCAAACGCGCCTGGCTTTTAAAGGGAATGGGAGCTGATCTCTGATTGGTTGATTGCATGTTAGGCCCAAAACACACCTCTGACTAATGAAGACAACCCTTTAGAACCAGGTGCCCGGCGCGTGGACACTTTTTAACGCCGTCAAACTAGCAAAAGTGGATTCCTACATGCCCTAAACGCACCTGCACCAGGCGCTTCACCCCGTGCTCTTAGATTGTTAAAATAGGGCCCCTAGTGCCTAACTTTTTGAGTGAAATTATAAGCATATAAAGCACTCAATTTTCTGCATTCTGGTGAATTTTTCTGCAACAATTCGTGCCATTTTTGCATCAATCTATGGTGCAAATGTCTATTAATTTAAAGGAAATTACAAAAGGTTGTTGGAAGGGTTGTACGGGACCCCCCCCTCCAAAATTACGCCTATGATTGCGACACAGTTGTGAGTTTTCTCGGCATTGTTTTCAGTGGTTTAATAAACCGGTTAATGCGAGAACTTTAAGGTCCTTGCACACTGAGTCCAAAATGTCCACAGGTTAAAACATAAATACAACCTCACGTTATGTTTTCTGTCAGTAATCTGTAAAAAAAAAAAAAATCTGTTTGGGTTCAATGTTCTGAGTTTTTTCTTATCCGAAGCCAACATGTTTAGGTGTTTGGACACTTGATTCACAGAAAACGAAGGGCCTTTTTATGCTTAAAGCTAAAAAAAAAAATGACTCCACTGCAGCAACCTCAGAACAAAGGTTACACTGGAGCAATAAAAGCAGGTTGTGTGTTAGGAGGCAGCAGCCAACAAAACCTCTCACTGTGACCTTCCAGGAAGATTCGTTGGCGACTGAACTTCATTCCACAGCTGTCTAAAGATGACCGATTGTGAATTCTTTGTCGTTAGCAGATTTTTATAAACAATTCACCCAAATTAAGTGTTGGACGTTCAAGCCATTCAGCTATTTACTTATATGGTTACAGGACTAAAGACGCTGCCATGTCTGCTGCTTTCAGCCTGATGGTTAAGATGAGTCTGCTCTGAATAACAGCATGACGATCTGATATGAACTTTGGAATACATAACATTTAATTCTGCTCTTCACGTCGCACGTTATCTTTCTTTATCCAAAAGGTCTTTGTCCATCTGTTTCCAGCGTTTCTCTGATCTGATAAAAGTTTTTATGGATGCTGAATGTCACGTCAGACTTTATCCCCATAGTTTTTGACCATTTGCCAAATCCAAACACTCATGAATGTCATGGTTAGTGAGGCTTGGGCCCAAGTGCAGAAAGGCAAGGAGGGAGCAGCAGTTAGTAGGAGTAATTTAATGAAACAGAAGGAGAACTTACAAACCACATTCTCTGAGGAATAATACCGACACAGGAGAAGTCCGGAAAACGCAGAGAAATCCAGAAACACGAAAATACAGCTTTAAGCCACTTGTGTCAAACTCAAGGCCTGGGGGACCAAATCTGGCCCCTTGCAAATTTTGATCTGGCCCACATATCAATTTAGGTTCACAGCGAATTTTGGCCCGACTAGTTGTGCACCACACCAAAAAAATAAATGAGGAAACTGTTTTTCATACTGTAATTATGACTTTGAGACTCAGAATTCCTCGCAGAAGCAGAGTTTTTAAATATTCAGGCTGTGAAAAAGGTTGTTGTGAGTCGGCTGGGTGGAAGCTGCTTTTAAAAATGTATTGCTTGTTTTTCAAGACTTGCTAAATTCTACAATGGCTAAGAAACTGCTGACTTTTTTAGGGTTCTATGTCGACCAAACTGTATGGGAGAAAGCTATATGAGACATGCAATAATATAAAGTTAATTGACTTTTTTTGTTAAATAAAAGCATGTCAAACTCAACATGTCTGGCCGTTATTGTGATCGTCACGCCCAGTGTGGCCTTAAGTGAAATTGAGTTTGACACCCCCGACTTCAGCACAGGAAAGGAACTAAAAGGATGCCGAAAGGACGAAAGACAATCAACCAACAACAGACACAGAAAGCCCAGCGACTCAATACACAAGTAAACGAGGGTTAACAAGGGACAGGTGACACGAGGGCTGGGGAACAGGTGAAAGACATCAGGGCGGGGCAGACACTCACAAAGGCGGAAAAACCAAAAGACAGGAAGGAAAAATAAGACAACACATAAAAGAACAGAGGGACTACAAAATAAAACAGGAAATGGGAAACCAATCGAAAACACGAAACCAACTTCGACACAGAAACTTGTCATAGGGACGAGACGTGACAATGAGCACTAAACGTGTGTCTTTTGACCAATTTTGGGTTGAAATGAGGATGGTGAAGGTTGCTCGTTTGTTGAGTTATTGCGTAGCAAGAAATGAAAGGGGGGAGAGAGAGGGGAATGACATGCAGCAAAGGGCCGCAGGTCAGAGTCGAACCCGGGCCCGTAACTTTTAAGAGCACTAGTGACATTCAAGCAGGGCTTTAAATTAACTTTTTTGATCACTAGCCAACATGGCTAGTCAATTTTTAACGTTACCAGCCCATCAGATTCTCCACTAATCGGTTCCATGCCCCCCAGGCACGTAGCAGACGGTTGAACGACACGTCACGACAAAGTGTTCATGGGAAATGTAGGCTTAGTACTACAAGCAGTGTTGCCAGATAAAGACTATGTTTTACAAGCCAAACACACACACAACCGCTGACATTTTATTTGAGGAAAACAGACCAATCTGGCAACATTTCTGCAGACGGCCGATTCAAACAGATGCAGAGTTATTTGCTTCATTCATTGTTGCAGCCAATTTGGATGTGTGTGTGTGGGTGGTAGGTTTGTGTGAATGGTTTGATCGTTACGTCACCTGCGCACCTGTGTGTATGTGCTAATTAGCCAGGGTAGTAAGGGAATCACAGGTGAGCCAGAGGGAGAATCTAGTCTGGGAAGCCACACAGTTTTTCAACCTCAGCTGTGCGATAGTGATGGTTTTTAGATCTCGTCTGTTCGTTTTTAATCTTGCAAGTCAGTTTTTTGTATGTGTTTTTAAATACATTTCTGAAATAAAGAATTAACTATACGGCGATGGCGGACCTCATTTTTTGCAACAGCAAGAGTTGGAAATGGCTTCAAATTCCCTGCAGTGGCATTTTTTGTGGACAGATTGCCACTCCATTCATCACCGGCCAAATTGGCTCGTAACTTTACAAAGTTACCCTCCAAAATGAACCCGCATTTGGGGGATTGGCAGGTGTCAATTTAAAGCCCTGCATTCAAGAGTGGAAGTATTAAATAGTAGATCTCCCTTTCTCTCTGCCTCCCATCTCCCATGTACTTTCAAAAATTAGAATTATAAAAAAAAAGGAGACATAGGGGAGCTTCTACAGAGGGATAACGAGGGACAGGATACCTAAATTTAAAATAGTGGTGAACCTCAGAAGGGGAAAGGACTGAGGCATGTCTCGGAGGGTGATAGCAGAGGAGCAATACTTGTTTGTTTTTGTATTTTTGCGTATAGCTTTGCTGCAAGTGCCGTTGTTCTGTGCATGTAATAATGTATATAATAATAATTTCTTTTGTTTAAATGGCTCTTGTGATACGCCAGTTGTCGGGAGAGAGATTTTGCTGTGGGCTGGGACTAGTCTGGCTATCACCAGACCGAGCTCAATCTTTAAAGATTGAACATTAGTCTGGGGGAGTCTGCTCTGTATTTTCTACTGCACAACAGGCATAGTTCACATGACTCTGTACGCGACTGGATAGTCCTTCAACCAATCAGAGCAACGATGAGGGTGACATAGCAGCAGAGGTGTCAATTCCAGGTCCAGAAAGTAAAAGTCCTGCCATGTGTTTATTCCACCAATGAACTCAGCCAGCTGATTTCACTAATTAGCAGCTGATTTCACTAATTAGTAGTGAAATCAGCTGGCGGACTTTTACTTTCTGGACCTGGAATTGACACCTCTGCATAGCAGCGACAGCGGCATCAGCCAGTTGCTGCATTTAGGTGGCTGCCATGTTGAAAACAACATTTAAACAAGAAGCTGCTTGGTCGCTTCTCTATCGTCATGGTGTTAAACCAGCCAATAGCGCGCCAGGTGGATAAGCCACTTTGTGATTGGTCCCCGCAAAATTGTAACGGAAGCAGGATAGATAAATGTACAGGTTTCCAGCCTGAGCTACTAGAGGACTTGACTCGTTTGTTTTAGCTTAAAAAAATTTTTTGGACTTGGAAGGTAAAGCCTGCAAAATCTGCACTGTAGCCTCCTGTCTGTGCACCACCACAATCATCATAATCAGCCGCCACAGAAAGGATTTAAAGGAATTATCAGTCTACTGCTGTTCTGCAGACGTTTTCTGATTAACGTGTAAAACTCTAGGTGATTATGAGGTTAATTGAGCTGGGAAATGTGGTTTCCATGTGTACGTGTTATGGTATGTGCGTGTGTGTACGGGGACTGAGCGGCAGGATGTACTGCTGGAGATATGAGACCTTTTTAGGATTAAAAGCAAATTACTGCAGAGAAGAAAGCAGCAGAGAAAAGGGCTTCATGCACACTTGCAACCGTGATACCATTCAAAATAATAAATTCAGGTTAACGTTTGAAATATGAAGTATCGTGTTGTTTTGTCTAATTATATCAAGTTATTTAAAATGAGAAGATGACCAAGAAATTCATTGACATACATATTTATATTTAGAACATTGTGAACTGTAACATGAAAGGATGTGTGTTTAATTTTGTTTACTAGCATAAATAACATTAGTGGTATGATATTCCAAAAAATTCATTTTGGCTGAATTATTATTGGTTTTATTTGACTGTGAATACAAAGACTAACAGTTTATTACAACCTCAACACCTAACTATTGAACAGATCAAACATACTAAACATGTATATTCTTTTATATTCAATCTTCCATTTTGTACTGCAATTTGTGTTTTTATCCTCGAGAAATCTATCTATCTATCTCGAGCAGAAGCCTATTTTTCACGTGACACACAAGCGTGTTGGAAGGGTTTCCAGGCAAAGTAGAATACGAAAAGATGTTTTGTAATTCTGACATAAATGCAGATATAAATCTAATTTAAATAAATAAATAATTAACAATTTTCAAATATTGCACCTATCAACACAGAACGAAATATTCTGGAGCCTATTTTGTAAATACTGCCGACGTTGTCTTTGCTGTAATCAAAACAGTATATATTTATGTTTAACATGAAGTACACTACTGCTACATACTACTACATACGTGTGCACAGACAAGACTAGCAGCAGACACGTTTCTGGTGTGCAAAGACACACAAAACGCCACGCAACTGAAACGCCACGCTCACACTCGCGCCACGCAGGCAGTGCGTAGCCTGTAATTTCAATAGTGTAACTACCTGGATCGATCCAAACGTTTCTCTCTCTCTCTCTCTTTCTATTCCACAGTTTGCTTGGCTGCTCATGGTCGATACGCTAAGAAGCTGTTTAAAGACTTGTTCTCCAACTACACCAATGCTTTGCGGCCAGTGGAGGACACCGACCACATCATCAACGTCACACTGCAGATCACTCTCTCCCAGATCATCGACATGGTAATCAGACCCTGACTGTGTTGCGGGGTGAGGGACGGTGAGGACCCAAATGCAGAGAGAGGCAGGCAGACAGGAGATGGTGGAACTCAGGGATTTAATAATAACAAAAAGCGGCAGCACAAAGACTGGAAAACTTACAAACATAAACTGACGGGCAAAACACAGGCAGGAGTAAAGTGACGCAGGAACAGACACAAGGCACGGGACGGAAACACAAGGGCATGGCCACAAAACGATCTGACACGAGACAAAGGGAACAAAGAGGCTAAATACATGAGGTGATGGGTAAATCAGAAGCAGGTGAGACAACAGGTGAAGCACATCAGGGCGGGGCAGGACAATCAACAAAGGCGGGGAACAGAAAGCAAAGCTAGACATGACAAGACAGAAGACCGGGCTATCAAAATAAAACAGGAAGCAGGACAAACAGACAAAACATGACGTAACCTAGATACAGACACTTGACACAACACTAGACAACACCAGGGATAACAGAGACGACAGGAACACAATTCAGAATAACAAAAAATGGGAAACAAACACACAAAATACAACACGGTCAAAACAGGGTAAACAGAAATATACAAAACAGGCAACAGAAATGTCCGTAACCACAACAGTTCATGTTGTGTGTATTGCCGACTGTGCTGAGTATACATCAGACGGGACAACATGTCGTCCAAGTCAAGTCAGTTTTATTTGTTCACATTTAAACGAACAACAGTTGACCCAAAGTGCTTTACAGGTAGAGCAGGCAAGGCAGAAACAGTATGCCTAAAAGATACATGATCAAATGTGCAAGTTCCCATGAATGTAGTTAGGCAAAGGATAGGGTGACCAGACGTCCCGGTTTTAGGAGGAGCGGCGTCAGCCGATATTGCCGTGTCTTTAGCCCCGAATGTAACTTTGTCCAGTTTATTTTTCCCAGGCGAATAGAACGGGCAGCTACGTGCGGGGTCCGACCATGCTGTATTTGTTGCTATCACCTAGCAACCGTCTCTCCATGAGGAAAGCTGTGAAAGGGGTGAAGTTTTCGGGGGGAATCGTAGCCAAATCAGTGTAATACAGTGATGCCATCAACACAAAGTTAAGGAGCGCAATGCTAATGATTTAGTTTGAAGTTTCCGTGACGTGACGTTTCCAGTCTACGGTTCAGACTCAAACACACGGAGCTCTGAAGCAGACCTGTGGGTCTCTTAGTGTCCACTCTGTCTGTAAAATGCAGCGCAGCTTCAGGTTCATGGACGCGCTCAGCTGTGGCCATGCTGCGGCAGATGTGTTGCGTTTGTGCTCCGTGTATTTCTGTAGTTTTGGGTTTCTACCTCCGACGTAGAGCAGCGTACAGCCACTTCCATAGCTAAACAATTTGTCTCATTCAGAGACCAGAGACCCAAACGGGGCTCTGTGTCTGTCAGAAGGTCTGAGATCTACCGTATCAGCAGAGCAATCACGTAATGCACAGCAGACTATGGTGCAGGTATAGATTATTTTCTGAAATATAGCTTGTAATTTTATTCTTGTAATAGCCTATTATCACTTTATTTTTCTCAAAATATCACGACTCCTCCAAATCACAGAGAACACTACTGTGTTTATATACTTTGAATGTGCACAAAGTTTTGGACAAGAGCAGTAAATCTTGCTCAAACATCTGAAATATTACAGTCCAGGGGTTTATTAATAAATTAAAATGAATGAATGTATCATTGAGGTGAATAATTGTCATATGCACATTAAGGAGGTTACTTAACCAACAAAAGACGCAAAACAGGAGGTAAGACTAAATGATGCCTATAGGCTACATTTGTGCTGACTCAGATATAATTGGAAAAGTCCATCCAAAGGAGAATAAATAGTTGAAAGCAATACAGAATGCCTGACAGCCTTACTGCAATATATTCCATTATGTTTTTATATTTGGATTGTAATCTGTTTCTCTTTAAATAAAGATATTTGCAGCATACATTGATTCAGGAAAAGGTAGAAATAGGTGCATAAAAATTCACCAGAATGCAGGAAATTAAGTGTTTAATACTCAAAATTGTCAATAAATCATTTTAATTACTTTGCTGTTATTGGAATAAATAACACTTCAAAAAATCTTTTTTTAGAAGAAATCTCAACATAAATCTCACACTAAACTGAAAAAGGCTGTTACTGCAATTTTGTTAATTTCACAGGAAAAAACACTTATTATTAGACGAGGAGCCTAGGATCAAAATAATGAAGTTACTGTCTGTGTCTGTGTCTGAACAGGGCTGGCACATGTTCACGTTAAAAAGCGTGTGGGTGCACAAACACACTACGGTCACGCGCAAAGTGTCCCGGTTTTAGCTCCAGGAAATCTGGTCACCCTAGCAAAGGAAGAATTAACTTATATATTAGTATTATATTCTGGTTACAATGACTGGGTTATCAGTTTGTAAAGTGTCTATATGTCAGTAAAGTTTTGAAATTAGCACTTGGCCAGCAAGCAGTAGCTACTGTGTGGGCAGTTGTGCTAAAGTTAGCTTGCTAACATAACATAAACTGGCAGACAGACACCTCAGATTCATCACCCCCTAGCGTTATGGTGAAATGCACTGCGATGCAAAGCAACCCCGACGCAGAACACCAAAATGGTCACAACGCCGTAGGAGCGATGGCGTGGCTACAGAAGCATAAAACTGCATTAGAGCTGTTGTGTAGTTGGTTGCACCAACAATAGATCAACAAACCCTGATCTCCGATTTGTTCCACTGCCATCATGTCTTGAAAAAGATCCTGATAGATGGGCTTTGACAACGGCTGAAACACTGTTGTGTGTAGCAGGTTAACCAAGACTTTCACACTGAGATTTAGGGCTCATAATATATTCACAGTCAGTTTGGTAAATTGCTAAATGACAGTTACTCCTAATTTAAAAAACAACCGTAGTTTACCAGAGTGCTTAAGAAGGTAAAAAAATAACCAAAATGGATAAAACACACAAAACAAACAACAGTAGAAAAGATCAAGGTGTCAAAACTCAACTCAAATTGAAAAGCCAACAAATAGAAGTGGGTCTCAATCAAGGGCTTGAAAGTTTCAGGGGTCCGAGCAGTTCTTATTTAAATAGGTAAACTATTCCAGAGATTTGGAGCAGCCACTCAAAAGACACTCAGGTTCAGGCAAAGTCACAAAATGAATATTTGACATATGTATTAAACAAACATTTGTTTAACAAGAAATTAATCCATACACGTTTGTAAAAAATATGATCCAAACACACTTAAAGGTGCTCTAAGCGATGTCACATTTTTTAGGCTACAACATTTTTTGTCACATACAGCAAACATCTCCTCACTATCTGTTAGCTGTCTGTCCCCTGAACACACTGTAAAAAACATCTCCTCACTATCTGCTAGCTGCCTGTCCCCTGAACACACTGTAAAAAACATCTCCTCACTATCTGCTAGCTGCCTGTCCCCTGAACACACTGTAAAAAACATCTCCTCACTATCTGCTAGCTGCCTGTCCCCTGAACACACTGTAAAAAAACATCTCCTCACTATCTGCTAGCTGTCTGTCCCCTGAACACACTGTAAAAACATCTCTTCACTATCTGCTAGCTACCTGTCCCCTGAACACACTGTAAAAAACATCTCCTCACTATCTGCTAGCTGTCTGTCCCCTGAACACACTGTAAAAACATCTCTTCACTATCTGCTAGCTACCTGTCCCCTGAACACACTGTAAAAAACATCTCCTCACTATCTGCTAGCTGCCTGTCCCCTGAACACACTGTAAAAAACATCTCCTCACTATCTGCTAGCTGCCTGTCCCCTGATCACACTGTAAAAAACATCTCTTCTCTGTGTGCTAGCTGCCTGTCCCCTGAACACACTGTAAAAAACATCTCTTCACTATCTGCTAGCTGCCTGTCACACTGTATAGACTGTGTCTCTATAGACAGCCCAGGCTCCACAAATGCCAACAAAAACAAACTGTGCCAACCTGCACCACCAAACATAACAAACAGTGTTCCAGCATTCCAGCCAATAACCAACAAGAGGGATTTGGGGGTGGGGGTTGGGGGGCTAGTGCAAGGAAGCACGGAAGGGGGGAGGATGGGATGAGGAGGAGGGAGAGGCGAGCTAGCCTCGTTTTGTTTGAAAATAGTCACCCAGCATCGCTTAGAGCACTTTTTAAAAATGCATTGACATCTATTATATGGGATCTTCTGTTTTCTATCCCTTGCGGCCTTAACTGATTTTATTATTGTTTTTAATTGCTTTTAATGTTTTATGTAAAGCACTTTGAATTGCCCTCTTGCTGAAATGTGCTATATAAATAAAATTGCCTTGCCTTGCCTTACCTTTGCCGAACCACATATTTGCTGGTCTGATGTATGTGTCCTTCCACCAGGATGAGCGGAACCAGATCCTGACTACCTACCTGTGGATCCGCCAGGTTTGGATGGATGCCTACCTCACCTGGAAGAAGGAGGACTATGACGGCCTAGACACCATCCGCATACCCAGCAGCTACGTATGGAGACCTGACATTGTCCTGTATAACAGGTAGGTGTAGCCTCCTGCTGGGGGATCTGCCTGAAAGGACATTTGCAGGAAAGCAAGCTGATTAATTGGTAGTGTTACTAAGGTCTTACTGACCATAGACTGTACAAATAGTGGATGTAGGATCTTCTGTTTTCTATCCCCTGGGGTGATGTCACTGGTTGGTTTGTGGACTGCAGTTTAAAGATGTAAAGTTTGCCATCTTTGTATTTTGGAGCCAGAAATGACCACATTGGGACAAAAGCTCAAAGGTGGGCTAGCAAGCCAGGGTTGTTTATGGTTTCATGGTGCTGTGCTAAGCTAAACGCTGAACAGGAAAAGTCGATTTTTAACCCTTCCAAAGCGAGTCATTCAGCAGAGTAAACGCAGGCCTCTGGGTACTTGCGCCATTCACGTGCATGTACAGCAGAACAGAAAATCTGCAAACTTTCCCTTAAGTCACCAGCTAATGATAGAGCTAGAACGCTTAACAAGACATTTCTGGGTGACCAAATTGTTCCAATTAACTTTGTTGAAGTGAAAACACACAGTGAGAGGATCAATCTTTATATTAAAAAACATGGACAACATACAAAAACGAGTTCAAGTCTCTTTTAATATCCAAAATGTTAGCATGGTTAGCATTGCTAAGCCTCTGTCCTGATTGACAGGTCGTACAGCATCCCCTGTTTTATCGTTTATTTTAAAATAAATGGGAGCATTATTTACTAAATGAAGATCATGCTGTATTGAAGAACACTTTAAACTAGCGATTGAGACCATAAAGTCATTATGAAAATGCTGAAAATTAGATAGAATGCAGGTTTTAAGGCGCTTCCACATTGGCTTTACTTTTCAGACCTGCAAGTTGCTGCTTGTGACGGACATATTCTGTAAGGCACTCCAATCTCACCTTAGCCCTTGTGTGGACAAAACAAGGGTTAATACAGCAACTTAGTGCTTGTTTGTACAGCATTTTGATCAGTTTAAACTGTGTTTAAATGTGCTGTAGAAACAAACTTTACTTATGTACTTTACAAGAGACAGGGTTTAGAGAGCAATTCTCAACAAAATAAATGGAAGTACATAATCCTTGTGTGGTCCTTCGGGTCCCGGTGACCCGAAGGACCACACAAGGGTTAATCCCATCTCCCCAACTCCAATCCACTGTTGCTTCTCCCTGCCTTCACACAACTTCCTCCACTTTCTTCACCACAGTGCAGACGACGAGTTCTCCAGCTCCATGGAGACCAACGTGGTTCTTCGTAACGATGGGCAGGTCATGTGGGACCAGCCAGCCATCACCAAAAGCTCCTGCTCCGTGGACGTGGCCTTCTTCCCTTTTGATTTGCAGCAGTGTCACTTAACCTTTGGATCCTGGACTCACAACGGCAACCAGATGGATTTGTCCAATGCCTTGGACAGCGCTGACCTGGCCGACTTTGTCCCCAACGTGGAGTGGGAAGTGAGTGGTAACCTTGTTCACGTGTTGTCAGAACAAGATCTCACTCCTAAATGTAATTCTATCAGAAAATACAATATTTTTCTATGTAGGTTCTGGGCATGCCAGCCAAGAAGAATGTCATCCTGTATGGTTGCTGTTCAGATCCGTACCCGGACATCACCTTCAGCCTCCACCTTAAGAGAAGGGCCTCCTTCTACATCTTCAACCTCCTGATCCCCTGCATGCTGATCTCCTTTCTGGCTCCGCTGGGCTTCTACCTGCCGGCTGACTCTGGTGAAAAAGTTTCTCTCGGTGTCACGGTGCTCCTGGCCCTAACCGTGTTTCAGTTGCTGGTGGCTGAGAGCATGCCACCCTCCGAGAGTGTCCCGCTGATAGGTGAGAAGACTTAAGCTTTGTTAGAGTTGTTAATTTGTTGAGAAAGTATTAAAAATATATATTTAAAAAGGTCTCAAAGTCAAGTAGGTGGAAGTCATGGTGGTTGTAATAAATGTAGGATGCACTGTTAAAAAACACACCTGAGGTCAACAATGCTCCAGGAGCGGCTGTCAGGTCTCGCTCGGATTTCAATTGAGCACGAGGTGACAAAATCGCTGGAAAAAGCAGGGCATTCTCAGCACTCAAACACAGAAGGGTGGATGTCTCAAAAGGGCTCAGGTGAAATCTATGCCCGGTGTGCTGTCCACGGTGCTGAAATAATAAGGAGCCCATCATTGTATTTATGATAAGTTCGGTTCAGTGTCAGGGGGTAGCTCAGACCAAAAAGGTTGGGAACCACTGTAGTACTTGACTATATGCAAACAGAAAAAGTTGACTGAAGATGGGCATACATGTTTTCCAATCCAGTCAACAAATGCAGACGTAGAAAGTGATTTCAAGCCTGATAGGCAGAGCCAGTATGCAGAAGCAATAACTGGCAGCAGCACAGTGTTTGTGACAGCTTTATTTCAGACCTGCATCCTGTCAAACTAGTAGAACTACTTCTGTTAGCTCAGCATGTTCTGAATCTAATGTCAATATTGGAGCCAAAGCAAATCCTCCTTTTAAACTCGAAACCTTTTGGCATTTAACAGTTACTCTTTAAACAACCCTTAGCTTTACTATAGACTGACAATAGGATTGTTCTGGGATTGTTGAGAAGGTGGTGTGTCCTTCGTGAGCCAAATATAAACTATGTTCTTTTAAATGTTGGACTGACCTGTCTTTATAAATGCTTGGGCTGCTATAGGTTACGATTGCAAAAGAGAAAGAAAAAAGTCTCGAGAAACCCTAGGGTGTACATACACACCTTACTCCAGATTGAATTAATTTTGTGCCAAAGGTTTGTCACTATAATTAACGCCCAAGTCAGATATGCAGCGAATGCCATCCTGAAAGCTTCAGCAAGCCAAGAAACATTGGAAAGACGAGAGTTTCAACCCAACACATTTCACAGATGAAAGTGAAAGTTTGTTAGAGCAACAGCAGAGCTGCAGTCGAGTAAACGTTTTCTCTGAAGAAAACTGAGTTCATCAGGACTTTCTCAACCACACAGTCTCAGCCAAACACTGGTGAGTACAGCCGGTGATACTTATTGTAAGTCAACACGTGTTACTACTCAAGAAGGAAGTTCATTCAATTTCATGGTTGACAATACTCAATGTAACTTTCATCAAAGTGACAATAACAACGTACTTTAAAATGTATGTCCTGTTATGACAGATCTAAGACGTGGAAAATTGCAAGCAAATAATTCCAATGTTGAATTTTCACTCTGACTTTTGTTAGTGTGTAGATATGGCTGCTGCCAGCTGTCTGCCCCATCTGTCTGAATGTGTTGCCACAACATGTGGACACAACTACTGCAAGAACTGCATCACTAAACACTGGGATATGAATGTCCCCTTCCAGTGTCCTGTGTGTAAAGAAATTTTCTACACAAGACCTGAGCTGCGGGTCAATACTTTGAGCTCTCAGATGGCTGCTCCGTTCAGAAAGTCGGCTCAACAGGAACAAGCAACAGCAACTCAGCAGCTAAAATGTGCCAGATCAGAATACATTTCCTGTGACATCTGCACTGGAACCAAACTGAAGGCCCTGAAGTGTTGCCTGGTTTGTCTGGTTTCTTACGGTGAGACTCACCTGGAGCCTCATCTGACTATGTCAGGCTTGAAAAGACATCAGTTGATCGACCCTGTGGAGAACCTGGAAGGCAGGATGTGTACGAAGCATGATAAACCTCTGCTGGAGCTGTTCTGCAAGAGTGACCAGATCTGTTTCAGCATGCTTTAGACCACACAACACATGAAAAAAGGCTGAACTGGGGAAGGCGGAGGCTGAAATTCAACAAATGATCCAGACAAGACGGCAGAAGGTACAGCAAATCAAACGCTCAGTGGAGCTTAGTAATGAAGCTGCAGACAAAGAGAAAGCAGAAGAATCTCCTTGATAACTCAAGAGAGATTTTCTTATTAAGCCAGTGTCCTAGGAAAGCAGAATTTCACTTCAGGGAGATCGCTTTGAATCCTTGGAATTGTTACTGGATGATATCATTGAGGAACGAAAATGAGTACAATGCTCTTGCTGACCCTCGTGTCCAACTCTCTGTGAGGTCAAAGCCTGAGAAGGTGGGGGTCTTTGTGGATTATGAGGAGGGTCTGGTCTCCTTCTATGACGTTGATATCGCAGCTCTCATCTACTCCTTTACTGGCTGCTCCTTCACTGAGAAACTATACCCGTTCTTCAGTCCCTGTAATAATGATGCTGGTAAAAACTCGGCCCCTCTGATCGTCTGCCCTGTCCTCAACATCAAGTTTAACTTAATGCGAATATACTCAAGAAGACGAAAAATTCTGTTATCGACGAAATCACCTAATGGATCAAGAACCTGTAACTTGATACATCGGGACTTTTCATTGCTGCTTTCCATCTAAGATGACATTTTTGTCTTTTCACAGTAAACTTCTCTCTTTTGATCCATGTGTACCACCAACCCGTTCTCACTCCGAACTTGTAAAATACGGACAGTGGCTGTCAGTGACGAAAAAAGCCTCCTTCAGCATGTTTGTATAACGTACCAGGGAGAGCACCAGCTACACGGGGTTTGAAGATGACTGTTGTGCCCCAGTCTAGGGCTGCCTAGGACACAACATGGAAAGGCCCCATCTTCCCCGTCTCCCGAGTAGCCACAAACAATTCAGTGATTAGATAAACAAAGGAATTTATTTTACATAGAATAAGATATATATGTAACAAATGTATAAAGCTTCAGGGTGGCCTACCATAAAAGTAACAAACAAAACAATCCTAACTGAAAGATAAGCAACTAACCTAACAAACCAAAGGGCAAAACAAAAGACAAAAGACTTACCTCCCTAACTAACAAAAACATGAGAAAACAAGATCAACACATCTGGAGGTCCACCCTTACTTAACAAACGAAAAACGATATCCAATCTAAACCAAAGAGTACAAAAAGAGTGGCCGGTTGGGAGGTTGGGAGATTAGGAGGATGAGGAAATGCCTGCTGCCCGCTGATGGCCGCCATCTTGGCTCCTTATACGAGGGTAGTATCCTCAGCTGCAGCCAATCACTGGGACGGGCCTGAACTTCTCCACCAATAATCTCCGGGCAATGGCACACACCTGTTTGCATATGACATTGAAACAAGAAAAAACACAGGGCACACACACACACACACACACACACACACACACAGCATACCAACAAAATATGACCACGGTCATAACAATGACGTAACACTAAAGGCAGTTACACACCAATCTCATATTGTACTAAAATAGACCTCGCCAGACTGTCTAACGGCCGATTATCGGGTTAGTGTGTCAGCGCCTTAAGAGCGACTACGGTAGCGATGTAGTATGCAAGGCCAAAATTCCACATAGCGAGGTTGGATGGGGGGTTGGATGGGTCAAACAACACAGGACTTTCACCCAGGAGACCTGGGATTGTGTCCCGCGTGTCACGTTTCCTAAAATCGCTTTCTTTTCTTTCTTTTCCTAAACCCAACCGCCCCGTTATTCCCACGTGTCACCGAAACTTAAGCCCACCCACGACCTTTTGGTTTTGACATAAATGCAGATATAAAGGTAATAAAAAACAATAATAACTAGCGATTTTCAAAGATTAGATTAGGTAGCCTTTTTTTTAGCCTAGAGTAAAAACTTCTTTGTAATACTTTGGATTTTTTTCAAATTCATGGCATTTCTTTATGCAAAAATGTACCTACTAAGTAGGACAGTGGTAGTGTACACTGTATACATCATTGTTCCTATCAGATTTTTATTGGTTGTTTCTTGATGTTTTTCTGATGTGTCCCCATGGCTTCTCACTTCTAGCCTGGTGAGACCGTCCTGATCTCGCGAGCTCCAGTTTTCCACTCGCAGATCAGTCTGGCATCTTGAGATAGAGAAAATTTGGAGCCGCTCGCCAAACCACAATCAGCGTTGGTTTTGAGGTGGGTTAGGTGGTGATAGACAGATGGTTTATCCAATCAGCTAACCAGTATTTTTAGACAGCGGTCCGGGAACCTGAAATGGGGCCTTTTATTCCTAAATTCTCGTTACACAAACGGAAAATCTCCTTCACCGACATGTTGCTAGCTTGCTGAGCTAACGAGCTATACTTTGCCTGCAGAAGCAGGGGTAGCCTGGCTTGTGGTTGTATTTTCATACGCTTCGTGGATCGGATTGGTTGATTTGGCCCGTCTATCACCAACATAGGTGATAGACAGATGGTTTATCCAATCAGATAACCAGGATTTTCGCCCCTTCCCAAAACTTCTCCAACGGAAAAGTTCCCAGATGGATATGCCGAGCAAATGTGAAGCGATCCATCTGGCGGAGTCAGGTTAACTCACTTCTGCAACACACAAGTTTAAAGAGGCGCTATGCAGTTTTAGCAATTGCTTTTTGCTCGCAGGTTCCTCTATAGAGCTCCCTCTACAGCTTCGGAATAGATATTTGGCAACACTGTGTAAAAACTCGCTAGGTCAGTCTGCCATTTCCTCTTTCTCTGTCTCCGACAATGCTTTCCTAGCTTTCTGCTGACGTTAGTGTGAAAATCTCCATCGCTATCGCTGTTAGCCGGTTCCTGAATGGTGCGTGTATGTGTGCAATGCCTAAAGCAATTAGTTACATCGCGAGACGTGATATCTCCCTCGCCAGTCGAAAGTTGCAAGGGTGGTGTTTCAACTCACAGGCGCTAGGGGGGAGTGAGACGACCACCATTCAACCCGAAAATAATTAAATAATTTTAAATATATGTTTTGTATTTTCTGTATACATAGGGCAATGTGAGTTTCTCTCTTCATGGTAACATTTTGAAATAAATAAATAAATAAAAAAAATACTTGGATGGAATTAGTCAGTTGTTTCGAACATGCTTAATCTATTTATTCTCTGACTGATGTATGGCATTCAAAGCTAAAAAAGAAAAGCTGTTCACCATCAGCTGTTCGGACATGCCATGAATTGCAGACCTTCAATATAGATGCCGAAGAGATTAAAGAAAGCCCCGAATAGTAAAGAATATTGGTAACCTGATTCTCACCGGAATATTTTCTCATTGTCCAACATTATTGGATTATTACATAAAATACCAATTCAGGCTGTATGCTATACAACAGGTTAGATATTTGGTAAAATGTGGGTGCAAGCTGATCACAAGCTGCAGATGTCAAGATACACAAAGCGACACACTTCCGATGCAGATAGGAAAGTTATCCCCCATCTAATACTGTGTTCCAGTTGGCGTACACATTAAACCACGAGTCTGAAGGGTAAAAGCTGCGACATGTTGCTGATATGTTGCAGCTGTTGTATCCATGCTTTTTCTTCCCTCCCCTCTGCAGTATAAGGGCCTCAGATCAGATGAGTTAGTCAGTGGAAGAACTATGAATTTTAAATGAATGTCGAGTATGCTGAGAAACTGTTTACTGTTGTGAAAGAGAAGAAAGTTGCCAGGCAAGCAGATCTGCAGTTGTTCTGTGTGCGCCTTTTCGTTTCTAACAACTTTGGTGTATAGTTTTACCACCGACAGTAAACACCACGTTTATGTTTCCTGGCTAACAGCACTGTAATGAGGGAGGCCTGCAGGTCGTTTAGGCCTGTCAGCGGTTATTTAAAATACAGCTCAGGAATCAATGATCTCTCAGAAGTTCAGCATTCAGGTCTCAGTATTGCCAACAGCAGTTTAATTAAATCTTCACGTCTAAGCGGAGAACTTTCTGTACAGCCAGTTAAGCGGTTTCCATCTCATTAAAGAGGTACAAAGAGTACAACGGTTGTATCTTAAATAGTTTGAACTATCTCGGATTGTTATCACATAACTCACCAACTGTCTCTGTTAAAGATAAACATACTTGGGAGATTGGGTTTATTGCTGATATAAATTCTGTCCAGTTTAAAGTAAAGTAGATCTTTAAGCCGTTTTAAAATGTGTGACTTGGATCAGCTGTGCTGTTTTGCATGTCAGATAAAAATGTTGTCTCGAGGTCTAGAGAGATGTTCCGTCGTTTCCGGTTTTCAGTTTTTGGGCGACAATACAGATTAGCGCCACCTGCTGTTATGGAGACGTATTATGTCTTGCGCACGCGCAGAACGTACGCTCAAGTTGGCGTCGCTTCGGTGTGTTTCGAGGCACTTTTATGACCAACTCGGATTGGTGTGTCGGAGCCTTAAAGGACACAAGGATGCATTTTATTGAGTTGCCTCTTTAGCAAAATGTTTGGAGTAAATTTAAGTTGGAATTTTATTGTGAAAGGTATAACTGGAAAGAATAAAGCTGTGCTGCCGTTGATAATGTGGAAGTAAATAAAGGCCTTCTTGGTTCACGCTGGTTCGGACTACAGAGCCTCTATGTTTGTTTTTTATTATTTGCATAAGTAAAGGCACATAACCCTCAGCTTCACGAGTGACGCAAAAGACACTTTGAAATCCGATTTGACCAACCAGAGCGTTGGGAATGAGACTGTAGAAATCCGACTGTAATCGCATTTCAAACCCCCTCCAAATATGGTTTGGATCCGATTTGCCAAAAGTGCATTTAATAGTTTTTTTGCTGTCCAGACTCAATTTGGAAATGCCAAAAAACTGACTTGGGCTGGCAGTCTGAACAAGGCTCTTCTTGTTATCCGACACTTTCCTTACAAGTAAACAGATTGGTCAGAGAAGCAAAGCTCACATTTGTCTTTGAGACTTTAAGGGCCCTATTTTAACGATCTAAGAGCACGGGGTGAAGCGCCTGGTGCAGGTGCGTTTAGGGTGTGTAGGAATCCACTTTTGCTAGTTTGATGGTGGTAAAAAGGGTCTGTGTGCCGGGCGCCTGGTCCTAAAGGGTTGTCCTTAGTGTCTTCATTAATCAGAGGGGTGTTTTGGGCGTAACATGCAATCAACCAATCAGAGATCATCTCCCATTCCCTTTAAAAGCCAGGCGTGTTTGGACCTTGGAGCATTGCTGTTATGATGGAGGATTTGCACCGTAATATTTTTATTTGTAATCTTCTGCATGTGTGTGTGTGTGTGTGTGTGTGTGTGTGTGTGTGTGCTGCTGTGCTTCCCTGTGTGTGTAACAAGCATAGTGTGCACGTTGCTGTGCACGAGCCTAGGAGCATTTTACTAATGCTCTGTTGAAATAACAATGAAATGCTGCGTTAGTGATATTAGACCAGGTTTTTGTTGGTCAATGGTACGATCACTTCCTGCTGCCTCAAGATAGCAATACTCCCAGAATGCACCTGAACACACCTCCCTGTAAGACCAGCACGCCCAGAATGCACCTGAACACACCTCCCTGTAAGCCCAGCACGCCCAGAATGCACCTGAACACACCTCCCTGTAAGACCAGCACGCCCAGAATGCACCTGAACACACCTCCCTGTAAGACCAGAATGCACCTGAACACACCTCCCTGTAAGACCAGCACGCCCAGAATGCACCTGAACACACCTCCCTGTAAGACCAGCACGGCCAGAATGCACCTGAACACACCTCGCTGTAAGACCAGCACGCCCAGAATGCACCTGAACACACCTCCCTTTAAGACCAGCACACCCAGAATGCACCTGAACACACCTCCCTGTAAGCCCAGCACGCCCAGAATGCACCTGAACACACCTCCCTGTAAGACCAGCACGCCCAGAATGCACCTGAACACACCTCCCTGTAAGCCCAGCACGCCCAGAATGCACCTGAACACACCTCCCTGTAAGACCAGAATGCACCTGAACACACCTCCCTGTAAGACCAGCACGCCCAGAATGCACCTGAACACACCTCCCTGTAAGACCAGCACGCCCAGAATGCACCTGAACACACCTCCCTGTAAGACCAGAATGCACCTGAACACACCTCCCTGTAAGACCAGCACGCCCAGAATGCACCTGAACACACCTCCCTGTAAGACCAGCACGGCCAGAATGCACCTGAACACACCTCGCTGTAAGACCAGCACGCCCAGAATGCACCTGAACACACCTCCCTTTAAGACCAGCACACCCAGAATGCACCTGAACACACCTCCCTGTAAGCCCAGCACGCCCAGAATGCACCTGAACACACCTCCCTGTAAGACCAGCACGCCCAGAATGCACCTGAACACACCTCCCTGTAAGCCCAGCACGCCCAGAATGCACCTGAACACACCTCCCTGTAAGACCAGAATGCACCTGAACACACCTCCCTGTAAGACCAGCACGCCCAGAATGCACCTGAACACACCTCCCTGTAAGACCAGCACGCCCAGAATGCACCTGAACACACCTCCCTGTAAGACCAGCACGCCCAGAATGCACCTGAACACACCTCGCTGTAAGACCAGCACGCCCAGAATGCACCTGAACACACCTCCCTGTAAGCCCAGCACGCCCAGAATGCACCTGAACACACCTCCCTGTAAGCCCAGCACGCCCAGAATGCACCTGAACACACCTCCCTGTAAGCCCAGCACGCCCATGGGCGCACGGATGGGTGCAGGTGCGTTTGCTATTTTACGGGACATTGAGAACTGCGTTTTCAACACTAAATGATCTTCAATTTTCTTTTTTCAACAGGAAAGTACTACATTGCTACCATGACGATGGTCACTGCATCAACAGCGCTCACCATCTTTATTATGAACATCCACCACTGCGGCTCTGAAGCTCGTCCCGTCCCACAATGGGCCGAGCGCTTCATCCTTAACTACCTCGCCCGCATCTGTTTCGTCTACGAGGTCGGTGAGAACTGCCTCGGCAGGACCGCGTCCAGGAAGCAACCTCTGTCGCAGGAGGAGCCCGAAGCCCCGGCAGCCAATGGCAGCAACACCAAAGGAACAAACTGGGATGTGAACGGGCAAGTATGGGCCGGGAGGGTGGAAGACGATGCAGCTGGGGAGTCTCTAAAGCTGGAGCGGGATGTGACCAACCAGACGGACTGGAAAGAGGATCTGTTTGTGACCATCAACCATTCGGAGGAGGAAGGAGCTGCTGGAGGACACGAAGGGAAGCCGGAGGAGTCAAAAAGCGCCAGTAGAGGAGGAGGAGGAGAGCATGTTGAAGAAAAGAAAGGCGTAGGAGGGAACAGGAGGGAGATCTTTGTGAGAACCCAGTGTGTGTGCCAGCACCAGGGACTACGCAGTAACGTTGAGTACATTGCCAACTCGTACCAGGACCAACGAGCGGCGCAGCTGCGCATTGGGGAGTGGAGGAAGGTCGCCAAAGTCATGGATCGCTTCTTCATGTGGCTCTTCTTCATTTTGGTCTTCTTCATGAGCATCCTCATCCTGGGAAAAGCCATCTGACGGAGAAGATTCTCCATTGGAGATTCACGTGAGAGGGTGATGGTAGCGAGTAGCGATAAAATAATGTGCTTAGCGTTCCGTTAAGTCTAAAATCAGTCTTAATTTTCTGGAAACAGGTGGGTTTTAAAGGTTAAATCTGCCGTAAAAGTATACTCTATCTGGTGTCTTTTCAAATTATGAATTTCCACCATAATTTAAAATGTAGACGTGAGGATTTAAAGAGACGTGGTCACACAAAAGAAGTTTGCACAGATAGGTGGATACATCAGATTGTGAGGTTTAAAATCATCCACAAAAGGCCACAGATAATTTTGAAGTTCTTGAAAGCATCCCATCAAATATGGAGAAATTTGAATCAAAAAGTACACTCATCAGCTCTTTAGATCAATACATTTTGTTGTAAGATTCAGACAAAAAGGAGCCGACGTTCGCCTGACATTGCCACACCAAATTGCAAATGTGAGTTAGTCTGGAACATCTTAGTTCACGTTCAATTTCCAACGGCTGTAGACGAAAATACACCTGCACGCAATTGGATAGAACTACAACCAATCATGGCAAAGAAACGTGGCATAGCACTGAGCGACGGACAAATGTAAACAGACTACAGCGTGCAGAGATGAGGTTTTTTTTTTAACAGAAAGTTCCACATATGATCGCCGTAGTGTCCCCGGCGTGGGGGTGCAACAATGTGTATTTTTAGTCATTGTATCTAGCCTGCCCCATATGAGATAAACAGTTGTGAATGGCTGAAAATCTGTGTGCGGGCCGGAGACCAGACGTAAAATAGATACACAATATTAAATTAATTTACATATATATATATATATATATAGATAGTACAGGCCATAAGTTTGGACACACCTTCTCATTCAATGTGTTTCCTTTTTATTTTCATGACTATTTACATTGTAGATTCTCACTGAAGGCATCAAAACTATGAATTAACACATATGGAATTATGTACTTAACAAAAAAGTGTGAAATAACTGAAAACATGTCTTATATTTTAGATTCCTCAAAGTAGCCACCCTTTGCTTTTTTTGATAACTCTGCAAACCCTTGGTGTTCTCTCAATGAGCTTCATGAGGTAGTCACCTGAAATGGTTTTACCTTCACAGGTGGGCTTTGTCAGGGTTAATTAGTGGAATTATTATATATATAATAAAAAAGCAAAGGGTGACTACTTTGAAGAATCTAAAATATAAGACATGTTTTCAGTTATTTCACACTTTTTTGTTAAGTACATAATTCCATATGTGTTCATTCATAGTTTTGATGCCTTCAGTGAGAATCTACAATGTAAATAGTCATGAAAATAAAAAGGAAACGCATTGAATGAGGTGTGTCCAAACTTTTAGCCTGTACTGTATATATATATATATATATATGAAAAAATAAACGGATGGTGATATACTCAGAGAGCAACAACAACAAGAAAAAAAAAAACTCATGCTGGGTCAAAAACCAGTGAGAATAAGTGAGTCTTTAGGCGTGATTTATAAACAGGCAGTGTGGGGGCGGCCATCCTCATATGGAGGGCAGTTCGTTCCACAGTTTGGTCTTTAATCTAGTCTTTGGGACCACCAAAAGAGACTGATGAGCAGACCTGAGTGACATAGAGGGGGCATATAGCTGTAAAAGGTCTGAGACTTGATGAAATAAAATAGACGATGCAACGTAAATATAATCTGAATATCTAATGTTGGAAGCAACAAATCAGGTAAAGACTCCACAGGGTTTTGTCTCTCTATCTCCAAAGTTCCAGGTATACGATTTTCTTAAAACATCTGAAAATAAACTTTAAATGCATTTACAAATCAAAAAGTATTTATTTAAAGAGCCCAGTTTCACTTAAATTTGTGAAATCTTTTTCTGAAGACATTTTTAAAAAAGGCGATGGAGAAGTTTTATGCAGCTTAAAGGCAAAATCCCATTTGGTAAAAACATGATCTTAAACTAAACTCCAATGAGTGCTGGTTAAAGTATTTTTCTTGTGGATGGCGAAAAACTTGATTTTAAAGATGAATACAAAATTTAAAAGGCTTCCATCTGTTTGTGATGATCAAAACTGAAAAACCACTGACCACTTTGACACACACACACACACACACACACACACACACACACACACACACACACACACACACGCATACACACACAGTTTACAGACAGATGCATGCACAGACAGACAGACAGACAGACACACACACACAACTCTCACTGCATTCTTAAAGTTTAAACATGTTACGTTTTCCACACTTTTTTAAGATGTATTTTTGAGTGATTTTTGACAACTTACAAATGCATGCAAGATTGCTTTTAAATCATCGATCACATTGAAATTTGTGATATCTGGGACTGCAAAAACAATTAGTTTTTTCTATCTACCAATTTATCTTTTAGTACAGTATATAAAATGTGAAATATGAACGTATTCCCATTTCAACTCTTCAAACTGGAGAAGTTTGTATCACCTGAAATTTTTAGATTGAATATGATAAAATGACTTAAACGTCAATTATCAGAATTGTCATCGTTCAATTGAATTGAATGTCGATCAACTTAATTGTTACTCGAACAACCAATGAATGAAAGTGAATGTTTCATTTGTGAAATCTACTTTTATATTTACAGTTTTAACATACAGTCAAATAGTAATAGTAAGAACAGGTGGGGGAGAGGTGGTAGAAAATGAGAATAACGAATAGAGGAATGAAGGAAGAAAGGGAAGGAGGGATAGAAGTGTCTTATTCCAGATGCCAACGCTGGCCCAAAAAGAGTTTTGCTAACTAGCAGTGTTGTAGTATAGACCACCTAAACCGTGACCAAGTCATCACCAAGACCAGAGTTTACAGAGACAAGACCGAAACTTTGAGGGATTGAGACCGAGTCAAAACCAAGACTTTGAGGGGTTGAGACCGAGACTTTGAGGGGTTGAGACCGAGACAAGACCAAGACTTTGAGGGTTTGAGACCGAGACTTTGAGGGGTTGAGAAAGAGACTTTGAGGGGTTGAGACCGAGACAAGACCAAGACTTTGAGTGGTTGAGACCGAGACAAGACCAAGACATGGAGGGGTCAAGACAGAGACAAGCTCAAGACTTTGAGGGGTCGAGACAGAGACAAGATCAAGACTTTGAGGGGTCTAGACAGAGACAAGATAAAGAGTTTGAGGGGTCGAGACTGAGACAAGATCAAGAGTTTGAGGGGTCGAGACTGAGACAAGATCAAGAGTTTGAGGGGTCGAGACAGAGACAAGACCATGACTTTGAGGAGTTGAGACCGAGACAAGACCGAGACTTTTAGGGGTTGAGACCGAGACAAGACCAAGACTTTGAGGAGTTGAGACCGAGACAAGACCGAGACTTTTAGGGGTTGAGACCGAGACAAGACCAAGACTTTGAGGTGTTGAGACCGAGACCAGACCAAGACTTTGACGAGTTGAGACCGAGAAAAGACAGAGACTTTGAGGTGTTGAGACCGAGACAAGACCAAGACTTTGAGGGATCGAGACTGAGACAAGATAAAAAGTTTGAGGGGTCGAGATCGAGACAAGATCAAGAGTTTGAGGGCTCGAGACAGAGACAAGACCAAGACTTTGAGGAGTTGAGACCGAGAAAAGACAGAGACTTTAAGGAGTTGAGACCGAGAAAAGACAGAGACTTTGAGGTGTTGAGACCGAGACAAGACCAAGACTTTGACGAGTTGAGACCGAGAAAAGACAGAGACTTTGAGGTGTTGAGACCGAGACAAGACCAAGACTTTGAGGGATCGAGACCGAGACAAGATAAAAAGTTTGAGGGAAATTTTGTAATCACCACCCTAGATCTTTGCCGAACTCTAACTAAGGTTTTACTCTGCCTGTTGAAAAATTACGCCACATTGACCGAGAGCATCAAATATCACAGCGGATGGGATTACATTGGAATCAGTTGAAAGCCGCGTCTGACTGAGACATTAAAGGAGACTTTTTGCATCAGTAACTTATGACAAAAGCCCATGACAAAGCGTTGGTTTTTGACTCCTGGTACAGCGGAGTGTTTCGACACAATTGGCTGGAGATCTGGGGAATGCTCTATTAAAACAAATCCTTTCTTTTTATGAAATGATAAAACACTGTACTTTGAAAAGTTCACAGCAGAACAGATCAACTGTCTGAGGTTGTTGTCACAGTTTAATGATTCAGAGAAAATCCTGCATAGTTTTTACTCTCACATTATCTGTTTTTGAGCCACATGAGTCTACTACAGTGTAGTCTCGCATTGCCAGACCTTCCTTCACAGCGCTGCGGATCCAGCAGAATTTCTGGCAGAATGAAAGCAATCCCGGGAAGGGGGACATCATGGATATAGACTAACCCCAGTGTAACTCGGTGGTGTTACCGATGACCGAGCCATGACTGAGCCATGCACTGTATATGCACATTAAAGAAAACTGTAACTTTTATGATGCTAAATGAGTGATAATCATGATGGTGCTCTCAGAGTTATTCACGGCAAGAAATTTCCTTAAGGAGTATTATCATCTTATGTTCAGATTTATCAGACTTTAATGTATTCAAATAAATCAAATGGAGGGACTGTACGGAGGGAACTTTTATGTTGCCTTGTGGGGAGATCGGGCAGTTCATCTGCTTTTCACAAGACTCAACGTGGATTTATGACTTTGCATAAACATACACGCCCACTTTCTTAAGCCAAGTGGCATGTTATCTGTATGCATTTTGAGCTATCCGCGTGTGACTACGCTGTATACAGCAGACGTAAACATACATGCCACTTTCTACAAGTGGCGTGTTATCTGTACGCATTTTGAGCGCCGTATACAGCGAATGGGTTGGGTTTAGGAAAAGAAGAAAATGACGGTTGACTTTAGGAAACGGGACATGATCCCCGGTCTCCTGGGTGAAAGTCCATCCATCCCCCCCGACCAACCTCCTTACGCAGATTTTTGCCCTTTCAAACTACACTCTACGGCGTCAATTCACACGCAATCGCAAGGTAGTGTAAGTCAATGGAGGCCAAACGGCGTTGATAAACACGCTAAAAAGCGAGTATGCGTCTTGATAACACGCCAATAATGCCATAAGAATTGGCGTGTCATACATATGCCACTTCATGAGATCAGTCTGCAAGACTTCCACTTCATCATTTGTTGCAAATTTGAAAAAAATCTCAAAAACATTTGTTTTTACACTGTAAAATGTCCCGATCAGTATCTTGGTCACAATGATTTAATAAATTGAAGGAAGGGATTACTAACCGAAAATGTTTGGACTAAAGTGAAAAAAGTTCAAATGGATTAAACTTTATATGCCTCAAATGTAGTCTTCACAATGTAAAAACAAGAAATGCCAATTTTTTCACTGTAACTTCTTGTTATATATGCTGTTTGTGTGGTGTTGAACATTTGTCAGAAGACATATTTATTACACATGACACATTGTTGATGCCATAAGAATGCATTAAAGATTTCTTATCAAAACAACTTTGTTTTCTGAGGTTTGTGAAGAGATTTTCTTTCAGAATTTACATTTAATAATTGGTATTTTTCATGCAGTCTAAGGCCGGCTACACAATGGCGTGTCCGTTTTTATTTTGGCTCCCATGTTAACAGGTTAGAGTTTGCACACTGCCTGCGCAAATAATTAGACAACTTCATTATGTGCAAAGATTAACACTGGTGTTGGATAGCAAACGAAAACATATCTAAAAGTACTGGTGGTAACCCATTTTGCAGAGGTCAGCAAACTTAGCTCAACAATGGCACACTAGAAATACGTGCGCAAGAGAGTTTTTGGGAAATGTTACAATCCGCATGCCAAATGACCTCTTTCCCATCCATTAGCAAAAGCACAGCCTATTATTTATACAATATATATGTTATTTACGGTAGTTTGATTGACTTTTTCCCCATCCACATTCCGTGAAGATGCGCCCTATTCTGCCCCTGATTGGCTAGCTCTATGGAGCACTGAATAACAAGGCCATTTTAAAATGGCACTTCATATTAAAAAGGTTGCCGATCCCTAACATAATGTTTATCACAGTTGGAGTGTTAAGAGATGCAGTCTGGTCTGTCTGCAGCAGAGGGCGCTGCTGCTGCAGACATCTACCTCAAACTGTTTCACTCGTACAGCAGCTGTGGATGCAGATCAAGAACTATAGTAGAAAAATACAGATTTGCGGATGAGTTACTAAAGTTACAAAGTATATGTAGCTGTGTGAAAAGTAGAATACACCAGAATGGTCACTGACGTCTTTGCAGGAATAAAGAAACATGGCATGACAGCATGAGAGGATGTACATTATAGGAGTTTCTACCCTGATAAAGGCTACAATAATGGTCAAGTGTTGCTATTTACCTTCTCCATGCACCTTGGAAGTAGGTAAAGTTGTGCCAGAATTCCCTACCCTACTTCTGCATTGTCAGTTCCTCATAGACTACATAGAAACTACCTCAGTGCAAAAATTAAAACTTGATTGCTAATTAAGAGAGAATCAAATGGGATATATAGATACTAAATAACTAAAAATACTAATTGACAAATTGACTCCCTTGCATCCTTCATGGATATTCATGCAAACGCAATCAGTTTTTTTCAAGATTACAATTATGCTAACTCAGAAATGTATTTTGCTTCTGGCTTGGCAAAGTTTTTACCAACTACATGAACAGACCACTGAACCCTAATCCTTTATCACACTTTCTCTATAAAGTACAGCTTTTCACACTGCTAACCAAGAAAAGTCTGTATGTCAATGTAAATAGTTTGATTTCATGTGTGGCTCAATGGGCAGACTGGACCGTCACTGTTATAAACATATGCAGACATATTTCTAGAACTTTGAGATAAAGAAAACTCAAACAAATTCTCTCATACGTGTTTGTTAGTGTGTTGTTCTAGTTACTTTTATTGCTATATGGCTTTATGTTGCCCCAGCAGGACCTCTACCCTGCAGTAACAAAAAATGACCAGAAGATGGAGGTAAAGACATTTAAAATTCATACCAGAGTCCCTGCACTGGACCTCTCCAAGCACATTCAGAACAAACATAATTCCATACAAGCCTCATTCACTCTATAATATTTGTGGTATTTTGTATTTACTTTGTCTGACACACAAAGCATGTCACCAAGTTGGAGGCTTAAAACATAGATAAACCCAAATGTCATAAGGCTTGTATGGCGACCCGGAAAGGTCATGGTGGGATTGTTTGTTATATAAACTACTTGCATAATAACTTCCAAAATTTCACATAGCACATGTTTACTTCATAATGTGTCAGAATGATGGTTCAGTGGTTAACAGTTTCCCTTCACAGCAACAAAATGTCGTAAAAAGTGACAAAAACATCGGAAAAAAGGCACCAAAAGAGTCTGCAAAACTGACGAAAACTTCAGAAAAAGCTACAAAAACTAAGCAGGCCAAAATGTATTGTGAACCTAAATTGATATACGGGGCAGATCAAAATCTGCAAGGGGCCGGATTTGGCCCGCGGGCCTTGAGTTTGACACGTGTGTGCTAACAGGTACTTTTTTTAGTACCACCTCAGTCGAGGTTCCAAGCGAGCTGAGGCGATACCAAAAGGTGATGTGAAAGCGACAGAGTGGGGTATCCTGAACAAACCTGCCATTTTTAAGTAGTTTAGCCAGCTGTTTTTTTTTTTTTTTTTGGTGCCTCCAGCTTCATTTGAAACTAAATGTGTCTTCTGGCTGTGGCAACAACAACACACACCTTCGATGTTCTGTGTGTGTGTGGCGTTAGGTCACGGCAGTTTACTGCGGCCATTCGGTCCGTTGTGGCAAGAACAATCTTTGCGGAGTTCCCTCCTCCCCACGGGGTTCGGGAACAGTTTGATTTTCCAGCTCGCTCCGTTAGTGGTGAAGGAGTTGGCTAAGGCGAATGCTAGTGACGCTAAGCCGACGTCACGACCAAATGTTAGCGATTGGTTATGGCAGATCCAGAGTGGCTCTGGGCAGATCCAATAGTTTTAAACTTCAGCAGAGTACCCGCCTTCAAGGAAGTTAACACTTGTTAATGGAGAGTGGCCAGACTCTCTGGACAAACGAAATAGGTAGGATAGTAGGACCAGGCTAATTTAAATGAGCTTTATAGGTCGCGTTACATGGACGTAGGGAAATTAAAACCTGTTTAAAATTATTTAAGACCTAAAACACAGTACTTAAGCGCATTTAAGACTTTTTAAGGCCAAAATTTTAATTTTGAAATTTTAGACTTTTTTCAAATTTGAAGGACCACCCAAAATTTATACAAACAACCCCAAAATGGTTGTCCTATTTCAGTTTCCAATGTCAGTATTTTTAATTAGATTTTGAAGTAAATCTAATAAACGCTTTTTCAGAAACTGTTAGGTTTTTTCGTGCATGGGTTTTTCCGAAAAAAGATAGAAACCTGGCCTTACAGTGACGATTGTAAGTAGGATGGGTAACGGATCGAGCAGATCCAGGTCACACACTCCTATGGGATCCGTGGTGGATGAGATGGTAAATGGTGGTTCAGAATATCTAGAGTGTCTGCCGTATTGGTCAAAATATATATATATTTTTTTGGTTTCCTTTAAATTCGGTCAAATTGAAAACTAATGAAAAAAGACAAAATTAAGACAGAGGCAGGCAAAGAATGCAAAAACACACATACACCAATAACCTCCTCATCAGTTCTAACCAAAGCCCATGTTCTGAGCTTTCTCTAAAAACCAGAAAGACGAGCTGGAGAAACGGAGGGACGAAGAGGACACGGACTCAACACTTGGACAGGACCGACAACATCAGTCACACCTGCATTGGGTGGAAAGACCAACGAGTACGTGAGAAAACCATGTTTGAAGCGTTTGTCTGCATGTTACAACAGGCTGGTGGGCAACATATGGAGCGCAGACCCGAAAAAGGCCGCTCCCACGAAGGACGTGGTCGAGCCAGAGAGGCCGAGGCGGGTACCGTGGGCAAAATGCTGAGCCCTACAACCCAGACCAGTGTTGGTACTGCAAGGACTTTGGACATTGGGTATGTAACTGCCCAAAGAAAAAGCAAAAAAAACCTCAGACAGAGAACAACACCTGTCCCTCTGTTTGACTGAGTCCCAAAACTGATGAGGAAGGTAGTGCTGACACACACACACACACACAAACACCCAAAACAATGGTAAAGATTGTTTCCAACGATTTGTCAAGTGCTAGCAAGCTCTGACAATTGAAAAACATGGAAGACGCTATTGGCAAAAATAGATATAATCATTAAAGTAATTTGTGTATTGTGATTGGGTTGTAATCAAAAGGGTGGAAAGTAATGGGAAAAAATTACATTTAAGCATAATGCCTTATATTTTTATGTTTTATTTCTACTTTAATTCTATCACAAAGAAAGTTTATCTCAGTTTCTGCTTAAACTGCTGAGGTGTCCAGTCTGGAACATTATGTGAGCTGTTTGTCTGAACAGATAGGGGCTACAAGGTCACCCTAAAACTATCTCCAGTTTTCCCATGCCAGTTAAGATGTAACTGGGGGGTGAAAGTCGTACAGGGAGGAGGAGGCGAAATGGCTCCGAGATGTCTCTTGCATTTCTCTGATTGTCTTCATGTGTATCAGATTGCCTGTCAAAATTGTAGCGTCATAATAATCCAAGTGCGTGTGTGCTGTCACTCTGAAGATGCATAAAAGCCTGGTGTTCTGTTCACTCATTTGAGAAACTGACTCCACACTGACTCATGTCGTCGTATGGCTTGGAGGACTTGTTGCATCTAGTAGTGAGGAAGATCAGTGTGAGTCATTATCAGTCAATTCCCTGCAAATCCATCACAGTCTGGTTTGGCTCAGCACCAAACAGGACAACAATAAGGCTGCAACAGACATTCAGCACTGCAAAAAATACACTGGTGGCCAATTCACCAACCAGTCAAGATAGGCAAATGCCCCAGACCTACAGGGGCCCAAACGCCTCAGCTCCACTACATGTAAACTGCTTTATTTAATGCAATTGCAAAACAAAGTACAAAATGAGCATTACCTGCATTATTTCATAAGACCTTTATACTTTTAGTTTATAGTGTATGCTAACATGGTACAAGTTATATTAAATCAAACTGCCAAAAACCAACTATGGTAAATATGGAGCCTCGTGCTGGTTGGTTTCTTGGTCTCTGAAAAAAAAAAAATTGAAGCTGCCATTTGTAGTCTGTTGTGTTCACTGTACTCGATGAGAACTTGATCTGGGGACCTTACACACCTTTGTAGCCAAGAAATGGTCTTGGAAAACCATCATAATGTGTCAAAGTCAAGGCCCGCGGGTAAAATCTGGCCTCTCTTATCTGTGCCTCATATCAATTTAGGTTCACAATAAATATTGGCCCACCTGGTTGGGCGCCAAACCAAAAAGACGGGGAACTGTTAGCAAATTGCAATTACACACCAGTTTCATGAAATAAAAAAAGGTAAAAGCCCTCGTCAACCTTGAGGATGAAAAGTGGTAATGTGACCTGACAGCCAGTGGCAAACACGCACAACTGCTTTCTCCTAAGAGAGATGCGCAACACTAAAAGCAGAATTTGGCAGATTTACCGACTTTGAGACTCAGTTTGCATATTCAGGCCTGTGAAGCAGGTTGTTGTGAGTTGGCTGTGTGCTAGCCTACTTTTAAAAATGTAGGCTAATCAAAATTAATTGTTTTGCTTAAATTGCTAAATTCTATGATGGGAATGGTTTTGCTGACATCTTTTGGGCTTTATGTGGACCAAACTGTAAGTGAGAAGACTATATGAGAATATATTTTACTTTTTCCAAATAAAAGCATGTTAATAAACTAAATATATGTCTGGCCCTTGATGTGATTCTAATTTTCCATTGTGGCCCTAAGTGAAATTGAGTTTGACCCCCCATACCTTAGTCCCATCCCCCTTGTAAGTACTACAGAGCCCTCTACACCTAAAACAACCCAACACTTAAACAGCTTATTTCCTTGTGTCAGTATACTTAACCAATATACATGATCATAATTCTGATTGTCCAAGAGCAGTACTGGCTATACACTATAAACCAGTGTAACGTGGGATATGTAGTGGTAATAAGGTAACTGCCTGACTCCAGGTGCACTCTTGAACATCAAGAGTTTTGCGTTGTGAAACTTTGTTGTGAACAGTATGCCAAAAACAGTATAAACTATAAACTGTCAGGGGACTACACTGCCCCCTAATGGTCCAACAGTTTCATCATTCATGTTGTTCCAGTTGCCACAGCAGCTCGTAATGAGCGTTAATGTTTCTGAAACAAACGCGATTGTTAATGAGTCCACTGTGAGCGGCTCCCTAACTAAACACTTATCAACAGTTTCTGATGGTAATTAGCCCTCTGGGAGCAAAGAGAGAGGCCCAGTAGTACTGTTTATCAGAGCTCAGAGGATAACGCTGATTACAGGCACTAATGAAAGCTCCTGGGATCTATAGGCTGTCCCTTCCTTATCAATGCGTGATGAAACATACAAACAACATACTATGTTTTGGTCTACATGCAGCAAGAAAACTTTCCAGATTTAGATTAAATTTGGACATTCATCATTCCTTAACAATTCAGGTGAACACTGACCTTTCCTCACATAACACTGTTTGGCATTTAAACATAATAGTATATCATGATCTGATATAAAGACTCCCTTGAAACTTTACTGAGCACACACAACTTTTTGGCTTTAATTACTCCATGACCTGTTGTCAAACTAACAACACATTCTGGCCCTTTCTATACAGGTACTTTTGGTTTGAGACGTTTCTTGGTCATAATAATATTTTAGACAATAGTGTGCTTCTAACTTTATGGCATTAGTTTGGGGAAGACTCTCCTGACAATAACAACACCCCCATAAACAAAGAACTGGTCTGGATTTTCCAGTTCGGTGTGGAAGAACCCTGACCTCAACCCCATCCAACACCTTTGGTATGACAGACTGCGAGCCATGCCAGCCAAGTTGTCAAATATTTTGGAAAACCTTTCCCAGAACACACACTTATACAGATTCAGAGAAAGTGGGCATAATATGATGCGCTTCGGTGGGCGCCATGTTGAATGTAAATAAAAATCTGCTTGCCGTTGCTGCACTATCGTCATTGTGTATAGCCCGCCTCAACGGTTGTGATTGGTGCCTGGATTTGGAAAAATTGGAAATGGGCTTGAATGGGCTCTTGGCCGGACTGACTTGCAGAGCAAATCTCAAATTTGCCAGAAGTTCATCAGGGTTTTCCCAGGCTAAGTGGTCAAGCTCTTTCCACAAGACCCATGTCGGTAGCTACTTTCCACTATCAAAAATATTAATTATAATTGTTATTTCTCAGTCTAATCACTCCACAACCTTTTACCTGTTGTCAATGACTATGTTTACATGCACATAATATTCCGTTTTTTGCCCTTATTCTGAAAAAAGATGATATTCCGACCATGCTGTTTACATGGCTGATGAAAGTGAATATTCCACAAATATTCCTGTACCATGTAGCTGTGCAAAATACACTGGTGGTGGACTTGTTCGACCCTGCGAACACATACTCCTGCTTTTATTCCTTCAACTACCTTCTGAAAAGATCGGCGTTGCGATGTTTGCGCATATCCAGAAACCTGTTGATATCCAAGTCTTTCATAATGGTTAAAAGTAGGTGTGTTTGTGTGTTGGGCATGCATCTATACTACTTGTCCTGCAAACTGTTGGTTGGTTGGTTTGTGTACAGAAACCATAGCAACGCACAGAGCTGACGTAAGCCGTAAACAGTCAAGAGGCCTTAAACTGGGGTAAAAATCCCGATTGAGACGCATATTCTTAATGCGCTGTATACGTGTCCAAAGAATGTCTCTAAAACCTGAAAAATACCGGAATATCCCAAGTCTTAATCAGAAAATGCTTAATTTGGAAAAAGGTCTGATCCAACCTGAATATGCTGTTTACATGACCTGTATCAACTTCGGAATATTGTCATATTTTGAATAATACTAGAATATTTTCATCCATCAAGGCCATCCAGGGCAAGCAATGCTTGAGTAAGGCGCGCAGCATCATCAAAAACCCTTCTCACCCAACTCCCATCCGGGAGGCGTTACAGGTCTCTCCGCACCCGAACCAGCAGGTTCAGAAGTAGTTCTTTCCTGCGGCTGTCACCCTACTGAACTCTAGCTGTGCATTCCGGTGAAAACCAACCATCTAACTTCCTCTCTTATAAGGTCACTGCTAATACACTGTACATATTTATATTTAATTTATATTACTCTAAACCACCTTCTGTAAACCAACTGTATACTACTGTCTACACTGCATTATATTTCTGGTCCTGTCTATACTTTGTATAACGCATTGCACTTTTCTGCTCTTTTCTCACTTCTGGTTGGACGCCAAAACTGCATTTCGTTGTCTTTGTACTTGTACTCTGCAAAATGATAATAAAGTTGAATCTAATCTTTTGTGCATGTAAACATACTCAGTGACTATGTTTGCATGCACATATTCAGGTTTTTGTCCTTATTCCAAGAAATTCAATATTCTGACAAAGCTGTTTACCTCGCTAATGAAAGTTAATATATATATTTTTAAGTTTTCCAGCGGTGGAGGACTTGTTGGACCCTGCAAAAAAGGCCTCCCTCTTTCATTCCTTCAACCAGCTTCTTGAAAAGGTCAGCGTTGCACACACACTTCTACAGATTCAGAGAAAGTGGGGATAATAGGTGGGAAAGAGGATGCAGAGAGAAAATTGTGAAGGTAAAGAGAGAAGGCCGGTCTGCAGGCTGGAGTCTCTCCAGAGAGAGAGAGAGAGAGAGAGAGAGAGTGTGGCTCCCTGTGCGTAGTCCCTTGAATGCATCACTGCAGCTTTTAATTCTATTAATCTGCTGGTCACTGAGACACCTGGGAGCTCCGAGGCCTCCAGGACACTCATTATAGCCTAATAATGATAACACAGGTAAACCACAACACACACACAAGTTTCAATCCGGACACACAAACTGAGGAGAGATGATCATGAATATACATGAAGAGAATGGAGAGTCTGGAGGAAACTAAGAGAAACAAGTTATGTTCCTCGTAAGCTGACACAAAAACATTATTCACTAGCTGCAGCTACACACTATGTAGTATACTGAGAGGGGACTCCTAAACTACAGAATGGCATGCTGGGTACAGTTCGCTCTCTTTGTAGCAAACGTAAACCTTCCAAGCATCAGCGATGTAACTTTCAGAATGAACGCTTTGGTTCCCGGGAATAGCCTGTACCCAAATAGCTACCTGTAAGCAAATTAAGCGTAGACTCGAGCATTGGTTGAGCAGGTGAGTTTCTCAGGACCCAAGGAAGCACAGTGTTGAGTGTGAAGTTGTTTGGATGAGCAATACCGGAGGCCGAAGCAATCAGCCCGTTTTCAACAGGCACTGCACAAGTGAGAATAAATTCATGACAAACTAACTACATTTTTAGCATCTTTTCTAATGCCAAAAGAATTCCTTTATGTAGCAAGGTAAAAACTACGGATGTTAAAATCGGGGTTGTGATGGACTTGTGGTACATCCTTGTTTCACACCAGAGAGTTTGTAATGATCCTCTACCATAAAACTGTTGTAGCTAAATACTAAAGGCTGACCTAAAAATACTGTTATTATGATAATACAACGGGAAAACTTCAGTTCAGTTGTCTGCAAAATATGTTTAAGTGGCACCCTAAATGGTCTATGGGTTAAGGGACCGAGCATGAACCACAAAGTCCTGGGCCCTCATTTCCTGGCATTGCTTTCTGTAAATAAATCTACGAAGGCAGCTCAACAAGTAGCTTTAGGAAGAGTGACCTCAGGTCAATACTATAAAGATAGTCACACCAACCCATATCTTCACTCAGGTGGTAAGATTCAGATTTATGTATGGTTAGCAATGTGTTTGAAATATCTCCTAGGAAGTACAGTGGCACTCATAAGTTTATGAACCCATGCTAAAGTTGACTAAAAAGAGGAATAAAAAAAAATCATCTTTTGGAAATGTCCATAATCCATAAAATCATCTCTGAATGCAAATCAAACCAGCTATTTGGCAGGGTTTTATTTCAGTTAGCCTATCTCTAGGTATGGTGAAGGGTATGTGATGATCTGGGGGTATGGTGAAGGGTATGTGATGATGTGGGGGTATGGTGAAGGGTATGTGATGATGTGGGGGAATGGTGAAGGGTATGTGATGATCTGGGGGTATGGTGAAGGGTATGTGATGATGTGGGGGTATGGTGAAGGGTATGTGGTGATGTGGGGGGGCTATTTTAATTCCAAAGGCCAAGGGAACTTTATCAGGATGCATAGTATCCTGGATACATGAAATAACTGGCCTTTAAAAATAAACATCTGCCTGCCTCTATGGGAATTTAACATAGGGGTGGACTGACTTATGCTCCCTGTATTTTAAGGAAGAACATTTATTTATTTACAATACGTTATTCATTCACGAAGACAATTGGCGTCCTTAAAGGTTTCATTTTTTTCTATTTTTTTAATTAAGGCATTAAGATCAATTTGCAAAAGATGATTTTTTTATTCCTCTTTTTAGTCAACTTTAGCATGGGTTCATAAACTTATGAGTGCCAATGTAAGCATTTTAAAATCACAGCCAAACGTTGAGTCTTAGTGCCACCTTCTGACATGATGTGCAGAGGAATTTAAGGGTGTGTTTATGTTTCTGATGGACACCTAGAACCCAAAGGGAAATTATTAAAAGCAAACGCACTCTCCTCGACGAGTCAGAGCCTCATCAGTGCTCTGACGAGAAGACAGGAGAGTGGAACAGGACGCTTTAGGCTTTCCACAAGAACCTTCATAGTGTTGTGATCAATAGACATTACCTTTATTTCTTTTGTTTTAATGTTTGATGAAATCTTTATCGCTCTGAGACGTCTGTTCATTAAGTGTCAGTTGTGTGTTCTACTGCAGGTAAAACTGTGTGATTTATTTAAGAATTACCTCAAGAATGCACTATATATGATCATACTGCATTCTGTCTCTACTATTATATGGACTATGGACTGTCTGATTTCTCAGAACTCTATGCACTTTATTTGATAATGCACTTTAATAATAGATTAACATGATCATACAGCATTCTGTCTCTACTATTATATGGACTATGGCCTGTCTATTTCTCTGAACTCTATGAAAAAATGCACTTAAGCACTTTTTTTAATGATTGCACCTCTGGTTAGATGTTAAACTGCATTTCGTTGTACTGGTTGTCCTTACCTGTGCAATGACTATAAAGTTGAATCTAATCTAATCTAATCTAATTACTAAGAAAGACAAATGTCAGAGGCCAAGAACTCTTTTGTTTATTTTACAACGTTTCATTGAAGTTTGTTATAACGTGTTGTTATACTGTAAGTCTAAAATTATTATCACTATCTCTGATGCCTGAAAAGTTACCTGTTGGGAGGGTTTTGATAAACTTGTCTTTTACAGAACTGCACTGTTTTGGATGGAGAACGTAACAATGGTAACTCCTCTCACACAGCCTATCGTGTTCGAGCTGGAGGGCTTCGATGTACCACCAGGCTACGGCGCCTTCCTCTTCTTCCTGGCTCTGTTTAACTACATGGTCATGCTGTTGGGGAATTGCGTGGTGCTGTGCGTCATTGTCATCGACAAGAACCTGCACAGACCCATGTTCGTAATGGTTTGTAACCTGGTAGTTTGTGATCTGTTGGGGGCCACAGCGGTGCTGCCTCGCCTCATGATACACTTCTTGACGGGCCAGAAGAAAATCGCCTACATCCCAGCCATCGCCCAGGCCTTCTCTGTGCACACGTACGGCGTCGCAGCGCAGACTATTCTGGGAGTGATGGCCTATGACAGGTAATGAAACTCATCCTCACATCCAGAGAGTTAATCACTGATTCAAATCTTTTTCTGTCATGCTTAAATGGTACATAGTGACTCAGATGACTTATCTAAAACAATTCTTCAGTGTTTCAAAGTTGTCATTTTACAGATTTCTGCTGTTAACTGTTATGTCAGGCTGATTCTCTTTGGTGCTGTTGTTTTGTTACTAGGGCAATTTTTTTAATTAATGGGCAATAAAACCTTCTCTCGCTCTCCTACAAAGTTCCCTTCTAGACTCTTTTAAATACTTTCATTCATAAGTTGAATCTTTTGTCCTAAATAATGTCTTAATGTTTATTAACCTTTGCACAAAATTCACGAAATAGTAGATTTGCCACGTAAAATCATCCTCCAGCAGCTTGGCCAACTTTTTATGGACTTGACTGCAGCCATAAAGTGTATTTGGGTTTATGTGTTTGTATGTGAGAGAAGCCTACAAGAGATCAACATCAGGATATTTCTAGTGCATACAGAATCAGATTCAAACATATTGAGATGCTAAGATCTTGTAAAAATATATCTTTAACTGGAATAAAGCTAAGGATGGTTTACATCTTTAACAGTGCTCTCCCTCTGCAGGTATATTGCTGTGTGTGAACCACTTAGGTATCACACCATCATGACATCGGCTCGGCTGCACTCCTATTGCGCCCTGGCCTGGTTCATCGCTCTGCTGTTTATTGGTGTGCTCTTCGCCTGGCACATTGATACCCCGCTGTGTGGCAATACCATCCAACACATCTACTGCAGCAACCGTGCTATCCTGAGCCTGGCCTGCAGTCCCACCCCTATAAACAACATTTATGGTCAGTGCCTTTGTTTATAATTAAGTACATTGGTAGAATAAGCCTGGCAAGCCAAACATTTTATGGATATCTGGCATGCCAGGCTTATCCTGGCAATGTGCTTTGCCCCTCCCTTGCTACTATCTCTGTGTCAAAATCCCTTCGCAAGGGGAAACAAGAACAACCTCCAAGCTAACATGCTAACATTAAACGCTAAAAATGTCAAGTTTTGACGAAAATTTGAACTATGCAAGAAGGCAGGCCTGCTTAGTTCTTTCGGTGAATGATTTACAAAAAGTATGTTTACGACATTTACTATCTAACTGGGACGTTTTTATCAAAACAAGTCCTTAACCAAGACTATTTTGTAGAGCCATCGTCAAGACAGTTGTGATTGGTTTAAAGAAATTCAAGGTCTGGCAATGTGAGACTAAATTAAAGCAACAGACATTCAGTATATTGATGAACATTGTCCTGTATCCACAGCCCTTATCAGCAGGGGTTCAGCATAGTCAGCACTGAAGGGCAAAATGTGACAGATTTATGATAGACTGAGGTGGAAGGTTTAAATGATACCTAATGATGGTTTAAATTATTCCTTATGTTTCTCTAGGTCTCTCCATGTCCTGGTTTGTGAGTACAAGCATCTTCCTCGTCATTGCTTTTTCCTACTGTAGAATCCTGCATGCTTCCGTAAAACGAGGCAGAGCTGACAGCACCATCCGAAGTAAGGCCTTTCAGACGTGCGCATCGCACCTTGTTGTGTATGTGCTCTACGAAATAGCTTCAACGGTCATAATTGTTAGTCAAAGGTTCCCTTCCAGCTCGCAAAATATCAAGAAGTTCTTCAGCATCCTTTTCATCGTCATCCCACCAGTCATTAACCCCATTATCTATGGATTGGTCAGTAAAGAATTACGTGCAAGCATCATCAAGCATTTAACCTATATCCAAGTCAGAAAATGAGAGGGGGTTAACTTCTTTAGGTCATTGTATTCCTGATAATTCACTTAACTGTAGAACACTTCTAAAATCTGTTTTACCTGTTGTAAAGTTTTCAATAACAGTGTACATCTCCGTATGAAAGATTTAGGTTTGCGGCATACTTGTGGCTTAGTGGTCAATAGCCTGGTTGACACCAGACCCTTCTCAGTTGTAACTGAGAGTGGGTCTGGGCAAGCCTCATTCACAGCCCATTTCCAAAGGGGTGTCACCAATGGACGCTGCTCAAATGCCTCTGGGCGCAAATGGATAGTCCTTCAACCAATCAGACTAATGACCCGGGTGATGTAGCAGTGACAGCGGCATCAATGGGTGGCTGTCATGTTGAATGTAAATAAAAAGCTTCTTGCTGTCACTGCTCTATCATTATCGTGTAAAGCCTGCCTCAATGGTTGTGATTGGTGCCTCGATTTGGAAAAATTGGAAATGGGCTTGAATGGGTACATAATATTCTGTTTTTTGCCCTTATTCTGAAAAAAGATGATATTCTGACTAAGCTGTTTATATGGCTGATGAAAGTGAATATTCCACAAATATTCTCGTTCACATGTAGCCGTGCAAAATACACTGGTGGTGGACTTGTTCGACCCTGCGAACACATACTCCCTCTTTTATTCCTTCAACTTCCTTCTGAAAAGATCGCCGTTGTGATGTTTGCACATTTCCAAAAACCTGTTGATATCCAAGTCTTTCATAATGGTTAAAAGTAGGTGTGTTTGTGTGTTGGACATGCATCTGTACTACTTGTCCTGCAAACTGTTGGCTGGTTGGTTTGTGTACAGAATCCATAGCAACGCACAGATCTGATTGTAAGCCATAAATAGGCAAGGGGCCTTAAACTGGGGTAAAAATCCCGATTGAGACGCATATTCTGAATGCGCTGTATACATGTCCAAAGAATGTCTCTAAAACCCGAAAAATACCGGAATATCCCAAGTCTTAATCGGAAAATGCTTAATTTGGAAAAAGGTATTATCCAACCTGAATATGCTGTTTACATGACCTGTATCAACTTCGGAATAATGTCATATTTTGAATAATACTAGAATATTTTCCTCCATCGAAGCCATCCAGGGCAAGCAATGCTTGAGTAAGGCTGCACATAGTTGTAAATACTGTACATATCTGTCTATATGGTTCATAATGAATATCCATATTTATTGTTTTTCTTATAAAAATATATTCTGTTAATAAACTGCATATATCTATATTATTAGTACTACTGTTATATATTTACTGCTGCTACATTGCACATATCTATACATGTTGTTCATAAATTGTTCATATTACATAGCCACATGTATTCTGCTCTTTTAAGGTAACTGCTAATACACTGCACATATTTATACTGTATACTACTGTCTACACTGGACTATATTTCTTGTCCTGTCTATAATTTGTATATCACATTGCACTTTTCTGCTCTTTTTACACTTCTGGTTGGATGCACACTGCATTTCGTTGTCTTTGTACTTGTACTCTGCACAATGACAATAAAATTGAATCTAATCTTGTAACACTGAGGAGAGCTGAAAACCTTCTGAGGAAGCACAGAAGGAAGGAGCAAACAAGATCATGCTTTTATAAAGATCCCTTCAAATTTGTGAAGAGTCTCTTCACAAAGGAGAAGAGTGGAAGTCTCTTGGTATCAAAGGCCGACCTGGAAGAACATCTAAAAAATTCCTGCACAGATGATAGACACCAGGAAGAAGTTACGCTCCCTCCTGACATGCCACCAGCCAATCCACCAGAGCACAAACTGGATAACAGTCTACCCAGATGGAGTGAGTTAGAACAAATCTTGCGTAGAGCAAGGGCCGCATCATCTCCAGGTCCTAACAGAGTTCCATACAGGCTCTACAAAAACGCACCTGACGTCCTGCGATTCCTCTGGAAACTGATGAGAGTCGTGTGGCAAAAGAAGGAAATACCAACGTCCTGGCGGAGAGCCGGAGGGATTCTTATCCCCAAGGAAAAGGGCTCATCAGTGAATGGGCAGTTCCGCCAGATCAGCCTTCTAAACGTCGAGGGAAAAATCTTCTTCAGTGTGGTCGCTCACAGATACTTGCAAAGAAACAACCTGATTGACACGTCAATTCAGAAAGCAGGCATCTCAGGCTTTTCTGGTTGTGTAGAACACGCTAGTGTCATCTGGCATCAGATCCAGGTCGCCAAGTAGGAGGGAACAGATCTTCACGTGGTATTCCTGGATCTCGCGAACGCTTTTGGTTCAGTACCTCACACCCTCCTGTGGACAGCCTTTGACTACTTCAGGGTTCCAGCAGCTCTCACAACCCTTGTTAAGGCCTACTTTGAGGATGTCCAACTCTGCGTGACAACAGCAGAGTACACGACAGCATGGCAACACCTGGAGGTGGGAATCATGGCCGGCTGTACCATCTCTCCGTTGGCCTTTACCATGGCCATGGAGGTCATTATCCGGGCCTCGTGATGGACGGTTGGCGGACAGCGAATAAGACCTGGGCTGAGGCTGCCACCGCTCAGAGCCTTCATGGACGACCTCACAACTTTAACCACGACCAAGGTTTGCACTGTATGGCTACTAAGAAAGCTACAGGAAAACACTGAGCGGGCCCGCATGAAGATCAAGCCGAGCAAGTCCAGAAGCATCTCCATTGTCAAGGGGAAACTGTCAGAGCACCGCTTGCATATTGGCGAGGAACCCATTCCAACGGTCTCCGAGAAGCCTGTGAAGAGCCTAGGTCGGTGGTATGATGCCTCCCTTAAAGACAAAGAGCAAGTAGAGCAGCTCAGGAGGGAGGTAACCAGCGGCCTGGAGAACATCGACAGAACCCTGCTTCCTGGCAAGCTGAAGCTCTGGTGCAGGCAGTTTGAACTACTCCCACGTCTCCTGTGGCCACTAACCCTCTATGAAGTCCCGCTCTCAAAGGTGGAAAAGCTGGAGAGACTGGTTAGTTCATATGTAAGGAAGTGGCTTGGCCTTCCCAGGTGCCTCAGTAGCATTGGGATCTATGGCAAAGGGACGTTACATCTGCCCATTTCCAGCCTGGCAGAGGAGTACAAGTGCGCCAAAATCAGACTGGAGATGATGCTACCTGATTCGAGCGATCCATTTGTAGCCCAAGCTGCTCCCATCCTGGCTACTGGGAGGAAATGGACTCCATTGGCTGCAACTGAGCAGGCAAAAGCAGCACTCAGACACAAGTACATCGTGGGTCGAGTGCAGGAGGGGAGGAGTGGTTTTGGCCTACAGGTGTCCAGTACACCAGTGTGGCGTAAGGCTTCTCCATTTAAAAGACGCAAGCTGGTGGTCCAGGAGGTACGTTGGGAGGAGGAAGCAAGAAGGTGTGCTCAAGCTGTGGCAATGGCAAAGCAAGGGCAAGGCAAGGCAAGGCAGCTTTATTTGTATAGCACATTTCAGCAACAGGGCAATTCAAAGTGCTTTACATAAAACATTAAAGAGCAGTTAGAAAACAATTAAAAAACAATAATAAACAAATTAAAAACATTAAAAGACAAGAATAAAAGTTACAGTGCAGTATAAGAAATTAAAGTTAATAAAATAGATTATTTAAAGAAAAGCAACATCAAAAAGATAGGTCTTTAGCTTAGATTTAAAAGAACTGAGAGTTGCAGCGGACCTACAGGTTTCTGGGAGTTTGTTCCAAATATGTGGCGCATAAAAACTGAACGCTGCTTCCCCCTGTTTAGTTCTGACTCTGGGAACAACAAGTAGACCTGTCCCAGACGACCTGAGAGGTCTGGGTGGGTCATAATGTAGTAACAGATCAGAAATGTATTTTGGCCCTAAACCGTTTAGTGATTTATAAACCAGTAAAAGTATTTTGAAATCAATTCTTTGAGGCACTGGAAGCCAGTGTAGAGACTTCCTAACTGGAGTGATGTGATCCACTTTCTTGGTGTTAGTGAGGACTCGAGCAGCAGCGTTCTGAATCAGCTGCAGCTGTCTGAGTGATTTTTTAGGGAGACCTGTAAAGACACCGTTACAGTAGTCAAGTCTACTGAATATAAAAGCATGGACAAGTTTTTCCAGATCCTGCTGAGACATAAGCCCTTTAACCCTTGATATATTTTTAAGGTGATAATAGGCAGATTTTTTTAATTATGTTAATGTGGCTTTTAAAATTCAGGTCTGAGTCCATGACTACACCAAGATTTCTTGCTTTGTTGTTTTTAACATTGTTGTTTGAAGCTGAGCGCTAACTTTCAATCGTTCCTCTTTTGCTCCAAACACAACCACCTCCGTTTTTTCTTCATTTAATTTAAGAAAGTTCTGGCACATCCAATCATTAATATTTTCAATGCACATATTTAACTGTTGTATTGGGCTATAGTTCCCTGGCGATAAGGTTATGTAAATTAGTGTGTCATCCGCATAACTATGGTAATTTATTTTGTTGTTTTCCATAATCTGAGCCAGTGGAAGCATGTAGATGTTGAACAGAAGAGGCCCCAGAACTGAGCCTTGGGGAACTCCGCACGTCATATTTGTATGCTCAGATGTATAATTACCTATAGACACAAAGTAGTCCCTATTCTTTAAATAGGATTCAAACCACTTTAGTACTGAGCCAGAAAGACCAACCCAGTTTTCTAATCGGTCAAGCAATATGTCATGGTCTACCGTATCAAATGCAGCACTGAGATCAAGTAATACTAAGACTGAAATTTTGCCACTATCTGTGTTTAAGTGGATGTCATTAAATACTTTAAGGGCAGTGGATGGCATGGAAAGGAGTGGAGAAGAGGAAGATCTCCTGGAGTGAATTGTGGGAGATGGAGGCATTCAGGGCAAGCTTTACCATCAGGGCTGTCTACCATGTCCTGCCTTCTCCTGCAAACCTAAGCCAGTGGTATGCCGAAGACCCCACATGCCCTCTATGTCCAAGTCCAGCAACACTGAAGCACATCTTAGTGGGATGTAAGACCAGTCTCACCCAAAGCCATTACACCTGGCGGCACAACCAGGTGCTAAAGTGTCTTGCAGCAGTGCTGGAAAGCTGACGGACAGGTGTGAATGCCCTTCCTCCCCCGTCATCTCGGTGGCGGCCAACACCATTTGTCCGGGAGGTTGAGAGTAAAGGCAGCCTCACTACCGTAAGACCAGACACTGGGAGGCTGAGCAGAGCACGCGACTGGAAGCTGCTGGCAGACCTGGATAAGAAACTCTGCTTCCCAGCCGAGATTGCAGCTACCAACCTGCGACCAGACCTTGTTCTGTGGTCAGCCTCGCTGAAGCTTGTCTACATCATCGAGCTCACCGTGCCCTGGGAGGTTGCAGTGGAGGAGGCCTATGAACGGAAAAGGCTGAGGTACGCAGAACTTGCAGCCAATGCGCAACAACAGGGCTGGAATGCGAAGGTACACCCAGTGGAAGTAGGTTGCAGAGGGTTCGTAGCCACCTCAATATCTAGGCTACTCAGGGAGATGGGAGTGCGAGGGAAGGCCCATCGACAGGCAATCAAAGACCTCTCCAAGGCTGCTGAAAAGGGGAGCCAGTGGCTGAGGATGAAAAGAAAGGACTCCGCCTGGGCTTTCAAGTGAGTTGGTGGCATCTAGGGAGTGAACCTGGGACGCTGGGACTCACTGCTGAACCCTCTGGAGGTGTCGTGGGCGTATCAGCGAAACACCTAAGAAGGAGGGCGCCCACTTGACAACCCAAAGGGTGCCATCACTCAATTGACCAACCCACGGAGTCTCATCGGTGCCTCAAGTACGAATAATTTAGGGATATTAACATCTAGTCCTACACAACAGACCTAATCTAATCTTGAATCTAATCTAATATTTGTGCATGTGACTATGTTTACATGCACATATTCAGTTTTTTGTCCTTATTCTGAAAAAGTCAATATTCTCACAAAGCTGTTTACATGGCTAATGAAAGTGAATATTCCACAAATATTTCCGTTTGCATGAATAGTATTTTTTTCATTTTGTTTTAAGTTTTCCAGCGGTGGAGGACTTGTAGTAAGGTAGTCACTAAGGCCATCCACATATCAAGGTTATACTAAGGATTCATTAAAACATGATTTATAAAAGCATGCCAACAATTATTGGGCTATTTTAATAGCTTAGTATCCTATGCAAAAAGGTATAAAGGCTTTAGGCGGCCCTACACATTATTGTAGGCCCAGTTTATTATGCAAGTTCATTTTATACAAAAATGTAGTAGGAGGTTCCTGCTCTATCTCTCTTTTAGTTAAGGGGTCCTTGGCTTAAAAAAGCTTGAAGACCCCTGGTCTACGGGTTAAGGGACCGACGATGAACCACAAAGTCCTCGGCCTTCATTTCCTGACATCGCTTTCTGTAAACAAATCTATGAAGGCAGATCAACAAGTAGCTTTAGGAAGAGTGACCTCAGGTCAATACTATAAAGATAGTCACACCATATTCACTCAGGTGGTCAGATTCAGATTTATGTATGGTTAGCAATGTGTTTGAAATAACTCCTAGGAAGTAATCATTTTAAAATCACAGCCAAACGTTGAGTCTTAGTGCCACCTTCTGACATGATGTGCAGAGGAATTTAAGGGTGTGTTTATGTTTCTGATGGACACCTAGAACCCAAAGGGAAATTATTAAAAGCAAACACACTCTCCTCGACGAGTCAGAGCCTCATCAGCGCTCTGATGAGAAGACAGGAGAGTGGAACAGGACACTTTAGGCTTTCCACAAGAACCTTCATAGTGTTGTGATCAATAGACATTACCTTTATTTCTTTTGTTTTAATGTTTGATGAAATCTTTATCGCTCTGAGACATTAAGTGTCAGTTGTATGTTCTACTGAGGGTAATACTGTGTGATTTATTTAATTTATTTAAGAATGACCTCAACAATGCACTATATATGATCATACTGCATTCTGTATCTGCTATTATATGGACTATGGACTGTCTGATTTCTCAGAACTCTATGCACTTTATTTGCTAATGCACTTTAATAATGGACTAACATGATCATGCTGCATTCTGTGTTTTATGTCTTTTTTAAGCAGTGCTATGAAGAAAAAGCACTTTTAATGATTGCACTACTGGTTAGATGTTACACTACATTTCGTTGTACTGGTTGTCCTTACCTGTGCAATGACAATGAAGTTGAATCTAATCTAATCTAATCTAATCTAATTACAAAGAAAGAAACATGTCAGAGGCCAAGAACTCTTTTGTTTATTTTACAACCTTTCATTGAAGTTTGTTATAACGTGTTGTTATACTGTAAGTCTAAAATTATTATCTCTATCTCTGATGCCTGAAAAGTTACCTGTTGGGAGGGTTTTGATAAACTTGTCTTTTACAGAACTGCACTGTTTTGGATGGAGAACGTAACAATGGTAACTCCTCTCACACAGCCTATTGTGTTCGAGTTGGAGGGCTTCGATGTACCACCAGGCTACGGCGCCTTCCTCTTCTTCCTGGCTCTGTTTAACTACATGGTCATGCTGTTGGGGAATTGCGTGGTGCTGTGCGTCATTGTCATTGACAAGAACCTGCACAGACCCATGTTCGTAATGGTTTGTAACCTGGTAGTTTGTGATCTGTTGGGGGCCACAGCGGTGCTGCCTCGCCTCATGATACACTTCTTGACGGGCCAGAAGAAAATCGCCTACATCCCAGCCATCGCCCAGGCCTTCTCTGTGCACACGTACGGCGTCGCAGCGCAGACTATTCTGGGAGTGATGGCCTATGACAGGTAATGAAACTCATCCTCACATCCAGAAAGTTAATCACCGATTCAAGTCGTTTTTCTGTCATGCTTAAATGGTACATAGTGACTCAGATGACTTATCTAAAACAATTCTTTAGTGTTTCAAAGTTGTAATTTTACAGATTCCCGCTATTAACTGTTATGTCAGGCTGATGTTATTTGGTGCTGTTTTGTTACTAGGGCTTCATTTCTTTTATTAATGGGTAATAAAACCTTCTGCATGTCACCCCCTTGCTCTCCTACAAAGTTTCCAGTCTGTATCTTGGGGATAAGAAAGGTCTTAGTTTCTTTAAAAAGTTCCCTTCTAGACTCTTTTAAATACTTTCATTCATACGTTTAATCTTTTATTCTAAATAATGTCTTAATGTTTATTAACCTGCTAAGATCTTGTAAAAATATATCTTTAACTTGAATAAAGCTAAGGATGGTTTTACATATTTAACAGTGCTCTCCCTCTGCAGGTATATTGCTGTGTGTGAACCACTCAGGTATCACACCATCATGACATCGGCTCGGCTGCACTCCTGCTGCGCCCTGGCCTGGTTCATCGCTCTGCTGTTAATTGGTGTGCTCTTCGCCTGGCACGTTGATACCCCGCTGTGTGGCAATACCATCCAACACATCTACTGCAGCAACCGTGGTATCCTGAGCCTGGCCTGCAGTCCCACCCCTATAAACAACATTTATGGTCAGTGCAAAAGTTTATAATTAAGTACATTGCCAGGATAAGCCTGATAAAAATGTTTTAATTATGCAAGAAGGCAGGCCTGCTTAGTTCTTTCGGTGAATGATTGTAAAGATTTACAAAAAGTATGTTTACGACATTTACTATCTAACTGGGACGTTTAAGACAAGTCCTTAACCGAAAACTATTTTGCAGAGCCATCGTCAAGACAATTGTGATTGGTTTAAAGAAATTCAAGGTCTGGCAATGTGAGACTAAAATAAAGTAACAGACATTCAGTATATTGATGAACATTGTCCTGTATCCACAGCCCTTATCAGCAGGGGTTCAGCATAGTCAGCACTGAAGGGCAAAATGTGACAGATTTATGATAGACTGAGGTGGAAGGTTTAAGTGATACCTAATGATGGTTTAAATGATTCCTTATGTTTCTGTAGGTCTCGCCATGTCCTGGTTTCTGAGTACAAGCATCTTCCTCGTCATTGCTTTTTCCTACTGTAGAATCCTGCATGCTTCCGTAAAACGAGGCAGAGCTAACAGCACCATCCGAAGTAAGGCCTTTCAGACGTGCGCATCGCACCTTGTTGTGTATGTGCTCTACGAAATAGCTTCAGTGGTCCTAATTCTGAGTCAAAGGTTCCCTTCCATCTCGCAAAATATCAAGAAGTTCTTCAGCATCCTTTTCATCATCATCCCACCAGTCATTAACCCCATTATCTATGGATTGGTCAGTAAAGAATTACGTGCAAGCATCATCAAGCATTTAACCTATATCCAAGTCAGAAAATGAGTGCGGGTTAACTTCTTTAGGTCATTGTATTCCTGATAATTCACTTAACTGTAGAAAACTTTTAAAATCTGTTTTACCTGCTTGTAAAGTTTTCAATAACAGTGTACATCTCCGTATGAAAGATTATTTAGGTTATTTAGGAGGCACGAAAGATTAGGAAACAATTCTTATCCTATCCTCTCCCACCCCTCCCACCAAAGAAGTGACATTTCAAATATTAAATGATATGTATACATCAAATCACTTCCTACATGTAAAATTTAATTGGGAAAGTAACTCTCCTGTTTTCTGTGAGAGCGATATTGAGACGGTTGAACATATTTTCTTTCAGTGTGAACTGATTAATGACCTCCGGCTGTCTTTTCAGTGCTGTCTTCAATCTAAAGGTATACTGCTGCACCCATTAAATGAAATGTCAATTAAAGCTGGATTAGTTTTAAAGGATAACAATTTAGAGTTCTTGATAAATAACTTCATTGAACATGGAAAACATTTTATTCATAGGTGTAAGTATTTAATTGTGTGTGAGTGTGGTCTAGACCTACTTATATATGTAAAGTGTCTTGAGATAACTCTTGTTGTGGTTTGATACTATGAATAAAATTGCTTCTTCTCTTCAATGCATGATAAATGAAAACGCCAAGAGACTCTTTTATTTGTTGGATTTACATTCCCTACTTGACTAAAAAGACCCCCAGTGTGTCATTAGTTATGTTTTGCTGTATATATTGTCTCTACCTCAAAGCTGTTTGAGGTAGAGACACTTTTTTTGACAAATGTACAAACACATTGTGCCTTGATATTTTGTATCGCTATTATACAATAAAGAATAAATCCCTTAAATAACGCTCTTTCCACAAGACGCATGTCAGTAGCTACTTTCAATATCAAAAATTAATTAATTAATAATAATTGTTATTTCTCAGTCCACAACCTATTAGCTGTTATCAATGACTACGTTTACATGCACATAATATTCTGTTTTTTGCCCTTATTCTGAAAAAAAGATGATATTCCGACCAAGCTGTTTACATGGCTGATGAAAGTGAATATTCCACAAATATTCCCGTTCACATGTAGCCGTGCAAAATACACTGGTGGTGGACTTGTTCGACCCTGCGAACACAGACTCCCTCTTTTATTCCTTCAACTACCTTCTGAAAAGATCGACGTTGTGATGTTTGCACATATCCAGAAACCTGTTGATATCCAAGTCTTTCATAATGGTTAAAAGTAGGTGTGTTTGTGTGTTGGGCATGCATCTATACTACTTGTCCTGCAAACTGTTGGCTGGTTGGTTTGTGTACAGAAACCACAGCAACGCACAGAGCTGACCGTAAGCCGTAAACAGGCAAGAGGCCTTAAACTGGGGTAAAAATCCCGATTGAGACGCATATTCCGAATGCACTGTATACATGTCCAAAGAATGTCTCTAAAACATGAAAAATACTGGAATATCCCAAGTCTTAATCGGAAAATGCTTAATTTGGAAAAAGTTCTTATCCAACCTGTATATGCTATTTACATGACTAGTATCAACTTCGTAATATTGTCATATTTTGAATAATACTGGAATATTTTGTGCATGTAAACATACTCAGTAACTACGTTTACATGCACATATTCTGTTTTTTGTTTTATTATTATAATATTCTGACAAAGCTATTTTATTTCAGTGGCCACTGGAGGAGTTTTGGGACCTTCAGTCAAAATAGACATGACCCTCCCCTCGCCAGTAATAATGTTTCTATGACCCTCCAAAATGATTTGGAAAATAGGCATGACCCTCTCCCAACAATTTATCAATACCCTCTGCACTGGTTTGCGCTTGGCAAAGATATACAGATTATTATTATTTTTTTACAGCAATGACATACGTAATTAAACCTCTGCATTCTCATCTGATGCATCACACTCCTCTGTTATGGTGCGGTGGCCATTTCAGTAGATTTACTCACTAACGTTGTTGTGGAAACACAATAAGCATGGAAACTAAATGCACACTTCCTGCATTACTGCATTTCTTCAAATACTCAGTTACTCCTCTAGTAAACTAGTATTCACATGAAATAAAAGAATAAAACATTGAGACCATTCAACAACGCACTCTGGGTAACATTCAACACAAACTGGTTGCTATGGACTCGTCACTAGGCTTCCTCCACTTCACCGTTTAAACAAAGTGGAATAAACGTAAGTCCAAATCTACACAAAACCCACAATCAATTAGTAAGCTGACATCAAATGTGGCATTTAGGAAACCTTTATTGCAACCTTGGCACGGTAAGATGTCCAGACTAGCAACATTCATTTTTGTTTTTTACATCCTGCTTCTAGCATCGGCAACATTTTTTGTTTTACTAAAGCAGCATATGAAATCAGATGTATTACCTACCACCATTTAGTTGTTTTGTGTTATTTAGCTAAGATATTTATAAAATATCTGCTCATGCCAGGCGTAATTATTCCACTCATTTTTTAAACAATGCAATTACCTGTTTCAGCCACCAAGGGGGGGAAGTCCTGCCCCTGCCCCCCAGCAAACTCATGGGTCAGACCCATCTGGTAGCAAAGGAGGGCAGAGACTGAGAGCTACATGATATGGAAGATTACTGTAAACATGTATTTCATTAAAACAAATAAAATATCATGACTTCTCCAGGCCTAAATTGTTTTATTTTGAAATTCCAGATTTTAATAATTCCATAATTTTGCCAGGTTTTCCATGATTATGGGAACATAATTATATTTCGTACTTCAAATAAATATAAAAATTCATACAAAAAAAGGTTTGTCATTCATTGCCAAAACCATACATTTTAGCACACAATTTTAGTGATATTTCATCGTCTAAGTGCTGTGATACAAAGCAGACACTGGAGAGAAACATGGTCCATGCAAGTATGCGAACACAAATGACAAAGACTGGATCAGCTGGCACGAGTGCTCGATCCTGGTGAACACACTCAACGTGGGCTCCTATGCACCAGTGGAGGTAACAAAGGTCAGCCCTGAATGGACTTATTAGAGCATTTCTTGGACTACAGTAGTAAACAAACATGCTGTCCGTGGTAAAACGTGTACTTCTATACTTTCTGCACAGACGGAAGATAAAAGGGAACAAATGATGGGATTTGTGTCTGAATCAAGAGTTAAGGAAGTGTCATGCATACATGTTCAGCCAGAGCTATGTCAAACTGCTCAGCCAGGGTTGTTTTAAATGTAAAAAAGTAGGGGTCAGCTTTCTGTTGTTGTTTCATGCTATAGCGTTGCAAGCAGCAACAATCAAGAGTCTAGCTTGACCTGAGCCACAATTTTCAGGTGACACACTCCAGAACACAACAGCGCATTTAATTGAACTTCCCACCTCGCTGTGCATGGTGACAGACACACACACACACACACACACACACACACACACACACACACACACACACACACACACACACACACATACAAATATTTGTGTTGTCTATAACAGTTCTATGTCTTGGGAGTCATTATAATGAACATTATAACTTATATAGTGGACAAACTATTTTACATTTCTTATTTCATTTAATCTGCTTTTGTCTTTCCTGTGGTGAAATGTGTTGTTTCAATTCGATGTAAAGTTTGTATGGCTGTTCTCAATCTCTACTAATTGCTACAGAAATGTGAAATGCTTATCATAAGCTATCAGTTTTAACCTCATTGCTTGTAACCGCCTTTTATGTGAAGATGAACTTTTCACTTTAACATATGAATGATACATGGTTATGGCTGTTTGCAGTCTCTGCTACAAAAACCTTAAAATAAAATGTTTACCTACTTCAGCGTGAAAATGAGGCTTGTCATATGTGGTCTGACTGTTGATGTTTGGGTTTTAATACCGCCCCGGTTGATTTTAATGTGTTAATGACCAGTGTCAGTGACTGATGTCAATTACACATGCAACTGCAATGACAAACAAGAGCAGCCCAAATCCTGCAAAGTAAAACCAAAGTCCAGCATCAACATCTTCTAGGTCTAGTTTCAGGTGATGAAAAACCAATCAGACCAGTATTTTTTAAGTTGTAGTGCATGAATACAATCACCAGAGATGGGAAGTAACGAAGTACAAATACTTTGTTACTGTACTCAAGTAGATTTTCAGATTTATTTTCCTTACATTTTTAAAATGAATATCGGTACTTTCTACTCCTTACATTTTACGAAATTGGCTCATTACTTTAGTTTCAAATAATTTCAGAGTTTATCGTTATTATTTTTCACGTCATCAATACCGAATTCAACGTGTCCCACTCCGTGCAACACAGACACTCCAGTTCGGTGGCCATAGCTTCACAATGTCCAGGTACACCACGAGTCTCCCGAAGTACGAGGCTGTGTTGCAGCATTGACTACCGGTAGCTTTCTCTCTCTCGTAGCGCTTTCACGGACCTCCCGCAGCTCTTCGTTCAACAAACTGTCTGTACACTTACAATGTTCTCAATGCTTCGCTCGACATTTAGGGACCCTCATTATGCTACCGTTGAAGTTTTGTGATATTTTGAGCCTCTTTAGTGGTATAAATAGCGATTTGTTTTTACTTTCCCTGTGCCCCGAATACTAGCGTCGTAAGCTAATCAGTGGTCCACGCTAGCTTCTTTTAAGCTACAAACACATTCGATTAGCATGAAAACATGTCCCAGAGAACTATCAAGTGGGTACACAATCTGTTATTAAACCCTACGTTCGTTTTGCGCCAGAATTGTCCTTTAAGTCATCTAATATTTACTCATTTATGTCATCAACGCATCCATGATTCATGGAATGTTGTGTAAAACAAGGTAATATTTTTCCTTGTATTTATGTATGGTTTGCAAAAATGGGAACTGCTGGGTCCGTGAGATTTATACCAGGTTTTTCCTGGTCTGTGGCAGAATTGTTTTCTGAAACTGCAAAATAGCACCAGGGAACGTTTGCGCCTGAACACGCCTCCGCTTTTCGCTGAACCACCCCCGGGAGCACAAGTTCATTGCCTAATTTACCGACGTGAGTCTGTGAAGGGAAAAGTCCGCTGTGTGTCAGGTGCAAAATAGGAATGATACATGCGTCGGTGTACAAAGCCAATTGCGCTGGGTGCAAGATAGGGCCCTTATTGTTATTAGCACCGTGTTCAAGGATTAACTAGCTGTCAGTTCATTTCTTATACACTGCTGCCATCTAATGGTTGTTAGTAACTCTAAAAGTATGGGGAACTTCTTAATTAATGTCTGTTTAGTAATTCATATTTTATCCTTTATTTTCTTTCCAGAAGGCATATTTGAGCACACACATACATGTAGATTCCTTTGCATGTTAAGGGCAAGAGATACTGGATCTGTGAATTCTCACAGAATCACAACTGAATTCATATCTTGCTACTCAGTCAGAATCTTGCTAACCTGGAGTCCCAGTCTCTGTCACAATAATCATATATGTGATGTTTTAGGCCTATAAGCAGACATCCATTTTAAATGTAGGGAATGGCATATAAAGGCATATATAGAGGCTGTTTTCCATGTCCTCTGAAGTTTCGTGGCTTGCACTCTAGTAATATTTGTTTGGTTCAGGTAGCTTTGCATAAAAAACGGTTGTCATTTGCAAGGCTACTTTTACTTTTATACTTTAAGTAAATTTCCAAGCCTGTACTTTGTTACTTTTTCTTGAGTAAAGAAGTTAAATCAGTACTTCTACTTTTACCAGAGTATCTGTACTTCTACTTGAGTACGGGAAGTGAGTACTTTTGCCATCTCTGACAGTCTCACATACAAAGAAATTAATGCATGGGTCTTATTACAGTACACTCAAAACATTAAATATTTTAGAAATGTGCTTTACTAATACAACTATGTAGCCTGACAAGCCAGACCCACATCAAGATATTGGGTCTGGGAACTCACCATTGACAGGGCTCAATCCGAGGGGCGGGATAAATGGTTGTCTTTTAAATTCCCTCTGCATGTAACAGGGTAGCGCTACAACCAGGCAGAGTAACAAAGATAGTAGAGAAGCTAGTTGATAGATTAAACTTTTGCCGTATCCGCTCGGCAAAACTCCGAACACATCTTCCTTTTTGAAGAATGATTTTTGTGCCGTTCTTTGTTCTTTTCTCATAGAAAAGCTGAACTCCAAGTCTTCCAGAAGACCGCTGTTCCCAGCAGCAGCAGCAGCCATAAGCCCCGCCCACCGACTCTATACACGATGTGATTGGCCTGAGTTTGGTTTTTCCAGCTCGCAAGCCAACGGAGAGTGCCTAGACCCCCCTGGCTGAAAATTAAATTTGCTGCCCTAGGGTGCGTCTAGATTTCTAGGCTAACAACTATGCCAATCAAGTGCTAAACAATATAATGTAATTAAAAAAGGTAAAACAATTCAGTATTATGTTAAAAAAATGTGCAGTGCATGCAAATTAGAGCAAAAAGTTCAACAGCTTTGGCATTAATTGAACTCACAGAAAAAATTACATCTGCAACTGACAATAAGCAACACACAGTGGGGGTCTTCATCGACTTAAGCAAAGCTTTCAACACCATAAATCATAGTCTGCTATTGTCAAAATCATACAACTATGGCATTAGGGGTCTAGCTCATAAATGGCTCAAAAGTTATCTCAGCAATCGACAGCAGTTTGTTCAAATTAATGGTCAAAAATCAGAGTTAAAAAATATAATATGTGGAGTACCACAAGGGTCCGTTTTAGGCCCATTACTTTTTATTTTGTTCATTAATGACCTCAGCGAAGTGTCTAAGGTAGTACAGTTTTTGATGTTTGCCGATGATAGCAAAAAATTATATTCTGGAAATAATCTGTCAGAAATCATAGAAAATATAAATTCAGAAATGGGAAAAATTAATAAATGGTTTGACAAAAATAAATGGTTTAAATTGGGAAAAATCAAAATACATGATTTTTGGTAATTGTAAAAAGAATGAAAATGTAAGAATAGCAATTGAAGGAATTGATATTGAAAGAGTTAATGAGATAAAATTTGTAGGTGTTATTTTGGATGATAAATTGAATTGGAAAGATCACATAGTTTATATTAAGAGTAAAGTTTGTAAACGCATTGGGGTCTTGTATAAAGTTAAAGATGTTTTAGATTATTCAACGTTGCTTATGTTGTACAATTCCCTAATACTCCCATTTTTTGGATACTGCACAGAAGTTTGGGGTAATACATACCCTACTAATACAAAACCTCTGTTTTTGTTACAGAAAAAAGCATTAAGGATTATCAGGACAGGCTACAGAGAACACACAGTTTATTTATAAAATCTGGACTTCTAAAATTCAAAGATATTTATTGATTTGAAGATTTAGATTTTTATGTGGAAAGCTAAGCAGAGAGTTTTGCCTATGGTTTTACAACATTTATTTACTCCTGTATCAGAGGAAGATGGCCATATAAGGCAATACCATTTTAAAACTCTTTTCGCACGAAATGTTTTTTAATTTATGTCATCACACTCATTTCAATGACAAATATAATATCAAATAAAACAAATCAAAAATCTGAAGTAATCCCAGTGAAAAGAGGGACTAAAATACTGCTCATATAACATATTACATATTTCTTATTGAAATTATAGTATATAGTAACACTTGTCTAACAGTGTAACAATGTCTGTAACAGGACTGACATAAATATCAAAATATGAAGTAGATAAACATTCATAAAATAAAAATATACACAGCCTGAGATGGCACAGTATAATTTCTTGTTATTTTAAGATGTGTTCATTCCATGGATATTCAAAAAATGGTGATTAAATGTTTAATTTTCCTATTTGAAAAGGCACAGATTTTGTGGAATCACCCATAAACTTTTGTTTATAACTAAACCCAGCCATCACACGCTGCGCCGTAACTTCCGCGACCACCCACCACCCCAAGTAAATTCTCAACCTGTGGGAAACACTGAGTTGTTGAGCTTGTTGACAGGTGCAATGACCATCTTAAGGATGTCTTCATGTTGCATCACACATTGACTGACGTCGTCCCACATGTTTCCCCTGCAGATAATGCAATCATGTCTAAAAAACACCACAAGCGAGATCTGGTCATTATTAGCAATGAGCAGGAGACACAAGAAAGAGAAATCAACGTATTGGAACAAGAGACTCTCAGTGTAAGCATTACTGTTCTACATGTTTTGTCACATTTTCAAACTTTATTTTTACATTGTTACTACTGTCATGATGTACTTGCAAGCAAACAAAAAAACTATAAACTATGCATACTGGGATGTATTCAGTCATATTGATATTTGGGAAAGGCAGCATGTTTCTGTTGTGACCGTTTGCACACTAATATTGTTAGTGTTGTGGAACTTGATATTGCTGTTGTGTTTTCCTTTCACCATTATTTCTGCATCAGTAATTTACAATTTTGCAAGAGTCTGATCTTCCCTACCTTTGTTTTTGAGTACGCCTTTAGTGCTACTATCTGTTTTATTTACAGGTACATTTTTACATGTAATAGCGTGTTTCCTATTGTGGGATTACTATTTCCACTCATGTAAAGCCTTTGATTACTTTGTCCATCTACTGTTGTGACTGAAGGGGTAAAAAGCGCCTTCTTATTGCTCAAGAATATTGTCTTCATAGCAGTGTGTGTTTTTCTTTTGTTGTAGAATTTACATTGTCACCAGTTTGTTTTATTGCAGTATGTAAAGTTTATCATTAATCATTCCCCCTCTCTCTCTCTCGTTTTATTTCTGTATAGCTCAGATGGAAAACTATACATACAACAGCCTCACTCTTCAGCTCGAGGGGTTAATTGTCACCAAGACTAACAAGTACCCTGTCTTCCTATTTCTGCTCTTGGCCTATGTGTTCATCTTAATTGCCAACATGGGCATTGTGATCTTGATATTGATGGATAGAGGCCTCCATCAGCCGATGTATCTCCTGTTCTGTAACCTGTCGATAAATGATGTCATGGGAAACTCTCTCCTGGTTCCACGGGTGCTCGCAGACATCCTGGTGCCCCCCTCTGAGCGCATTATTCACTACTATGAGTGTCTGATGCAAGCTTTTACCACACATATGTTTGGTACCAACGCACACACAGTGCTCATGATTATGGCCTTTGACAGATATGTGGCCATCTGTAATCCCCTGCGATATGCTATGATAATGAACGGCAAAATGGTGATCAAGCTGACAGTTTCTGCCTGGGGAGTGTCCTTTGTTTTGGTGGCCATTCTGCTCAGTCTGACCATACGACTGAACCGATGCAGGACTCTGATCACAAACCCTTTCTGTGATAATCCCTCGCTCTATAAACTCTCCTGTGAGGATGTGTTCATCAATAACGTCTATGGCCTCGCTTTCACTGTCGTCCTTCTCTCGTCCTCTATATGCAGTATAATTCTCACATATTCTAAAATCACAGCAGCCTGTCTGACTAGTCATAGCAAATCTTTGAACAGTAAAGCCTTGAAGACCTGCAGCACTCATCTGTGCCTGTATTTGATCATGCTTGTCACTGGGCTGATCCCCATCGCCCTTCACCGCTTCCCCCAGTTCCCAGAGTACAGGAAGATTGTAGCCATTCTTTTTAACGTTGTTCCCGGCAGCCTCAACCCTGTTATCTATGGGCTGCAGTCCCAAGAAATACTCAAGTGTTTGTCAAAACTATTCCACCTTGGAAGAGTTAAACCATCATTTTAAATCTAGAGGGTTTATTTTCAAACATGAAAATTCTAAAATTGTGTTCTTTTCTTTATTTTCCGCTGTGTGAAGTAACATGTGAAGTCAACAATTGATGAATTTACAAAAAGTAGGAATGTAACATGTGGCATTTGATTCAAAAGAGAAGCTGTTTATTCAAAGAATGAAATGTAAAAAGAGGGAAAGGTGGACACTACATGTCACTTTGTGATGGATGTGAGATTTTACGCACTCCTATCCTCTAGGTTTGTGTTAATGCAATTAAAGACCTTGGAAGCGTTTTGTTAGATAATGTCAGATAAGTTCAGGTTTGCAGTGCATGTGTGAAAGGGACTTACGTTTAGTTTTATGTATTTTACATACTCTAAATTTACTACCCCAGTGGTAACAATGAGAAACTGTGAAAGATGAACATTGTAAAACCAAGTTGATTCTGTATTTTCTGATATTTGGTTTGAATATGAAAGTTTTTCCAAAATGTGACTTATTTCCTGTTATTTACTTTTATAAACAAGGCTTGTTTGGTAGAACTGTAAATATAATAATCAAAATCATGTGTGTATATATATATATATATATATATATATATATATATATATATACACACACACGCACACACACACACACACACATACATACAGTACTTACACACACATACTGTATATACATACACATACATGTGTTCAGGGGACAGGCAGCTCATGGATAGTGAGGAAATGTTTGCTGATGTGACAAAAAAAGGTGTAGCCTGAAAAACACGTGACATTGGTTAGAGCACCTTTAAATCTTCAATTAATTGTAATAGTATTTTTAATATTATTTTTAACACTGTATAGTCAGCCACCAATTGTGCAAGTTCTCCCACTTAAAAAGATGAGAGAGGCCTGTAATTTTCATTATAGGTACACTTCAACTATGATAGACAAAATGAGAAAAACAAATCCAGAAAATCACATTGTAATTCAATTCAATTCAATTCAATTCAATTTTATTTATAGTATCAAATCATAACAAAAGTTATCTCGAGACACTTTACAGATAGAGTAGGTCTAGACCACACTCTATAAATTCCAAAACCCCAACAATTACAGTAATTCCCTCAAGAGCAAGCATTAGTAGTGGCTATTGCGACAGTGGCAAGAAAAAACTCCCTTTTAGGAAGAAACCTCAGCAGACCCAGACTCTTGGTAGGCGGTGTCTGACGGGCCGGTTGGGGGCGTGATGAACAGTGGTGATAACAGTCACATTAGAAGTCACATTGACTTTGAAGGTTATCGTGGAAGTTCATGTCATAGCAGGGCACATCGTGTCATACTGAGTAGTGCAGTCTCCTATACCGGATCCTGACTACTCTGTGCGTATGAACATCACAGCAGGGCGTTGCGGGATGTAACGTGGCGCTGCAGAGCACGGGTGGAGGCTGCGGATGCAGCAGGGCGCAGCAGGATGCAGCCGGAAATGCAGAGAATTGCAGAGCATAGCTCTGCGAAGAAGAAACATAAGGACTCGGGGAGTAAACTCCCCAGAGCTAGATTAGTAACAAGCATTTCTGGGACAGGATGCATACAAAAAGTAACAAGTAGAGATGAGAGAGCAGCTCAGTGTGTCTTAGGGAGGAACAGCCTCCCCGGCAGTCTAGAATTGTAATAGCATAACTTAAGAGAGGCAGGTTAAAGAGAGGTGCCTGGTCGGGCTAGAACTCCCCCCAACCGGATCGGGCTGTACTGGCCTGCCTCCCTCTACTCTCGCTCGATTATTAATTATACAGTATAGAAAAAACTGATGACTACGAGGAGAAGCAGTGGGCCGGGTTAGGTGGACGCTTCAACTCCTCGTCCCTAACTATAAGCTTTATCAAAGAGGAGGGTTTTCAGTTTACTCCTAAATGTGGTAACGGGTGTCTGCCTCTCGAACCCCGACTGGGAGCTGGTTCCATAATACTGGAGCCTGATAGCTCAAGGCCCTGGCCCCCAGTCTACTTCCAGAGACTCTAGGAACCATAAGTAGCCCCGCATTCTGGGAGCGCAGTGCTCTAGTGGGACAATAAGGTACTATGAGCTCTTCTAAGTATGATGGTGCTTGACCATTTAGAGCTTTGTAAGTCAGGAGGAGGATTTTAAATTCAATCCTATATTTCACTGGAAGCCAATGCAGAGAAGCTAATACAGGAGAAATATGATCTCTTCTCTTAGTTCTCGTCAGAACACGTGCTGCAGCATTCTGGATCAGTTGGAGAGTCTTAATGGACTTATTTGGGCAACCTGATAATAAGGAATTGCAGTAATCTAGTCTAGAAGTAACGAATGCATGGACTAGTTTTTCAGCATCGTTTTGAGACAGGATATTCCTAATTTTGGCAATGTTACGAAGATGGAAAAAGGCTATTCTTGAGGTTTGTTTTTTAAGTGGGCGTTGAAGGATATATCCTGATCAAAAATAACTCCTAGATTTCTGACAGCAGTGCTGGAGGCCAGGGTAATACCATCCAGAGTAACTATATCTTTCGAAAACGAAGTTCGGCGGTGAGTTGGTCCTATCACAATAACTTCAGTTTTGTCTGAGTTTAACATCAGGAAATTGTGGGTCATCCAGGATTTTATATCCTCAATACACGTTTGAAGTCTTGCTAACTGACCACTTTCATCTGGCTTAATTGACAGATATAATTGGGTATCGTCTGCGTAACAGTGATAGTTAATCGAGTGTTTCCTAATAAGATTACCTAGAGGAAGCATATATAAGGAAAATAGAATTGGTCCAAGCACTGAGCCTTGAGGAACGCCATGGCTAACTTTAGCGTGCTTGGAGGGTTTATCATTAACATTAACAAACTGGGATCGTTCAGAGAAATAGGACTTAAACCAGCTTAGTGCGATTCCTTTAATGCCAACTAAGTGTTCCAGTCTCTGTAACAGGATAGTATGGTCAATAGTGTCAAATGCAGCACTAAGATCTAGCAGAACAAGAATGGAGACAAGTCCTTTGTCTGCAGCAGTTAGAAGGTCGTTAGTAATTTTCACCAGTGCCGTCTCTGTGCTATGATTCTTTCTAAATCCTGATTGAAAATCATCAAATAGACTGTTGCTATGTAGAAAATTACATAACTGATTAGCAACCACCTTCTCAAGGATCTTGGATAGAAAGGGAAGGTTAGAAATAGGTCTATAGTTTGCATTGTAGGATTTTTAATGGCTGTTTTTCTGCAAAGGGACCAGGACGACTGATCCGTGTAACACTGTATACAGTGGGGCAAAAAAGTATTTAGTCAGCCACCAATTGTGCAAGTTCTCCCACTTAAAAAGATGAGAGAGGGTTGTAATTTTCATCAAAGGTACACTTCAACTATGATAGACAAAATGAGAAAAAAATCCAGAAAAATCACATTGTAGGATTTTTAATGAATTTATTAGCAAATGATGGTGGAAAATAAGTATTTGGTCAATAACAAAAGTTCATCTCAATACTTTGTTATATATCATTTGTTGGCAATGACAGAGGTCAAAAGTTTTCTGTAAGTCTTCACAAGGTTTTCACACACTGTTGCTGGTATTTTGGCCCATTCCATGCAGATCTCCTCTAGAGCAGTGATGTTTTGGGGCTGTCGTTGGGCAACACAGACTTTCAACTCCCTCCAAAGATTTTCTATGGGGTTGAGATCTAGAGACTGGCTAGGCCACTCCAGGACCTTGAAATGCTTCTTACGAAGCCACTCCTTCATTGCCCGGGCGGTGTGTTTGGGATCATTGTCATTCTGAAAGACCCAGCCACGTTTCATCTTCAATGCCCTGATGGAAGGAGGGTTTCACTCAAAATCTCACGATACATGGCCCCATTCATTCTTTCCTTTACACGGATCAGTCGTCCTGGTCCCTTTGCAGAAAAACAGCCATTAAAAATCCTACAATGTGATTTTCTGGATTTGTTTTTCTCATTTTGTCTATCATAGTTGAAGTGTACCTATAATGAAAATTACAGGCCTCTCTCATCTTTTTAAGTGGGAGAACTTGCACAATTGGTGGCTGACTATACAGTGTTCAAAATAATATTAAAAATACTATTACAATTAATTGAAGATTTAAAGGTGCTCTAACCGATGTTAGAGTGTTTTTTAGGCTACACCTTTTTTTGTCACATCAGCAAACATCTCCTCATTATCCATGAGCTGCCTGTCCCCTGAACACACTGTCAAAAAACGCAGTCTCTGTAGACAGCCCAATTTCAATTTCAATTTCAATTTTTCAATTTCAATTTTATTTATAGTATCAAATCATAAAAGTTATCTCGAGACACTTTACAGATAGAGTACGTCTAGACCACACTCTATAAATTCCAAAACCCCAACAATTACAGTAATTCCCTCAAGAGCAAGCATTAGCAGTGGTTATTGCGACAGTGGCAAGAAAAAACTCCCTTTTAGGAAGAAACCTCGGCAGACCCAGACTCTTGGTAGGCGGTGTCTGACGGGCCGGTTGGGGGCGTGATGAACAGTGGTGATAATAGTCACATTAGAAGTCACAGTGACTTCGAAGGTTATCGTGGAAGTTCATGTCATAGCAGGGCACATCGTGTCATACTGAGTAGTGCAGTCTCCTATACTGGATCCTGACTACTCTGTGCATAGGAACATCACAGCAGGGCGTTGCGGGATGTAACGTGGCGCTGCAGAGCACGGGTGGAGGCTGCGGATGCAGCAGGACGCAGCAGGATGCGGCCGGGAAATGCAGAGAGTAAGAAGTAAGAAGTAACATAAGGACTCCGGGGAGTAAACTCCCCAGAGCTAGATTAGTAACAAGCATTTCTGGGACAGGATGCATACAAAAGTAACAAGTAGAGATGAGAGAGCAGCTCAGTGTGTCTTAGGGAGGAACAGCCTCCCCGGCAGTCTAGAGTTGTAATAGCATAACTTAAGAGAGGCAGGTTAAAGAGAGGTGCCTGGTCGGGCTAGAACTCTCCCCAACCGGATCGGGCTGTACTGGCCTGCCTCCCTCTACTCTCGCTAGATTATTAATTATACAGTATATAAAACTGATGACTACGAGGAGAAGCAGTGGGCCGGGTTAGGTGGACGCTTCAACTCCTCGTCCCTAACTATAAGCTTTATCAAAGAGGAGGGTTTTCAGTTTACTCTTAAATGTGGTAACGGTGTCTGCCCCTCGAACCCCGACTGGGAGCTGGTTCCATAATACTGGAGCCTGATAGCTGAAGGCCCTGGCCCCCAGTCTACTTCCAGAGACTCTAGGAACCACAAGTAGCCCCGCATTACGGGAGCGCAGTGCTCTAGTGGGACAATAAGGTACTATGAGCTCTTCTAAGTATGATGGTGCTTGACCATTTAGAGCTTTATAAGTCAGGAGGAGGATTTTAAATTCAATCTAATACAGGAGAAATATGATCTCTTCTCTTAGTTCTCGTCAGAACACGTGCTGCAGCATTCTGGATCAGTTGGAGAGTCTTAAGGGACTTATTTGGGCAACCTGATAATAAGGAATTGCAGTAATCTAGTCTAGAAGTAACGAATGCATGGACTAGTTTTTCAGCATCGTTTTGAGACAGGATATTCCTAATTTTGGCAATGTTACGAAGATGGAAAAAGGCTATTCTTGAGGTTTGTTTTAAGTGGGTGTTGAAGGATATATCCTGATCAAAAATAACTCCTACATTTCTGACAGCAGTGCTGGAGGCCAGGGTAATACCATCCAGAGTAACTATATCTTTCGAAAACGAAGTTCGGCGGTGCGTTGGTCCTATCACAATAACTTCAGTTTTGTCTGAGTTTAACATCAGGAAATTGTGGGTCATCCAGGATTTTATATCATCAATACACGTTTGAAGTCTTGCTAACTGACCACTTTCATCTGGCTTAATTGACAGATATAATTGGGTATCGTCTGCGTAACAGTGATAGTTAATCGAGTGTTTCCTAATAATATTACCTAGAGGAAGCATATATAAGGAAAATAGAATTGGTCCAAGCACTGAGCCTTGAGGAACGCCATGGCTAACTTTAGCGTGCTTGGAGGGTTTATCATTAACATTAACAAATTGGGATCGTTCAGAGAAATAGGACTTAAACCAGCTTAGTGCGATTCCTTTAATGCCAACTAAGTGTTCCAGTCTCTGTAACAGGATGGTATGGTCAATAGTGTCAAATGCAGCACTAAGATCTAGTAAAACAAGTATGGAGACAAGTCCTTTGTCTGCAGCTGTTAGAAGGTCGTTAGTAATTTTCACCAGTGCCGTCTCTGTGCTATGATTCCTTCTAAATCCTGATTGTAAATCATCAAATAGACTACTGCTATGTAGAAAATCACATAGCTGATTAGCAACCACCTTCTCAAGGATCTTGGATAGAAAGGGAAGGTTAGATATAGGTCTATAGTTTGCTAAGACCTCAGGATCGAGGGTGGGTTTTTTCAGAAGAGGTTTTATCACAGCAATTTCAAATGACTGCGGTACATAACCTGTTACTAAAGACATATTGATCATATCTAATAGAGAGGTGTTAACCACGGGTAACGCTTCTTTGAGTAGTCTCGTTGGGATGGGGTCTAAGAGACAGGTCGATGGCTTAGCTGAGGATATCTTTAACATTAATTGTTGGAGGTCTATAGGATAAAAGCAGTCTAAGTATATGTTGGGACTCGTCGTTCTTTCTAGCGGTCCTGCATTTAAAGATGAACTATTAGAAGTTAAGGGCAAAAGATGATGAATTTTATCTCTAATTGTTGTAATTTTATCATTGAAGAAGCTCATGAAGTCATCACTACTCAGAGCTAGAGGAATAGATGGCTCAGTAGAGCTGTGACTATCTGTCAGCCTGGCTACAGTGCTGAAAAGAAACCTTGGGTTGTTCTTGTTTTCTTCTATTAGTGATGAGTAATAGTGTGATCTGGCTTTTCTTAGGGCCTTCCTATAGGTTTTGAGACTTTCTTGCCATTCCAAACGGGATTCTTCCACTTTGGTGGAGCGCCACTTACTTTCGAGGTTTCGCGAGATTTGTTTTAATTTGCGAGTTTGGGAGTTATACCAAGGAGCTATTTTCCTTTGCTTTATCGTCTTCTTTTTGAGAGGAGCGACAGAGTCTAAGGTCGTCCGTAGGCAAGTTGTAGCACCGTCTACAAATGTATCAATTTGAGAGGGACTGAGGTTAACATAGAGGTCCTCTGTTATGTTAAGGCACGACATAGACTGGAATGCTGTAGAAATACTTTCCTTAAATTTAGCTATAGCACTGTCAGATAGGCATCTAGTGTAGAAGCTATTATCTGGTTTAGTATGGTCAGGTAGCAAGAATTCAAAAGTAATTAAAAAATGATCTGATAATACCAGATTCTGCAGAAATATTATTAAATCCTCAATTTCAATACCATATGCCAGCACAAGGTCGAGGGTGTGGTTAAAACAGTGCGTCGCCTTGTGCACACTCTGACTGAAACCGATTGAATCCAGTAATGAGTTGAAAGCAGTAGTAAGGCTATTGCTGTCAACGTCCACATGGATATTAAAATCACCAACAATAAGTACTTTGTCTGATTTAAGGACTACACATTATAAAAACTCTGAGAATTCAGATAAAAATTCAGAATACGGACCTGGAGCTCGGTAGACAACAACAAATATAATTGGCTGTACTGATTTCCGTGTTGGATGTTGAAGATTAAGAACAAGGCTTTCAAAAGAGTTATAATTTAGTTTGGGTTTAGGGTTAATTAACAGGCTTGAATCAAATATGGCTGCAACTCCCCCTCCTCGGCCTGAGCCTCTAGGAATTTGAGTGTTAATATGGCTGGGAGGGGCGGCTTCATTTAGACTAACATAGTCTTCATGGCCCAGCCAGGTTTCAGTAAGACAGAATAGATCAATTTGATTATCAGATATCAATTAATTTACCAGTACTGCTTTAGAAGACAACGATCTGATATTTAGTAATCTACATCTAATTTTCCTATCCTTTTCTATCATTGCAGTGGTAGTTTTAATTCCAATTAGGTTGTTAAGTATTGCCCCTCTATTCACCACTTTGTGTGGTCTGTTGTTGATTATAATTGGAATAGTACTAGTACTACATGTTACTGGAATAGTACTAGTACTACACGTTACTGGAATAAAACTAGTACTACATCTTATCCTACAGAAAACATTTTCAGATTCATCCACTTGTATAGTGCTATCAGGATCAATACCTGGGGGACATGAATCTGTGATATTTTCAACATAATGTCAATACTTGCCTTCTGTCAGTGTGGTCGTTATGTTGTCAGATAGCATCCTGGCTCCGTGTCGGTTTGGGTGGAGACCATCACGCTTCAGCAGGTTGGGCATCTCCCAGAACAAGTTGAAGTTGTCGACATAGGGAATGCTCAGGGAAGTGCAGAGTGGTTCCAGCCAGGTATGCAGCCAGAACAGTCTGGACCATCTCTCAGCACCCTTCCTGTAGGTACTGTAGGTAGAGGACCAGAGATGACAATCCGCTTACCTGTGCCCATCAGGGTGTAGAGAAGAGTGGTGAAGTCTTCCTGGAGGGCTATCGACCGTTTCTCTCTGATGTCGTTTGTGCCCACATGCACAATGATGTTGTCGACCTTGGCGTGGCGGGCGAGGATGCCGGAAGTTTGTGCTGGATATCACGGACCTTGGCACCGGGGAAGCAGTAGACCTTGGAGGGAGCGCTAGGTAAAGGGGGAATGTGGAGGTCCCTTACCATGGAGCTTCCGATGACCAGCGTGGAGGTTGATGAGTCCGAGGGGGGAGAGTCCGCCCTCAATGGGCGCGTCGACTGTGTGGATGGACCAGGATGAGCTGCGTGGGGACGTGGCAGAGAAGGGAACTCCTCATCGTTCATCAGAATGCTGTAGCGGTTTTCTAGTCGTAGGGGTTGGGCTGGGGCTGAGCGTTGTCCTGACCGCCTGCTCTGGTGCTTGCTTACACGCCATGGCTCAGGCTGGTGTGGAGTGGAGCTGGTCAGCAGAGCTGGCTGGGTCCTCGGCAGAAGCCGAGGAGAGACAGCAGGGACAGAGGTTGTATTAGTGTGTGGTGGGGTGAGAGTATTGCAGGGCACAGTGGAATCAAAACATCCGTCAGTGTGTGTGTGTGGGGGAACTTCCAATGATAATGGAGTCGAGGAACTCTTCACTTGCCTTGATCTGTTGGAGAGTCGATATTCTGGCTTCAAGTTCCACTATCTTCTGGCTGAACAGGAGGCACGAGTCACAGCCAGGTGAACAGCTGAGGGGGGGCATCGTGTAGCTTGCTAGTTTAGTTAGTAGCAACGTTTATGGAGGCCTTCTCCGAAAACCTAAAAACCTTCACAAGTCGAAATACAATGCAAGTGCTCCTGCTTGTGTTAGCAAGCTGTGGATAGCCCGTTACTGCTTACCAAAATATAGAATAGATTCCCCAGGAGGCAAAATCCTGAGTGGTTCGTTTTAACTCCCGCTAGCAGGTAGGCTAACTAGCCGTTAGCACAACAAATACCTAGACGTTAGCTAACGGAGCGGAGGAAAGTTTTGCAAACAACTGCGGCCAAACAGGTCCGGTTAAAATACAGCTAAACGGTGTAATTAGTGCCCAGGCTCCACAAACGGCAACAAAAACAAAGTATGCCAACCTGCACCACGACACATAACAGTGTTCCAGCCAATAACCAACAAGAAGGAGTATTGTTGAGCCTACAGAGACTACAAAATAAAACAGGACACAGATGCATCAACATACACAAGGATGAAAACAGGTTAACACGCAACAGAGAACACAAGAGACAGAAAACCAGGAACCGGGGAATAAATGAACACAATAAAAACAGGAAAATCTGTAACAGACAAACACAACCACAACATAAGGTACAATTAAAGAGAGGTGGAATTAATAAGATGTTTAAAGTTTATAGAAGATCTCACAAAAGTACAAAGAAAGTGAGTAGATTTATATGCACACCAATATTGCACTATTATTCTGAAAATGTCAATATTCAGAATTTGATTCAGGTCATGTAAACAAGATATTCCGGGTTGGATATTCAGAATAAGACCTGTTTCTGAATATAGCACTTTCCGAATAAGACATGTGGGATATTCCGGTATTACCGTAATTCCTCAAATAAAAACCAGTAGTCAATTAAAAGCCAGTACATTTACAGTGTTCAAACTGACACAATGGGTGGTGTTTGATTAATTCTGACCAAAATTGCTTTGTCGCCCTTCTGGCTGTTGATTTTTGCAAATGTTTCTTAAAAAATGAATGATCTCTGTCCACTGGAATGCTATGGCTTTTCATTTAAAACAGTTTACAGTACAGGCCAAAAGTTTGGACACACCTTCTCATTCAATGTGTTTCTTTATTTTCATGACTATTTACATTGTAGATTCTCTCTGAAGGCATCAAAACTATGAATGAACACATGTGGAATTATGTACTTAACAAAAAAGTGTGAAATAACTGAAAACATGTCTTATATTTTAGATTCTTCAAAGTAGCCACCCTTTGCTCAAATACAAGCCTGTTACCTTGAGGAATTACGGTATTCAGGTTTTAGAGGCATTCTTTGGACATGTATACAGCGTATTCAGAATATGCGTCTCAATCAGGTTTTTACCACAGTTTACGACCTCTTGCCTGTTTACGTCTTATGGTTAAGGCTGCACACCCGATAAGAAGGAGAAACACAGCTACTTTTAAACATTATCAAAGGCTTGGATACAACAGGTTTTTGGATATGAGCTGACCTTTTTAAGAAGCCGGTTGAAGGAATGAAAGAGGGATGCTGTGTTCACATGCTACAACAAGTCCTTCACCGCTGGAACACTTTGAAAAAATCGTATTTTGCATGGCTGCATGTATACGGGAATATTAGTGGATTATTCACGCTCATTAGCCATGTAAACAGCTTGGTCGGAATATCGTCTTTCTCAGAATAAACGTCTAGCCTAAAACGGACATTTGGATATTTGACTTGGTAACAAAATGCTTGCTGCAAACTTAACTCTGGACATAATGTTATCTTAGTGTTGGAATCCCACAGTCTTCCCATTCTCCCTGCTGATTCCTCAAGTCTGTACAGTACCCACGTTTGTCTTTATAAAACCTCAGTTTTTCAGGTTGGCAGCTTATAAAACTTAAGTCATGGGTTATTCACCGTGTTGGTAGTGAATATTACCACACCTATTTTGGTGGAACATGTGTACTTGTCAGATTGGACAAATAGTATAGCTAGCTACAACTCGCTCTCACGCCCAACTGGTAAAATATGGACGCTTGGTCATTGGCTGTCAGCGTCAGATAAACGCAAAAAAAGACTACTAAGAGCGACAACGGTAGCGAGTAGTAAGAAAGCCCAAGATTCCACGTGGGGAGGCTGGTTTTAGTGGTGGATGGGTCAAACAACACAGGAGAACAGGGTTTGTCGTGTTTTTCTTTTCCTAACCTTTTCCTAACCTGTCCTGTTCGTCTTTTCCTAAACCCAACTGTCCTGTTCTTGTCCCATATGTCACGGAAACGTACCTTTTATAAGCCCACCCACGATCCTTTCATTAACCTAACTGCGTCAAAAGTGACGCCAATACTCCCGACCCAGCATTTAGATAAAGCTTGTTTAGATCGAGACTTTTAGCATCAATAACAGCACCAAAGGCACCTGACCAAGTGTCTTTTTTGTATTTTACGCAATGGGAGTGAGAATGTGTCTGAATCTACCCTGCAGAGATCTGAGGAGCAGTTAACCATAGTCTTCATGAATCCAGTTTAGAACGCCAACACAAAGAAAGAGGAAGTTGACGGATATCTGGCCTAAATGAGGGACATCTGGTGGAATTTCTGGTGGCACCTGAACAATCCCGGAAATGAAACGTCATAAACATACTCCCGCTGTCCTCCCCAAAGGACTCCGCAGAGTACATGGTCATCAGCCTTCTCGAAGTCCACAAATCACATGTAAACTGGATGGGCAAACTCCCATGACCCCTTCAGAAAGCTTGCAAGGGTGATGAGATGGTCCACGGTGAGGAAGGAATCTGCATTGCTCCTCCTGTTTTTGAGGTTCTCAAATAGACTAATTTATTGTCATTTATTTATTTTACTATTTAATTTAATCTGAAACTTTGATGAATCTCAAAGTTGTGACTCAGACCAACTGGTAATGTCCAACTTGTGCCCCAAAGATGTTCACAATTAACACGCACACAAAACAGAGGCACAGTTATTAAATATAAATTCTCAACCTGTGGGAAACACTGAGTAATATATTTCTTGGAGCTAAACATTGTACATAGTAGCTTGTTGACAGGTGCAATTTCTTCATTTTGCATCACACATTAACTGACGTCATCGCAAATGATTCCCCTGCAGATACAATCATGTCTATAAAACACTGCAAAAGAGATCTGGTCATTATCAGCAATGAGCAGGAGACGAAAGAAAGAGAAGTCAACTGGAACAAGAGACTCTCAGAGTAAGCATTACTGTTCAAACTTTATTTTTACATTGTTACTACTTTCATGATGTACTTGCAAACAAAAACAGACCCTGTAAACTATGCATACTGGGATGTATTCAGTCATATCGACATTTGGGAAAGGCAGCATGTTTCTGTTGTGATCATTTGCACACTAGTATTGTGATCTCTTGATACCTAAATTGCCAGGACATTACTTGTGACATTTAAAGCATTGTTTTGTTGTTTCAGGTTAATGGAAAACTACACCTACAACAGCTACACCCTCCAACTGGAGGGGTTAATTGTTTCAAAAGAGTCTACGTACCCTGTCTTTCTCTTTTTCTTTTTCTCCTACCTGTTTATAATAATCACAAATGTTGGTATTGCTGTTCTGGTTTTCATTGACAAAAATCTTCACCAGCCAATGTATGTCCTTTTTTGTAACCTGACCTTAAATGACGTACTTGGAAATTCTATCATGGTGCCCCGTTTGCTTTTAGACATGTTGCATCCTCCCTCTGAGCGCATCATCAGTTATAATGAATGTGTGGTCCAAGCTTTTGCAACACATATGTTTGGTACCACTTCCCACACAGTGCTCATGATTATGGCATTTGACAGATATGTGGCCATCTGCAATCCCCTGCGCTATGCTTCCATAATGACCAACAAAATGGTGATCAAGCTGTCAGTTTCTGCCTGGGGAGTGGCCTTAGTAATGGTCGGGATTCTGCTCAGTCTGACCATACGGCTAAACCGATGCAGGACTCTGATCCAAAGTCCTTTCTGTGACAATGCCTCACTGTTTAAACTCTCCTGCGAGGATGTGTCTATTAATAATGCCTATGGCCTCGCTTTCACCATAGTTCTGTTCACAAGTTCTATAGGCTGCATGGTTCTCACCTATACTAAGATTACAGTAGTGTGTCTCACCAGTAATAACAAGTCTTTGAACAGTAAAGCCGTGAAGACCTGCAGCACTCATCTGATTGTGTATCTGATTATGGCATTTAGTGGAATGTCTAACATTGTTCTGCATCGCTTCCCTCAGTACACAGACTTAAGGAAAATTATTAGCATTATGTTTCCTATCATCCCTTGCAGCCTGAACCCCATTATTTATGGTTTGCAGTCCAAAGAGATACGAAGATTCTTGTCCAATTTGAAGTTCAAGAAAGTATTGCCATCATTGTAAAAAGAATTTAAGAGTTTCTTTTTGTAAATTAATCAGTGCAGTATATAATGTGGACTAAGTGTGCTCCACTGTACCCCTTTACAAACACAGAGTGCATGATCACCTTTTAAATTGAAGCTCAGTAATAAGGGTTGATCTCTGACAACTGTGGTATTTGGAAAATTGAGATGCAAGGCACATGTACAAGATGCTCAAAGTAGGTTCATTTAACACTTTTTATAGTGTGTTGATCTATCGCCCTCCCGGCCCGGCAAACGTCTTTCTTACTGATTTTAATGACTTCCTATCGTCTATCATCAAACTGGAAAAGGTCTTAATTATTGGAGACTTTAACCTGCATATTGATGATTCTACATGTAACACAGCTGCTGATCTCCTTTCTATCACAGACTCTTTTAATTTTACTCAACACGTTACTGGACCTACACACATTAAGGGTCACACCCTGGACCTTGTCTTCTCTCTTGGTCTAGATCAGCGGTTCCCAAACTTTTTTTCCTGCGCACCCCCTTCTATGTCCCAACCGGGTTGGCGCACCCCCAATTCACACTTCAAAAAAACCGCAACAAAGCTTTGTTTTATCGCCATATAAAGACTCATGTTTAAACATGCGCAATAACCAGAACACGCATGACAATAACAACATCAACAACGTTTCAATATAATGCAACAAAGCTACGCACAAGCTTCCACTTTTAAGAGGACGAGTGACACACAAAGGCTCAGTAACAGAAAGCAAGGTTATTTTCCGCCGCGTAAAAGAAACATTATTATCCGCTGGATAGGCGAGCCTTTTCAGAAAATTTTCGTCATGCATACTGGAGGCCAAATGAAACGGATTCTCCTCAAAAAACCGCTGCAATTCGTGCTGGAGTTCAAAGAGCCTTGTCAGCACTTTGACAGCCAACGCACCTCTGTGTGCAGCAGCAGTGATTTGTGTTCGCTGCCCATGTCATTACATAACAGTGTGAATATTCATGAATTTAGCGGACGAGCTTTAATGAAGTTCACCAGTTTGACTGCGTCGTTCAGCACAGCAAGTAGATCAGCTGGCATGTTTTTGGCTGCGAGGGCCTCTCTGTGAATACTGCAGTGTAACCAGCTGATGGATGGGCAGACTCTCCTAATATGAGCTATAAGCCCCGTGATTTTCCCCGTCATTGATTTTGCCCCTTCTGTGCAAATTCCCACACAGCGCTCCCAGTCGATGCCATTGGTCCTCATAAAAACGTCAATTATATTGAAGATTTCCTGTCCTGTTGTTCGGGTAGCAAGGGGCCGACAGAACAAAAAATTGTCTTGTACTGTTCCTTCAAAAAGGTAACGGACATACAGAAGAAGATTGGCCAGATTTGCAACATCTGTAGACTCGTCTACTTGCAGAGCGTAAAACTCACTTTTCTTCACACGGCTGACTAGTGTAGCCAGGATGTCTTCAGACATGGCATCGATGCGGCGCGACACAGTGTTATTGGACACAGGAATCATGTCCAACTTTTTTGCCTCTTTCTCTCCAATCATACACTCCACCATCTCTTTGGCCGCTGGCAAACACACGTCTTCGGCAATTGTGTGCGGCAGCCCCTTTCTCCCTACTCTGTAAGTGAGCAGATATGAAGCCCGTAATGCGTCTTTCGTAGACCCAATGCATGAATGAAACTGCATTTTGTTTTGGCTTTTCTGCAACTCCTCCAATTTTGCTTTAAAAAATGTAAGGGGCTTTTGACTTAAATGGCCATGTTTCGTGTTCAGGTGACGACGGAGATAAGACGGCTTCAGACAGCTGTTTGCTAGAACTTCACTGCACAACACGCACTGAGGCTTCGGGCAATCTGTATCGCCGATCCAAGTGAAGCCCAGACCCAGATAATTGTCATCATATTTCCTTCTTTTTTTCCCCGTGTGGTGTTCACCCTCATAACCTCTTTTTTGGCATCTCCTTCCCTCCTCTTCGGTTTCCTCCGGTGCATCTTCTGACTCCCGCTCATTTTCTTTCTCTATTCTCTCCGTCTCTGTTGCCTCCAAATCCTCACTCTCTCTTGGTCCCTCTCCTCCTTCGTGACTAACCACTTTATCATAAGACGTCCCACTTGACAGTTTCCCTGATTTCAGCCAGTTAAGCATATTTATAAAATGAATGAAACGAGTTGGCACGCATATAGCCTAGCGGCTGCAGTAGGCCTACATTAAAGAAGAGCAATGCGTAGAAGAAGACAGCAGCTGTCTTCTTCTACGTTTCTATCAAAAACTAATAAATTATAGTTTTTTTTATTTAAAATAAAAGCGATTACAAAAGGAAATGTTTATTGTTCATGTTTTTTTATTGTATGGAAAAATCTTTTTATATATGTCAATGGAAAAATCCCACTTAAAAAAACAGACCGCCATTACATTTTTCCTCTCGCGCACCCCCTGGTGGCAGCTCGCGTACCCCTGGGGGTGCGCAAATGCATGTGTGGAAGATGTTCTTGTGAGTGATCATAGTTGTGTGTTTTTTGAGATTAACTTTCCTCTTGATCCTCCGCCCCTGAGAATTAGGGCCCAAAGGCGGATTATGAATCATGATGCTGCTGAGAAGTTCTCTGCCTTGTTCGACCCATGTTCTCTGATGGGATTCATTGATGCAGATGTTTTTATCCAGTCTTTTAATACTCAGTGTTTAACAATTTTAGATAAAATAGCACCAGTTAAATCAAGCATTATCCCTCATAAAAAATCCTGTCCTTGGATTGATGAAACAATTCAAAGTTTTAGGAGAAATTGTAGAAAAGTTGAACGTCTCTGGAAAACTACGAAACTTGTGGTTCATAGGATTCACCTTAAGGAACTAAGGGTTACTTTAAACGAGATGCTGAGAAAGGCCAGAACTTGTTTCTTTTCTCAGCTTATATCCTCAAATAAGCACAACCCCAGAATTTTATTTGACACCATTAATGCTTTAGTGTCTCCTTCTGGCCCACAAGTGTGTCTTCTAAATCGGACTGTGATGAATTGCTCCACTTATTTGTGAATAAGATCAGAGATGTTAGGACCAACATCTTACCATCACTTCCTCAGAACTCTGCATGTGACTTGTCTCCCGCTCATTTTTGGTCCACTTTTAAACCTGTGACACTGCATGACATAATTTCTCTGCTACAGACTTTGAAACCCTCATCTTGTCCTATGGATGTTGTCCCTACTGTGCTATTTGTACAAGCTTTTGACTCCACTGGCCCCTGCATTGTTGAGATGCTAAATACTTCACTTTTAACTGGTGTCGTTCCTAGTTTTTTTTAAACATGCTGTTGTTAAGCCTGTACTTAAAAAGCCCACGTTGGATCCACTTCAACCTAAGAACTACAGGCCAATATCAAAACTACCTTTCATGTCAAAAATTTTAGAAAAAGTTGTAGCAGAGCAACTCACCCTTTTCTTAGAGAAGCACGAGCTGTTTGATATTTCCAGTCTGGTTTCCGTAAAAGGCATTCTACGGAAACTGCACTTCTAAAAATCTCTAGTGATATTATGATGTCAGCTGATTCAAAGGATTTTACAGTTTTGGTCCTATTGGACCTTTCTTCTGCGTTTGACACTATCGATCATACCATTTTGATAAATAGACTTCGTGATCTGGTTGGGATGTCTGGATCAGTTTTAAAATGGTTCTCATCCTACCTTTCTGGTAGACGTTTAAGTGTTCATGTTAATCAGATATTGTCTGAAACTGCAGAGTTGTCGTGTGGGGTACCTCAGGGGTCTGTCTTGGGACCTATTCTGTTCCTCTTGTATATATTTCCTTTAGGACAGATAATTAGTCAATTTAGTGACATATCGTAACATCTCTTTGCGGATGATATCCAATTTTACTGTTCCTTTAAGGAAACTGAGTTCTCCAAACTGTCATCTTTAATAAACTGTTTGTCTAGTATCAAACAGTGGTTATGTGACAACTTTCTGCTTTTGAACTCAGAAAAAACAGAAACTCTAATTATTGCCCCTGAAAGTCGTATCCCTGAGATAAAGCATCATATTGGGGACTTAGGCTTGTCTGTCCAGCCGAGTCTCAGGAGCTTAGGTGTGGTTTTTGACTCAGCTATGTCGTTGGATCACCACTCTAAATTATTAGTTAGGAACTGTTTCTTCCACCTGAGAAATATTTCTAAGTTAAGACCACTTGTCACTAAGGATGAATTAGAGATGATCATTCATGCTTTCATTTCTTCACGCTTAGATTACTGTAACAGTCTTTTTACTTGTCTGAGTAAGAATCAGCTTTATCGTCTCCAGACTGTTCAGAACTCTGCTGCAAGGCTTTTAATGCACATTAACAAAAGAGCACACATCACGCCTGTTTTAGCAGCACTTCACTGGTTACCAGTCCAGTATAGAATTCAATTTAAAATTCTGGTCATTACTTTCAGAGCCTTGCACGGTCAAGTTCCTTTCTACATCTCTGATTTGATACAGCTACATACCCCCACCCGTAGTCTGAGATCATTAGGTCAGATGCTATTAGTGGTTCCCCGCACTCATTTTAAAACTAGAGGGGATCGGTCATTCCCAGCAGTGGCTCCTAGGCTGTGGAATGACTTGCCTCACTCGCTACGTTGTGTGGATTCTGTTGAATCTTTTATAAAGCAGCTGAAGACTCTGCTGTTCAAGCAGGCTTTTACTTAGTCGATGGGTGTTTTATGGTTGTTTGTTACATTTTCTATTTGTCTTTCAATGTGCTCGTATTGTGACTTCTTGTGTTGAATTGCATTTCATTGTAAAGCACTTTGTGATTTTTATCTGTGAAAGGTGCTATACAAATAAATTTTACTTACTTCTTACTTACTTAAAATCTGTGCAAAAACACCAATGGTGTAATTTCTGGAAAAACACAATAGTTTGATCTTTATGAGCATAAATTGTGGCAAGAAAATGCAAAACACCTGTGTTCTCTTAAGTATGTGGCAATAGTATTTTAAACTAAATTCCAAAGCCCAGAATCATCATCTGGGTTAGGGCTAACCTTAACCCTGATTATTTTTATACAAGGCCTATAGCACAATGATCTGACAATGAAATGCAAATTAATGTTAACACAGGATTCCCACACAATTTCATGGACCGGAAATAGAATTTCAATGACCACACAGAGCCTTAACCCTTGTGTTGTCCTCGGGGGAAATTTGACCCATTTTCCAAAATGTCTATATCAGAAATATGGGTTTCCTTTTAACAACCTAATTTTAATTACCCCAAAAATAACATGGATCATTCCATACAATGCGCTTCGCAAGTACAACAAAAGATAGGATCTCTACTTTCATTGACTTTTGGGTGATTTATAAAAAAACAAGTCAGCAGAGAGAATGGGAATACTGTGGGATCCTGACAGTAAGTTAACGTTATGTCCGATGTTAAGCGGGTTAGCTTAATTTACAGATGTGTAGTTAGCCTAAAACGGACATTTGGATATTTGACTTGGTAACAAAATGCTTGCTGCAAACTTAATGCTGGACATAATGTTATCTTAGTATCAGAATCCCACAGTCTTCCCATTCTCCCTGCTGATTCCTCAAGTCTGTACAGTACACATTTTTGTCTTTATAAAACCTCAGTTTTTCAGGTTGGCAGCTTATAAAACTTAAATCATGGGTTATTTACCGTGTTGGTAGTGAATATTACCACACCTATTTTGGTGGAACATGTGTACTTGTCAGATTGGACAAATAGTCTAGCTAGCTACCACTCGCTCTCACTCCCAACTGGTAAAATATGGACGCTTGGTCATTGGCTGTCAGCGTCAGATAAACGCAAAAAAAGACTACTAAGAGCGACAATGGTAGCGAGTAGTAAGAAAGCCCAAGATTCCACGTGGGGAGGCTGGTTTTAGTGGTGGATGGGTCAAACAACACAGGAGAACAGGGTTTGTGTCCCGCGTGTCACTGAAACGTGCATTTTATAACCCCACCCACCATCTTTTCCTAAACTCAACTATCACGTTTTTCTTTTCCTAACCTCAACTGTCCTGTTCGTTTTTTCCTTAACCAAACTGTCCTGTTCTTGTCCCGTATGTCACGGAAACGTACCTTTTATAAGCCCACCCACGATCATTTCCTTAACCTAACTGGGTCATAAGTGACGCCAATACTCCCGACCCAGCATTTAGATAAAGCTTGTTTAGATCGAGACTTTTAGCATCAATAACAGCGCCAAAGGCACCTGACCAAGTGTCTGTATTTTACGCAATGGGAGTGAGAATGTGTCTGAATCTACCCTGCAGAGATCTGAGGAGCAGTTAACCATAGTCTTCATGAATCCAGTTTAGAACGTCAACACAAAAAAAGAGGAAGTTGACGGATATCTGGCCTAAATGAGGGACATCTGGTGGAATTTCTGGTGGCACCTGAACAATCCCGGAAATGAAACGTCATAAACATACTCCCGCTGTCCTCCCCAAAGGATTCCCCAGGGGACATGGTCATCAGCCTTCTCGAAGTCCACAAATCACATGTAGACTGGATGGGCAAACTCCCATGACCTCTTCAGAAAGCTTGCAAGGGTGAAGAGATGGTCCACGGTGAGGAAGGAATCCGCATTGCTCCTTCTGTTTTTGAGGTTAGGCACTTGCTCAAATAGACTAATTTATTTTCATTTATTTATTTTACTATTTAATTTATTCTGAAACTTTGATGAATTTTAAAGTTGTGACTCAGACCAACTGGTAATGTCCAACTTGTGCCCCAAAGATGTTCACAATTAACCAGCCCAGTCTCACGCCAGGTCGTTATATAGTCACGTTATTGTAATCTATTAAGTCGTGGACAGGTTACGAAAATCCTGTTTTTTCCGTGTGGCCATTACGAAATTGAAAGCAATGCATTTTAATGGGAAGCATATTTCGTGATCCCAGAACGAAAGCGAGTAGCGAGTAGTTGATAAGGCGAAAGTCGCGTAGGGAGGTTGGTCGTGGTGGTGGATGGGTCAGAAAACACAGGACTTTCACCCCGGAGACCGGGAATCGCGCCCCGCGTGTGGCAGTTCCTTTGTCGGCGTGTCCCGTGTGTGACGGTTCCTTTCCCCGTTCTTTTTTTTTCCTAACCCCAACCGTCTTGTTATTGTGGCGTTTCATTTCCCCGTTGTGGTGTTTCATTTCCCCGTTGTTGTGTGCCCCTGCGCGGGTTGCGAGTGGCGGCCCGTCCCATTGTTTTAGCTGGCGTGTGGCGCCTCATTTCCCCGATCGCGTGTGGCGGCCGGTCCCGTTGTTTTGGCCGGCGTGTGGCGCCTCATTTCCCCGATCGCGAGTGGCGGCCCGTCCCGTTGTTTTGGCCGGCGTGTGGCGCCTCATTTCCCCGTTGTCGTGTCCCCCAGAGCAGCAGGTTCGAAAAGCGTGACCTGTACACGTTCAAAAGTCGTTGCATATACACGAAAAAAACGGGATTTACGTAACCTGTCCACGACTTAATAGATTACAATAACGTGACTATATAACGACCTGGCGTGAGACTGGGTTGCAATTAACACACACACAAAACAGAGGCACAGTTATTAAATATAAATTCTCAACCTGTGGGAAAAACTGAATTATAGATTTCTTGGAGCTAAACATTGTACATTGTTACTTGTTGACATGTGCAATTTCTTCATGTTGCATCACACATTAACTGACGTCATTGCAAGTGATTCCCCTGCAGATACAATCATGTCTATAAAACACAGCAAAAGAGATCTGGTCATTATCAGCAATGAGCAGGAGACACAAGAAAGAGAACTCAACAGACTGGAACAAGAGACTCTTAGTGTAAGCATGACTGTTCTACATGTTTTGTCACATTTTCAAACTTTATTTTTACATTGTTACTACTTTCATGATGTACATGCAAACAAAAAAAACCTATAAACTATGCATACTGGGATGTATTCAGTCATATCGATATTTGGGAAAGACTGCAGGTTTCTGTTGTGATAAGTTGCTAGCTCACTAGTATTGTGACATGACATGATCTCTTGATACCTAAATTGCCAGGACACTACTTGTGACATTTAAAGCATTGTTTTGTTGTTTCAGGTTAATGGAAAACTACACCTACAACAGCTACACACTCCAACTGCAGGGGTTAATTGTTTCAAAAGAGTCTACGTACCCTGTCTTTCTCTTTTTCTTTTTCTCCTACCTGTTTATAATTGTCACAAATGACAAATAACAGCTGCTAACTTAGGTCATCATAAAGCTACTATTAAGATACTTAATACAATTTCAGTAATAGTAGCTGCTAACTTAGGCCATCATATAGCCAACAATAAGCTACTTAATACAATATCAGTAACATTAGCTGCTAACTTTGGTCATCATGAGTCTAACATTAAGCAACATTAGACAGTGTCAGCAAAATTGGATAATAATATTAACTATTACAAAGCTAACATTGAGGTAAAATGATAAAATGTTAATAACATTAGCTGCTAAACTAGACCATTATACTGTTAACCTTGAAGCTATCACACACTCGCAGGAACATTAGCCTGCTACCATCTCAAGGCTAATATTAAGCTACATTATACAACTATCACTATCATTAGGTGCTAACTTGTTTTGGTCTGTACCTGAGTGCAATTGCTGTTTTCACACCATAATACTGTCATTTGCCTTTACACGCTAGGTAGCTTGTTGTTTCTGCCAGTTTCTTTTTTTCTTTTTAGCAATATTTGCCAGACTATCTCTGATCGTTCTGCACTCATTAAAGTAGCCATATTATGAAGAAAAAACAATTCTGGGATTTAGGGTGTTATTTCATGTCTCTGGTGCTTCCACACACATACTAACTTGGAAAAAACACAAACATCCATGCTGTTTTGAGTGAGATACGGGTTTCTGAATGTGTCCTGCCTTCAGTCTCCGGGTGAGCTGGTCAAAATCGACAGGGCCATCTACGTCATCGGCCGAAACATTTGGTGTGTGCTAACCACTTTAGCTAATACCACATCAGCTAGATGTTTCTCCAATTGTCAGTACAAGGCAGGATTAGCTTGGAGATTTCTTCTAAATGAGGGTGCACTTCCAATTTTGTGTGGAATACCTGCAGAACAGGGACATGTAAGTAGTACTATAATGTTGTAGTGCTGTTTTGCCATTGAGAATGAGGTGGCTAACCGCTAGCAGCGCTAGCTTCTAGCTAGTAGGCCTTACCTACCTACTGCACATATGCGACTCCCAACAAAGATGATGAAGTGTGATGTCTTTTTTATTTATTTAACCATGTAAACCTATTCTGGTACAACCTCAAAATGCAATTAAAGCTGCGAGCAGCGATGGACGGGACCTCGCGGGACGCCGCTCCTTGCGACCGTGCATTTGCGTGGCACTCAGACACCGCAACTCGTCAACAATGAAAAGGGAACTCCCTGCCGAGTTCAAACCATCACCAATTAAAAAGGAAGTCTCTGCTGAGTCCAATGATACTTCACACAAGACTCTACCTTAAATGGTTCAAATGTTATGAAAGGGGGCGTGGTCATATTATAGGAGGCGGCTCAGTATCACATGTAGACCACACATTATAAGTTTCATGTAAAGCGGATGTTATTTGTCATATATTACGCATTTCCTGTTGCCAGCGGGGGGCGCTATGACCAAAAGTCAATTTTGGCCTGTAGGTGTCCTCAGGCCTGGACTTTTGTCAATCCTGAGAAATTTCGGGCCGATACGACAACGTACACTCAAGTTACAACAACTTCTTTGTTTATCGCTAAACACTCAAAATGGCTGCCACGCCACGCCCACACCGTCTGGCGAAAAGTTTTTCTTTTAATAACTTTTCATCTTTAAGGTGTTGGGATGGTACAGACCAAGTTTGAAGTTCATCGGATGAAATCTCTAGGAGGAGTTCATTAAAGTATAGCACCTTGACTTTAAGGCCTACTTCCTGTTGCCACTAGGGGGCGCTATGACTTTGAGTAAATTTTGTCAGGTAAATGTCCTCAGGGTTGGAGTCTTATGAATCCTGAAAAGTTTCGAGCCAGTTGGACAACGTACACTCGAGTTACACCCACTTCCTGTTTCGGCGGCGAAACGCACAAAATGGCCGCCCCCGCCACAGCCACGCCCTATGACGAAAAGTTTTTCTTTTAACAACCTTTCATCTCTAACTTCTTAAGATGGTACAGACCGAGTTTGAAGTTGATCGGATGAAATCTCTAGGAGGAGTTCGTTAAAGTACGACATGTGGAAATGGCCAAAATCACACTAATTTCGAACTTTGAAATCAAAATGGCGGACTTCCTGTTGGGTTTAGGGTATGGCTCTAATGAAGTCTTTTGTACATCTTGACATGTTACATATGTGTACCAAGTTTCGTGAGTCTACGTTAAACGCACTGCAGGGGCTCAATTTTCGTAACTTTCTAGGGGGCGCTAGCGAGCCATTTTTGTGCGTGTATTCCCGAAAAGCTTAAAATACATAAATGTTCACCAGACTTGATGCGACTGCCAAATTTGGTGAGTTTGTGAATATGCTAAGCCCCTTAAAAAGCCAATTCATTTGACGGGATAAAGAATAGAATAGAATAGAAACAATAATTCCTTCAGTTTCAATAGGGCCTTCGCCGCTGTCGGCACTCGGGCCCTAAATATACGTAGCCTGAGATGGCACAGTATAATAATTGTGATTTTCAGATGTATTCATTCCATGGATATTCAAAAAAATCATTAAATGTTATTTCATATTTAAATTTTCCTATTTGAAAAGGCACAGATTTTGTGGAATCACCCATAAATCTTTGTTTATAAGTAAACCCAGCCATTACACGCTGCGCCGTCATATCCCGCGCCACTTGATCAATGACAAGTAAATTCTCAACCTGTGTGAAACACTGAGTTCTTGAGCTTATTGATAGGTACAATGGCCAGCTTAAGGATTACTTCTTGTTGCATCACACATTGACTGACGTCGTCCCACATGATTCCCCTGCAGATAAAATCATGTCTACAAAACACCGCAAGCGAGATATGGTCATTATAAGCAATGAGCAGGAGACACAAGAAAGACAAATCAACGGATCGGAACAAAAGACTCTCAGTGTAAGCATTACTGTTCTACATGTTTTCTCACATTTTCAAACTTTATTTTTACATTGTTACTACTTTCATGATGTACATGCAAACAAAAAAAAACCTATAAACTAAACTATGCATACTGGGATGTATTCAGTCATATCGATATTTGGGAAAGACTGCAGGTTTCTGTTGTGATAAGTTGCTAGCTCACTAGTATTGTGACATGACATGATCTCTTACCTAAATACCTAGATACCTAAATTGCCAGGACATTACTTGTGACATTTAAAGCATTGTTTTGTTGTTTCAGGTTAATGGAAAACTACACCTACAACAGCTACACACTCCAACTGGAGGGGTTAATTGTTTCTCAAGAGTCTACGTACCCTGTCTTTCTCTTTGTCTTTTTCTCCTACCTTTTTATAATAGTCACAAATGTTGGTATTACTGTTCTGGTTTTCAATGAGAAAAATCTTCACCAGCCCATGTATCTGCTTTTTTGTAACCTGCCCTTAAATGATGTACTTGGAAATTCTAACATGGTGCCCCGTTTGCTTTTAGACATGTTGCGTCCTCCCTCTGAGCGCATCATCAGTTATTATGAATGTGTGGTCCAAGCTTTTGTCTCACATATGTTTGGCACCGCTTCCCACACAGTGCTCATGATTATGGCCTTTGACAGATATTTGGCCATCTGCAATCCCCTGCGCTATGCTTCCATAATGACCAACAAAATGGTGATCAAGCTGACAGTTTCTGCCTGGGGAGTGGCCTTAGTAATGGTCGGGATTCTGCTCGGTCTGACCATACGGCTGAACCGATGCACGACTATGATCCAAAACCCCTATTGTGACAATGCCTCACTGTTTAAACTCTCCTGTGAGGATGTGTTTATTAATAATATCTATGGCCTTGCTTACACTGTAGTTCTGTTAACAAGTTCTATAGGCTGCATGGTTCTCACCTATATTAATATTGCAGTAGTCTGTCTGATGAGTAACAACAAGTCTCTGAACAGTAAAGCCTTGAAGACCTGCAGCACTCATCTCTTTGCATATCTAATTATGTTGTTGAGTGGAACGGTTGTCATCATCCTGCATCGCTTCCCTCAGTATTCAGACTACAGAAAACTCACTGTCATTTTGTTTCATATCGTCCCTGGCAGCCTCAACCCCATTATTTATGGTTTGCAGTCAAAAGAAATACAGAAATTCTTTTTCAAGTTCATGTCCAACAAAGCTTTTCCATTATCGTAAAGAGAATTTCCAATGTTTATTTGTAAATGTTATGTATCAACAAAAATAATATAACATTTGAACAAATAGTGACACAATCAGCTATTAGCTTTGTAGCAACTCATATTTATTCCAATAACACCACAAGAATTAAAATGATTTATTGTTAGTTTTTATTTATTGTTGAGTATTTTAAACAATTATATTTAACGTTTTGTTAAAATTTCAAATAAATAATTATTTATTAACTATTTGGCCTTTTTGTTCCTTGAGCCCCTGCCGCTCAAAATTTCTGTGCACATCGCTGGTCAAATCCCATTCATATTAAAGTACATGACATTGGGATGTTTTGCCATTATGTGTCCTGTTTGACATATCAAGCTGTACAGACAGAACAAGTGATAAGAAAAGAATAAATGCTGAATTAATCCTAAAGAATCCAAACGTAAATTGTTTGAAATTGATCCTCTATCTTAAGAACTCACTCTGACTAATGTTTACGGTAAATGTAGTTGCACCCCTAAAAAATTAAGATATGCCAAGAAAAAACATATCACCTGGAAACATATAACTTCTACCAGAAGAAGGACATAGAATAAAAACTGAAATGGATTGGAGGCACGCAATCTACAAGGAGTTTCTGGCAATGCTTAATACAGAGATGAAATATATATTTTTTAGGGCAGATATAAAATCTTGTTAATACCCTCACAACTCTTTGACACCAATGAGAGACTACATGTAGTTATCCACTTAATATAAATCACAGTTAGTAGATTAGCATTATATTAGAATATAGCAGTGGGCTGAAATATTTGTATATGTTTTCCTTTGCCATGCAGGTCCCTCTCCTACATGTTCTAGGTCTGTGTTGTGTTTTTAACCAAATGCTGGACTGAATCCAGACTGTGCTTGAGACTAAGTAGCCTATAGTAAAATGACACTGCAAAGCAAAATAATGCACATTACCTTTTTACCGGTTGTAGAAGATAAATGAAGTAATACATCAACAGTAAAGGAAATGGTTCATGCATAATTTCATCATGATGAAGGCATTGTTTAGCCTTCAAAAGTCTAACGTAACAGCAGCCTTTTCATCATGAGACTAATGTCTAAAGTCTGTAGTATTACGGTAAAAAAAAAAAATCAGTAAAACCAGTCACAAACTTTGACAATCATGTTTATGTAAAATATACAAATGTCAGTAACATGAGTGCCAAACTGTGAGAAACCATCACATTAAGGCACTTAATACAATATCAGTGACATTAGCTGCTAACTTAGGCCATCACATGGCCAACAGTAAGCTACTTAATACATACTCATTAACATTAGCTGCTAACTTAGGCCATCATACGGCTAACAGTAAGCTACTTAAAGTTCCAATATGTAATATTTGTACTGTAATAAATCCAAACATGACACCAATGCCTCATCAGATATTAAGGAAACATGTTAAACTAAAATACTATCTTTTCTGACAGTAATGCTAATGTCAGTATTTTTTCTTTTTGAAATTTACATTCCGTGACGGAATTTATGTTTATGTTTTGATCTGTGTGTTGTTATCAACGGCCCAGTTTGACAGGCAGGCCGGGTTGCCAGATATACCTGTAAAAACGTAAACCCAGCACGCTACAGCTGTAACGGTAGTACAGCCATGAAAGCAGCAAACAAACGAACAGGATCAACGGAGATAGATTCTACATTACATAAAAAAAGAAAGCAGCATGTTTCAACCCGCTGGTAAATATTGGAGATGTATTTGAAAGATGGAGACAGCTTGGATCCCAAAAGGACGCAGAGTTCAATTCAATTCAATTCAATTTTATTTATAGTATCAAATCATAACAAAAGTTATCTCGAGACACTTTACAGATAGAGTAGGTCTAGACCACACTCTATAAATTCCAAAACCCCAACAATTACAGTAATTCCCTCAAGAGCAAGCATTAACAGTGGCTATTGCGACAGTGGCAAGAAAAAACTCCCTTTTAGGAAGAAACCTCGGCAGACCCAGACTCTTGGTAGGCGGTGTCTGACGGGCCGGTTGGGGGTGTGATGAACAGTGGTGATAACAGTCACATTAGAAGTCACATTGACTTCGAAGGTTATCGTGGAAGTTCATGTCATAGCAGGGCACATCGTGTCATACTGAGTAGTGCAGTCTCCTATACCGGATCCTGACTACTCTGTGCATAGGAACATCACAGCAGGGCGTTGCGGGATGTAACGTGGCGCTGCAGAGCACGGGTGGAGGCAGGACGCAGCAGGACGCAGCAGGATGCGGCCAGGAAATGCAGAGAGTAAGAAGTAAGAAGTAACATAAGGACTCCGGGGAGTAAACTCCCCAGAGCTAGATTAGTAACAAGCATTTCTGGGACAGGATGCATACAAAAGTAACAAGTTGAGATGAGAGAGCAGCTCAGTGTGTCTTAGGGAGGAACAGCCTCCCCGGCAGTCTAGAATTGTAATAGCATAACTTAAGAGAGGCAGGTTAAAGAGAGGTGCCTGGTCGGGCTAGAACTCTCCCCAACCGGATCGGGCTGTACTGGCCTGCCTCCCTCTACTCTCGCTCGATTATTAATTATACAGTATAAAAAGCTGATGACTACGAGGAGAAGCAGGTGGGCCGGGTTAGGCGGACGCTGCAACTCCTCACTCCTTAACTATAAGCTTTATCAAAGAGGAGGGTTTTCAGTTTACTCTTAAATGTGGTGACGGTGTCTGCCCCTCGAACCCCGACTGGGAGCTGGTTCCATAATACTGGAGCCTGATAGCTGAAGGCCCTGGCCCCCAGTCTACTTCAAGAGACTCTAGGAACCATAAGTAGCCCCGCATTCTGGGAGCGCAGTGCTCTAGTGGGACAATAAGGTATTATGAGCTCTTCTAAGTATGATGGTGCTTGACCATTTAGAGCTTTGTAAGTCAGGAGGAGGATTTTAAATTCAATCCTATATTTCACTGGAAGCCAATGCAGAGAAGCTAATACAGGAGAAATATGATCTGTTCTCTTAGTTCTCGTCAGAACACGTGCTGCAGCATTCTGGATCAGTTGGAGAGTCCTAAGGGACTTATTTGGGCAACCTGATAATAAGGAATTGCAGTAATCTAGTCTAGAAGTAACGAATGCATGGACTAGTTTTTCAGCATCGTTTTGAGACAGGATATTCCTAATTTTGGCAATGTTACGAAGATGGAAAAAGGCTATTCTTGAGGTTTGTTTTAAGTGGCCGTTGAAGGATATATCCTGATCAAAAATAACTCCTAGATTTCTGACAGCAGTGCTGGAGGCCAGGGTAATACCATCCAGAGTAACTATATCTTTCGAAAACGAAGTTTGGCGGTGCGTTGGTCCTATCACAATAACTTCAGTTTTGTCTGAGTTTAACATCAGGAAATTGTGGGTCATCCAGGATTTTATATCCTCAATACACGTTTGAAGTCTTGCTAACTGACCACTTTCATCTGGCTTAATTGACAGATATAATTGGGTATCGTCTGCGTAACAGTGATAGTTAATCGAGTGTTTCCTAATAATATTACCTAGAGGAAGCATATATAAGGAAAATAGAATTGGTCCAAGCACTGAGCCTTGAGGAACGCCATGGCTAACTTTAGCGTGCTTGGAGGGTTTATCATTAACATTAACAAACTGGGATCGTTCAGAGAAATAGGACTTAAACCAGCTTAGTGCGATTCCTTTAATGCCAACTAAGTGTTCCAGTCTCTGTAACAGGATAGTATGGTCAATAGTGTCAAATGCAGCACTAAGATCTAGTAGAACAAGAATGGAGACAAGTCCTTTGTCTGCAGCAGTTAGAAGGTCGTTAGTAATTTTCACCAGTGCCGTCTCTGTGCTATGATTCTTTCTAAATCCTGATTGAAAATCATCAAATAGACTGTTGCTATGTAGAAAATTACATAACTGATTAGCAACCACCTTCTCAAGGATCTTGGATAGAAAGGGAAGGTTAGATATAGGTCTATAGTTTGCTAAGACCTCAGGATCTAGGGTGGGTTTTTTCAGAAGAGGTTTTATCACAGCTACTTTAAATGAATGCGGTACATAACCTGTTAGTAAGGACATGTTGATCATATCTAATAATGAAGTGTTTACCACGGGTAACGCTTCTTTGAGTAGCCTCGTAGGGATGGGGTCTAAGAGACAGGTAGATGGCCTAGCTGAGGATATCTTTAACATTAATTGTTGAAGTTCTATAGGATAAAAGCAGTCCAAGTATATGTCGGGAGTCGTCGTTCTTTCTAGCGGTCCTGCATTTAAAGATGAACTGTTAGAAGTTAAAGGCAAAAGATGATGAATTTTATCTCTAATTGTTATAATTTTATCATTAAAGAAGCTCATGAAGTCATCACTACTCAGAGCTAGAGGAATAGATGGCTCAGTAGAGCTGTGACTATCTGTCAGCCTGGCTACAGTGCTGAAAAGAAACCTTGGGTTGTTCTTGTTTTCTTCTATTAATGATGAGTAATAGTCTGATCTGACCTTTCTTAGGGCCTTCCTATAGGTTTTCAGACTGTCTTGCCATTCCAAACGGGATTCCTCCACTTTGGTGGAGCGCCACTTACTTTCGATGTTTCGTGAGATTTGTTTTAATTTGCGAGTTTGGGAGTTATAACAAAGTTGTTGGCTTATTTTCTCCTGAACAGGTAAGCATTAGCTTCAGGTTAATTTATCACAGCTACTAAGGATGGGCATTTTTTATCATTTCAACATTTGTGTACTCACATTGAATTATATAGCTAGAGTACCCGAGTTTGGTACTCGCAAAAACAATTGAGACATAGCCAGTAAAGTGATCCCGACTGGTCCTGGCTAAAGCCGCCATGCTAACCCTGCTAACTGCTAACGTTACCGGAGGACCAGGCAAGCAGCCCATGGCTGTTTACAACGTGTAGTTCAGCGGCTGGAGCCAACAACAGTGAGTTATTTTAAGCCACGAGAGGGGGGCTGTAAATCGGAAAGAGAGGACTGTTTGTTGGCAGTGTGTTTAGCGATTGGTGCCGTAATTCGAAGCCAATGAAGGGTGTTCCGTCGGCAAGGTAGTGGTATTTTTAGCGTTTTGTATTGTAATTATAAGCCGAAAAAGTGTGTCTGTCAGTTGGTTACAGAGCTCCGCGTGAGCACAGGCTTTTATGACTGTCAATATAGCCAGAATCTAACGTTAGCTACTCCGCTGTGTTGTGGAGTAACGTCTGGCTATGTGAGAAAAGCGTCTAGCAACATTGTTGTGAATGCTGCGGTCTCAGCCTGGCAACCCCGTGAACTTCGAGTCTGGGAAGGAGGGGGCGGGGGAAACGACTACAGTATTTTGAATTGGTAGTGCAGTAACTATTTTAACCGCTAGCTGCCAGTATTACATACAATATTACATATTGCACCTTTAATACAATATCAGTAATATTAGCTGCTAACTTAGGCCATCATACGGCCAACATTAAGCTACTTAATACAATATCAGTAACGTAAGTTTCTAACTTAGGCCATCATACGGCCAACATTAAGCTACTTAATACAATATCAGTAACGTAAGTTTCTAAATTTGGCCATCATACAGCCAACATTAAGCTACTAAAACAATTTCAGTAACGTAAGTTTCTAACTTAGGCCATCATACGGCCAACATTAAGCTACTTAATACAATATCAGTATCGTAAGTTTCTAAATTTGGCCATCATACAGCCAACATTAAGCTACTAAAAACAATTTCAGTAACGTTAGCTGCTAACTTAGGCCATTATATAGCTAACAGTAAGATACGTAATGCAATATCAGTAACAGTAGCTGCTAACTTAGGCCATCATAAAGCTACTGTTAAGATAATACAATTTCAGTAATAGTAGCTGCTAACGTAGGCCATCATATAGCTAACAGTAAGCTACTTAATACAATATCAGTAACAATAGCTGCTAACTTTTGTCATCATGAGTCTAACATTAAGCAACATTAGACAGTGTCGGAAAAATTAGATAATAATGTTAACTGGAGCTGCTCTCCCCGCTACCCGACACTGGATAAGCGGACGAAGATGGATGGATGGATGTTAACTATTACAAAGCTAACATTGAGGTTAAATGATAAAATGTTAATAACATTATACTGCTAACCTTGAAGCTATCACAAACTCTCAGGAACATTAACGTGCTACCATCTCAAGGCTAATATTAAGCTACATTATACAATGGCACTATCATTAGGCCTCTCCGGGAACCATCACCTTATCGTGGTGGGTTTGTGTGTCTCTATGAACCTGAGGGCTGTGTTGTCTGGAGCTTTGTGCTCCTGGTAGGGTCTCCCAAGGCAAAGTGGTCTCAGGTGAGGGGCCAGACAAAGAATGGTTCAAAAACCCTATGAAAAAACGAGGAAGAGGTGAAGTGACCCTGCCCGGAGGCCCGGGGCCCCCGTCTGGAGCCAGGCCCAGATGGCGGGCTCGTCAGCGAGCGTCTGGTGGCTGGGTTTGCCACGGAGCCCGGTTGGGCACAGCCCGAAAAAAAGCTACGTGTCCCCCATCTCTCCAGCCCATGGGCCCACCACCTCTGGGAGGAAACGCTGGGGTCGGGTGCGCTGCCACATCAGGGGCCTCGATGGACCAGACTTGGGCAGCAGACGCTGGCTCTGGGGACGTGTCACCTCTCTGTGGGGGAAGGAGCCGGAACTGGTGCGGGAGGTGGAGCGCTACCGGTTGGATCTGGTGGGGCTTACCTCTACGCACAGTCTCGATTCCGGGAACCATACTCCTGGATAGGGGTTGGACTCTTTTCTTCTCCGGAGTTGCCCAGGGTGTGAGGCGCCGGCTGGGGGGGCTGTCCTGGTTGACACGTCTCTTCAACATTGCGTGGAAGTCTGGGACAGTGCCAAAGGAGTGGCAGACTGGGGTGGTGGTTCCCCTTTTTAAAAAGGGGGACCAGAGGGTGTGTGCCAATTACAGGGGTATCACACTTCTCAGCCTCCCTGGTAAAGTCTACTCCAAGGTGCTGGAAAGGAGGGTTCGGCCGATAGTGGAACCTCGGGTTAAGGAGGAACAATGCGGATTCCGTCCTGGTCGTGGAACAACGGACCAGCTCTTCACTCTCGCACGGATCCTGGAGGGAGCCTGGGAGCATGCCCAACCAGTCTACATGTGTTTTGTGGATCTGGAGAAGGCGTATGACCGGGTCCCCCGGGAGATACTGTGGGAGGTGCTGCGGGAGTATGGGGTGAGGGCGTCTCTTCTCAGGGCCATCCAATCTCTGTACGACCAAAGTGAGAGCTGTGTCCGGGTTCTCGTCAGTAAGTCGGACTCGTTTCAGGTGAGGGTTGGCCTCCGCCAGGGCTGCGCTTTGTCACCAATCCTGTTTGTAATATTTATGGACAGGATATCAAGGCATAGTCGGGGTGGGGAGGGGTTACAGTGCGTAGGCTGGGGATCTCATCGCTGCTCTTTGCAGATGATGTGGTCCTGATGGCATCATCGGCCTGTGACCTTCAGCACTCACTGGATCGGTTCACAGCCGAGTGTGAAGCGGCTGGAATGAGGATCAGCACCTCTAAATCTGAGGCCATGGTTCTCAGCAGGAAACTGATGGAATGCCTCCTCCAGGTAGGGAATGAGTCCTTACCCCAAGTGAAGGAGTTCAAGTACCTTGGGGTTTTGTTCGCGAGTGAGGAGACAATGAAGCGGGAGATTGGTCGGAGAATCGGCGCAGCGGGTGCGGTATTACATTCAATCTATCGCACCATTGTGACGAAAAGAGAGCTGAGCCAGAAGGCAAAGCTCTCGATCTACCGGGTCAGTTTTCGCCCTACCCTCACCTATGGTCATGAAGGCTGGGTCATGACCGAAAGAACGAGATCCAGGGTACAAGCGGCCGAAATGGGTTTCCTCAGGAGGGTGGCTGGCGTCTCCCTTAGAGATAGGGTGAGAAGCTCAGTCATCCGTGAGGAGCTCGGAGTAGAGCCGCTGCTCCTTCGCGTCGAAAGGAGCCAGTTGAGGTGGTTCGGGCTTCTGGTAAGGATGCCCCCTGGGCGCCTCCCTAGGGAGGTGTTCCAGGCACATCCAGATGGGAGGAGGACTTGGGGAAGACCCAGGACTAGGTGGAGGGATTATATCTCCAACCTGGCCTGGGAACGCCTTGGAATCCCCCAGTCAGAGTTGGTTAATGTGGCTCGGGAAAGAGAAGTTTGGGGTCCCCTGCTGGAGCTGCTCCCCCCGCGACCCGACACCGGATAAGCGGAAGAAGATGGATGGATGGACTATCATTAGGTGCTAAGTTGTTTTGGTCTGTACCTGAGTGCGATTGCTGTTTTCACACCTGCCCAAACTTATTGCAGCAAGAGGGCAAACGCTGCAAGGTTCGATTAAACCGATCTAAACAAGGCAGATGTGAAAAGGTCCTTCAAAAGCGTTGTGAACAAAGCAGTACAACAATTTTAAGAATGTCATAAAGTCCTTTAAAGGAAAATTAATCAAAAACATCAAGTACCTTGCAGTACATTACTAAGCTCTTCCAATGTGTAAGATAATACTGTCATTTGCCTTTACACGCTAGGTAGCTTGTTGTGTCTGCCAGTTTCTTTCTTTCTTTTTAGCATTATTTGCCAGACTATCTCTGATCGTGCTGCACTCATTAAAGTGCCCATATTATGAAAAAAACACTTTTTCTGGGATTTGGGGTGTTATTTTGTGTCTCTGGTGCTTCCACATGCATACAAGTGAGTGAGATATGGGTTTCTGAATGTGTCCTGCCTTAAGTCTCCGGGTGAGCTGGTCAAAATCGACAGGGCCGTCTACGTCATCGGCCGAAATATTTGGTGTGCTAACCACTTTAGCTACCACATCACTTAGCTGTTTCTCCAAATGTCAAGTACAAGGCAGGATTAGCTTGGAGATTTCTTCTAAACGAGGGTGCACTTCCAATTTTGTGTGGAATACCTGCAGAACAGGGACATGTAAGTAGTACTATAGTGTTGTAGTGCTGTTTTGCCATTGAGAATGAGGTGGCTAACCGCTAGCAGCGCTAGCTTCTATCTAGTAGTCCTTACCTAGCTACTGCGACTCCCAACAAAGATGGAACAGAAGTGTGATGTCTCACTCTGTAGCTAAAACAGAGAGCTCAACACAAAGCGAAGTTGTAGCAATGTGCAGTACAACAAAAAAATAGTGTTTTTTTAAATTAAACCATGTAAACCTATTCTGATACAACCTCAAAATGGAGCTCAGCGTAAATTCAGTCAGGGAGACTTCTATTCGTGGTCTCGCCCCCTTTTACTGTCAGCTGGGCGGTGGGTGTTACGGTTGTATACCAATTAGAGTCTGGCACTTATGTTCTAACCAATCACAGCTGACTACCGTGTTTTAAATCTGTCCTCTCTCCTGCTTCTGTCAGTTTTCAGACTTCAGTGCGACTGGCGTGTTGGCTTATGGCACTTGTGTTTTTCCTGTATTGCATCTGGCTCGGCGCTCTCGCCATGTCGGATTCCGATTGTTTCTTTGGGGGTCCCGGATCTTGGACGGGTGGTTTCTCCGGCTTCAGGGCTGGATTCTCCCGACATCCGGGAGCTGGCGGAGGTAGCTGCGTGTGTCTCTCTGAGGGATGTGCTGGCTGTACCGGAGGCGGCTCGTGGTCGGAAGCGGACCAGGAACGCTGGTACTCCTCCTTGCACTCCGCCGAAGCGTCGCAGTTGTGGTTCTTCCTGCCGGCCTGCTGCTGCTGCTGTTCCTGGTGGTTCCTCTTATTCTCGAGTCTCTACAGGCTTTGGGCAGATCGATGCAATCTATGGATGCGAGGCTGCTGGCTGTGGAGGGCTCCTCGGCTGCCGGTGCTTCGGCGACTGTTAATGCCGCTCTGGCTTGTGCGGCCCTGCCGGTGCCCAGTTTTTCTCAGCCGTCCGTGTCGGCTCCGGTTGATGTTACTTATTCCCTGGCTTTGAGTGTGGCATCGTCAGCTGTGGGTAGGCCTTATATCTCCGAAGCTGCTAATGTCTCAGCCCGGATGAGCTTTCTAAAGAGCTGTCGATTGGGCAGTTTGTGGTGGCTTTCGGGATCTACCGGGATGTGATCTGTTCTGTGTATCCCGACCGGAGACAGGAGTTTGATGCGTATCTGGAGCTTATCGCTGATCTTAATTTGAGGTATGGTAGGAATGTGTTTTATCAGTACCACAAAGCCTTTTCCAGGAAGTCTGCTATGTATATTGCCCGATCCAATGTCCGCCTGAACTGGTCCATTCTTGACACTGAACTTTTGATCTTGGTCGCGGGGGGGTTCCCCGGCGTTGCTGGACATTTTGCCTCCTTTGCCCTAGTGTGGCATTTCAGCGTGACGTAGCCGGGGCGGGTCCGATGCAATGGGCTTCTCAGAGTAATCCGGTTCCTGCCGTGGATTCCCGTGGGCATCAGGTTTATAATCCTAGATATACTCCCATTTGTAATTTGTTTTAATGAAGGTGTTTGTACGTAATTGCGTTTTCCTTCATATCTGCAGCGACTGCCGAGATGCGCATCCCAGGTCAGTCTGCCCCCGGCGCCCAGCTCCGGCTCGGAGGGGCAAGCAGCAGTTGCGACGTGTTTCAAAGACATTTTGAAGATTCATCCGTCCAATAAATGTTCCGGCTTTGGCATTTGAACTGTCGTGTCATCCCAATTCTGTGTTTGTGGATCATGTTCTCTCAGGCCTCTCTCAGGGTTTTCGGGTGTGTGTGCTTTCCTATCCAACTGTGATGCACGTATGTAAAAATCTTATTTCCGCCGTCTCTGATCCTGATACCGTGTCACTGCTGTTGGATGCTGAGGTCAAGAAAGGGTATGTCATTGGGCCGTTTGCTTCTCCCCCATTTTCGGTGTTCCGTATTAGTCCTATTGGTGTAGCTACTCGGAAATATTCAGGCAAGAAGCGGCTGATTTTTGTTTTATCTGCTCCGCGCAGTGGTATGATTGCTAGCGTCAATAGCCTGATACCGCCTGTGCCTTTTTCTCTGCATTATGCTACTGTGGATAATGTCATCAGGCTGATTAAAGTGGCTGGGAACGGGGCTTGGCTCTCTAAGACTGATATCACTGACACATTCAAAATCGTGCCCATTCATTCTTCCCAGAGGCCTCTTTTTGGTGTTAGGTGGGATTCCAAGTATTATTTCGGGGTGCGGCTGACTTTTGGGTGTCGGAGTAGCCCGTGTATTTTCAACCACATATCGGAGGCTCTGTGTTGGATCCTGCTTAACAGGGTTGGGGTGCCATCCGTGCTTCATTTGCTGGATGATTTTCTGCTTGTTGATCCCCCTCAGGATAGTGCTGGCTCGTCCCTTGGCAAGCTCCGGGCTTGTTTTCAGTCACTTGGTGTGCCTCTGTCGGAGGCTAAAATTATTGGTCCCGATACCTGCCTGGAATTTCTCGGTATTACCTTCGATTCGGTCCGTATGGAAGCTTCTCTTCCGCTGGAGAAATTACAGCGTATCCGTGGGATTGCTGAGTCGTTTCTTGGTGCGGGTAGCGTGACCAAACGAGAGAGTTGGCCAAACGAAAGAAAACTTGGCTTTACATTGTAGCCTCAGACATTAGCCTATTCTCTAATTTAGCTAACATGTCACATACTCACCCTGCTACCCTTCTTATTAAACTATAATTAGCCGAGTCATCTTCTGGTAAGCAAGCAAGAATATTAAATTTCAAAACGTACCCATAATTTGCTCGCTACAGTGTCCAGTGAGTCTATTGAAAAGCCTTGAAATCAATCCACTCAGTTTACTTAATCCTGGGTATTCACTCCTCACAACTGTAAATGGCATACCTATCACAAAACGAAAAAGGCAGTTATAGCTAACGCGTTAGCAAACAATTACCTAATTTCACATCCAGCAGACATGAGTTTTATTTTAACCTTGTGAATAAGTCACTCTTGTTTTAGCTCTATTTGTATCTCCAACAACTCTTGATAAGCTCATCTTGCTAAAATACTTTCTTCAGCAGCTAGTTGCGAATGTTCCTTGTGTGTTGTTTAATGCTGAGCCATTAACGTTAGCATAGTGGGCTTATCATCACTGTTGCATGCTGTTGATACACATGGGGCAGATTAAAGTGCAGAACAATACGATAAATTTGACGGCAAGAAAATTCAAAACAATGAGCTAAAAGCTGCATAAAGCTGCTGGCTGATATTTCTTTCTACTTACGTGTCTTAAAGAGAGTTTCATTCTTGGCACAATTGACCCCAACAAAGAAACCGCTCAACTAGCAAAACCAGTTCTAACTGGTTCTGCAAGGCAGTTATAAGAATGTTTGATTTGTCAGTTTTTGGCAACGTATTACAGTTTTATAACACAATGTAACAAATAAAAAATAAAAAGGAGTTTTTGAAATCTGTAAACTTTTTAATTAGGTGTGATTTTAATAAAGGCAAATGAAAGGTTAAAAAAAAAAGAATTTATTTGGAGATTTCTATCAGCCCTGCTAATTAAAATATAGGAGACTCGTATCTAAGTACACTAAAACGGTGTCCAAAATCACCTCTATTTTCCACGGGGCACGTTTGCATATTCCAGCAGCGCCGAGAGCCCCGTGAGCAATCGCAGCCATTAAAGTTGGGAGTGTTCCCACATTTCAAAGAATGTTTTTTTTTTCACAAAAAATGAGGCCCAATGGTGCCACAGCCTTATGTTCCTACATTTCTAAGATTTTTTTCAAAATAAGGCACTATGTCACATTTACTTTTTTTATAAATTTGTATCAGATTTTATCCCTCTTTCTCCTAGTTTGGTAGCCAATTACACCCAACCTGCAATGGACTACAGATGGAATGTAACCCTAACATAGGACCTAATTAAAAAAAAATCTGTTTTCACGAGATTCACGAACTTCTGTCTGTAGGGCTGACGCCAAAATCGTTAGAGAAATTTAAGGAACAGCAAGAGCCGTGGTTGTTTATGACCAAATTACGAACTGGCTACTTGGGCCGCGCTGTAATGCCCTTTATCCTTATTCATACTTTTTTTATGAATTTGTATCAGATTTTATCCCTCTTTCTCCCAATTTGGTAGCCAATTACACCCAACCTGGAATGGACTACAGATGGAATGTAATCCTAACCCTAACATAGGGCCTAATTAAAAAAATTATCTTAGAAATGTGGGACCACTGGGCTGTGGGAACATAGGGCTGTTGGACCATTGGGCTGTGGGAACATAGGGCTGACCCCAACTGGAGAGACGATTAGATTCAGGAACTTCTGTCTGTAGGGCTGACACCAAAATCGTCAGAGAAATTTAAGGAACAGCAAGAGCCGTGGTTGTTTATGACCAAATTACGAACTGGCTACTTGGGCCGCGCTGTAATGCCCTTTATCCTGCACATGTCACCCCTCGCCTAAACCAGCGTATTTCCAGAAAGTGAGAACTCAGCTGAGATGGACCATCTCCTGTTGTGTATTACATGTGTAAAAGGGAAACATATGTGAAACCAGCTCAACATAACAAGTTCTTCCAAGGTCTTTAATTGCATAAACACAAACCTAGAGGATAGGAGTGTGTAAAATCTCATAACCATCACAAAGCTTCCCTCCTTTTACATTTCATTCTTTGAATAAACAGTTTTTTCTTTTGAATCAAATGCCACATGTAACATTCCTACTTTTTGTAGGGTTAATGGTTTGCGTCAATATTTGTGACTGAGGTTATCATCATAGATTGGTCACTGTTAAATTCATCAATAGTTGACTTCACATGTTACTTCACACAGCTGAAAATAAAGAAAGAAAACACAATTGTACAATTTTCATGTTTGAAAATAAACCCTCTAGATTTAAAATGATGGTTTAACTCTTTCAAGGTGGAATAGTTTTGACAAACACTTGAGTATTTCTTGGGATTGCAGCCCATAGATAACAGGGTTGAGGCTGCCGGGAACAATGCAAAAGAGAATGACTGAAATCTTCCTGTACTCTGGGAACTGGGGGAAGCGGTGAAGGGCGATGGGGATCAGCCCAGTGACAAGCATGATCAAATACAGGCACAGATGAGTGCTGCAGGTCTTCAAGGCTTTACTGTTCAAAGATTTGCTATTACTAGTCAGACAGGCTGCTGTGATATTAGAATATGTGAGAATTATACTGCATATAGAGGACGAGAGAAGGACGACAGTGAAAGCGAGGCCATAGACGTTATTGATGAACACATCCTCACAGGAGAGTTTATAGAGCGAGGGATTATCACAGAAAGGGTTTGTGATCAGAGTCCTGCATCGGTTCAGTCGTATGGTCAGACTGAGCAGAATGGCCACCAAAACAAAGGACACTCCCCAGGCAGAAACTGTCAGCTTGATCACCATTTTGCCGTTCATTATCGTAGCATATCGCAGGGGATTACAGATGGCCACATATCTGTCAAAGGCCATAATCATGAGCACTGTGTGTGAGTTGGTGCCGAACATATGTCCGGTAAAAGCTTGCATCAGACACTCATAGTAGTGAATAATGCGCTCAGAGGGGGGCACCAGGATGTCTGCGAGCACCCGTGGAACCAGGAGAGAGTTTCCCATGACATCATTTATCGACAGGTTACAGAAGAGGAGATACATCGGCTGATGGAGGCTTCTATTCTTCCATATCAAGATCACGATTCCCATGTTGGCAATTAAGATGAAAACATAGGCCAAGAGCAGAAATAAGAAGACAGGGTACTTGTTAGTCTTGGTGACCATTAACCCCTCGAGCTGAAGAGTGAGGCTGTTGTATGTATAGTTTTCCATCTGAGCTATACAGAAATAAAACGAGAGAGAGAGAGAGAGAGAGAGAGAAATAATTAATGATATACTTTACATACTGCAATAAAACAAACTGGTAAAAATGTATATTCTACAACGAAAGAAAAACACATACTACTATGAAGACAATATTCTTGAGCAATAAGAAGGCTTTCTTTACCATTTCAGTCACAACAGTAGATGGACAAAGTACTCGAAGGCTTTACATGAGTGGAAATAGTAATCCCACAAAAAAAAAAAGAAAAACACGCTATTACATGTAAAAATTTACCAAAGTAAAAGTAAAATGCGTAACAGCACTAAAAGTGTACTCAAAAGCAAAGGTAGTGAAGCTCAAACTCTTGCAAAATTGTAAATTACTGATGCAGAAATAATGGTGAAAGGAAAACACAACAGCAATATCAAATGCCACAACACTTTAGTACCATACTGCTACAGAAATTACTTTTCTCTATCATTGCTACCTTTACATTTAGCTGCACTAGAACCCAGTTGTCACCAGTGAAACAGGTGAAAAAAGAGATTACATATGTATGTACTGTTAATACATTTGTTTGATCCCCCACCTTCTTATTTAAATCCGTTTACCACCCAAAGAATTTCACATGTATGCCGTTAAAAGTGAACCCCTCAAACAAAATGTTCATTTACATGTAGATGGCTTAAACACATAACATCTTGAAAGCCAACTCCGATAATTCTGTCAATATGTGAAATGTGAAAAGTGACTCATTTTAAACACCCTTCCCTGTAACAATTTAAATCAGAAAACCAACAATAAGAACCGTTCTGTCCAGCACAGCAGTCTTCAGGCCTTCTCTAAAGGCAGTCTTTAAGTTTTATAAGCATCATTTCATCTGGGAAAACCCTGATCATTACCTAAGAAGCATTACGTAACCTTCATGGGATTAATTAAAACTGTCAACAAGCTTGTTAGGTAGAAGTTCATTATGAACTTATTGTGTTTTGCCATGTTATAATTTTAGATGTTGGAGCACATAGACCACATACACATCTGTGACGACGTATGAGAGCCATAGGTAGAAAAAAATAAAACCCAGCACACACCAATTTTATTTTACTTTTTAGATTATAAGCACTTGAATTGAACACCCCTGACCTGTGTTTACCACCAGGCGCCAAGGTTTTGTTTTGTTCAGTCATCCAACACTCGGCACAGGAGCGTACCAATGTTCCCACCGCCCTATGTTCACACATTTCTATGATTTTGTTTCCAAAATTAGGCCATATGTATGTGTGTGTGTGTATACACAATTCAACAGTAAGCCAAACTCCATTCAAATGAATTTGGGAGTCACGATATTGCGTCCAAGCGTACAGTATGACCAAGAGTGTATCTGTAGAACACAAACAAAAATATACAATAAGCAAGATGCATGTAGCTACTATGCATCAGTTGTATAGTGATTTAAGTATACAGTATACATGGCATGCAGTTAAGCTGATAACTTGCTAATGTACATGTGGTTTATCTTAAAATTTACTAACTTACAGAAATGAGGCTTTATAAAATATCGCACAAATTATGTCCAGATATTGTTCTATGGTCTGTGCTTAAACTAGTACTTACAGATGATGAATTCGAAGGAATAACAAAAAGAAGGATTGTAACAGATGGGATTTGAGTACACTCAGCAAAAATGTGGCAGCATACTAAAAACTAAAATGGCAGACTTCTAGTCCGGCTATCACCGGACCAAGCTCAATCTTTTACAATTGAACATTATTCTGGGGAGTCTGCTCTGTATTTCCTACTGCACAAGAGGCGTGATCAATGGGCATAGTTCATGACTCCATACCCAATTGGATAGTCCTTCAACCAATCAGACCAACGATCCGGGTAACATAGCAGCGACGGCGGCATCAACCGGTTGCTGCGTTTCGGTGGCCGTCATCTTGAATGTAAACAAAACACTGCTTAGTCGCTTCTCCCAGTCTAGCCGGCTTCCTGTTCTGCGTCAAAGTGCATATCAAACTACAAGAAATGTACAGGGCCAGAAGGGGATTCAAAACTTGTGGAGATGATTAAATCTGCTAGTCAGGCAGGCAAGACGCTCCCCGTGTGGTATGCCGAGTGGTATTTTTATATATATATTATATATATATATATTTAGTTTTTCATAAATTTGTATCAGATTTTATCCCCCTGACTCTTAATTTGAAGGGAAATGTAGGAACACAAGAACTCATTTTGAAAAAAAAGCGACGATTCTACTCTGGCTCAAAAGGCCAGAGTCTTTTAAGAACCACCGGTCACTTCTCAAAGTTTTCCCTTTAAATATTGTGTTCGTTGAAAGCCAGACCAAGAAATGAATACTCAGGATTCGTTCAGTTAAACTATAACAATCTTTAGTAAAATGATATTGCAAACAGATATTTCATATGCATATGGATCAGCCGCTCCTTCGAGACTTTCTCTCCCTAACCACCAGCAAAATCTTTCCGGGTCTGACACAGGACCTTCCTTTTCCCTATTCTTTTATTCATCTTCAGGTTCCTCCTTCCGCCATTGCGTCTGGGCCACCAATTGTTTGGATATCACTCAGACTTTCTGTCTCCAAGAAGATAGAGAAGTTGCGCGCTAGAGATTGTCTGTTCCTTTAAGAGATTTTATTAGGTGCATTCTGTTCCAATTGTTTATTAAACAAATCAGGAGCACTTTTGCTGCACTAAATTTGAACCTGTCTTATCTTACACATGCCAGACAGGAGGAGACAGCGAGGCCATCCCAGGCTACAGGACATTCTTATTCTAAAAGCAATATATTTCTACAACATAGGGCTGTGGGAACATAGGGCCTAATTTTAAGAAAAATCTTAGAAATGTAGGACCATTGGGCTGTGGGAACATACGCTCCCATGTCGAGTGGCGGATGACTGAACAAAACAGTGGTGCAGCTGGAACACATCACTTCCGCACCTGGTGGTAAACAGGGGTCAGGGGCTGCATCCTCCAAAGGATGTCGCCTACAAACGCAGGCAAGGCTGATCATGAGCCTCCTCTATCAATGAGACGGTTTAGCCTTCAGATAGATAATCAATTTGAGTGCTTATAGTTAAAAAAAAAGTAAAATAAAATTGTGCTCTCTCTCTCTTTTTATTTCTACATAGCTCAAACTATACATACAACAGCCACACTCTCCAGCTCGAGGGGTTAATGGTCACCAAGACTAACTAGTACCCTGTGTTCTTATTTCTGCTCTTGGCCTATGTGTTCATCTTAATTGCCAACGTGGGAATCGTGATCTTGATATTGATGGATAGAAGCCTCCATCAGCCAATGTATCTCCTCTTCTGTAACCTGTCGATAAATGATGTCATGGGAAACTCTCTCCTGGTTCCACGGGTGCTCACAGACATCCTGGTGCCCCCCTCTGAGCGTGTTATTCACTACTATGAGTGTCTGATGCAAGCTTTTACCACACATACACTCACCTAAAGGATTATTAGGAACACCCTACTAAGACCGTGTTTGACCCCCTTTCGCCTTCAGAACTGGCATGACGGATCCATGTTCTCATTCTGTTTACGCCAAATTCTGACTCTCCTATCTGAATGTCTCAACAGAAATCGAGACTCATCAGACCAGGCAACATTTTTACAGTCTTCAACTGTCCAATTTTGGTGTGCTTGTTCAAATTGTAGCCCCTTTCTCTATTAGTGGAGATGAGTGGTACCCGGTGGGGTCTTCTGCTGGTGTAGCCCATCCGCCTCAAGTTTGTGCGTGTTGTGGCTTCACAAATGCTATGCTGCATACCTCGGCTGTAATGAGTGGTTATTTGAGTTGGTCTTCTATCAGCTGGAATCAGTAGGCCCATTCTCCTCTGACCTCAAGCATCAACATGGCATTTTCGCCCCCCAGGACTGCAGCATCCTGGATGTTGTTCCTTTTTCAGACCATTCTTTGTAAACCCTAGAAATGGTTGTGCGTGAAAATCCCAGTGACTGAGCAGATTGGGAAATACTCAAACCAGCCCATCTGTTACCAACAACCATGCCATGCTCAAAGTTGCTTAGATCACCTTTCCATTTCTGACATTCAGTTTGGAGTTCAGGAGATTGTCTAGACCTGGACGACACCCCTAAATGCATTGAAGCAGCTGCCATGTGATTGGTTGATTAGATAATTGCATTAACGAGAAATCTTACAGTTGTTCCTAATAATCTTTAAGGTGAGTGTATGTTAGGTACCAACGCACACACAGTGCTCATGATTATGGCCTTTGACAGATATGTGGCCAGCTGTAACCCCCTGCGATATGCTACGATAATGAACGGCAAAATGGTGATCAAGCTGACAGTTTCTGCCTGGGGAGTGGCATTTGTTTTGGTGGCCATTCTGGTCGGTCTGACCATACGGCTGAACCGATGCAGGACTCTGATCACAAACCCTTAATGTGATAATCCCTCGCTCTTTAAACTTTCCTGTGAGGATGTGTTCATCAATAACGTCTATGGCCTTGCTTTCACTGTCGTCCTGCTCTAGTCCTCTATTTGCAGTATAATTCTCACATATTCTAAAATCACAGCAGCCTGTCTGACTAGTAATAGCAAATCTTTAAACAGTAAAGCCTTGAAGACCTGCAGCACTCATCTGTGCCTGTATCTGATCATGCTTGTCACTTGGCTGATCCCCATCGCCCTTCATCGCTTCCCCCAGTTCCCAGAGTACAGGAAGATTTCAGCCATTCTCTTTAATGTTGTTCCCGGCAGCCTCAACCCTGTTATCTATGGGCTGCAGTCCCAAGAAATACTGTTTCTCAAAACTATTCCACCTGAAAAGAGTTAAACCATCATATTAAATCTAGAGAGGTTTGTTTTTCAAACATGAAAATTGTAAAATTGTGTTCTTTTCTTTATTTTCAGCTGTGTGAGTAACATGTGAAGTCAACAATTGATGAATTTAACAGTGAGCAATCTATGATGATAACAGCAATCACAAATATTGACCCAAACCATTAACCCTACAAAAAGTAGTAATGTTACATGTGGCATTTGATTCAAAAGAGAAGCTGTTTATTCAAAGAATGAAATGTAAAAGGAGGGAAAGGCGGACACTACATGTGCACTTTTGTGTTACTTTGTGATGGATGTGAGATTTTACGCACTCCTATCCTCTAGGTTTGTGTTTATGCAATTAAAGACCTTGGAAGCGTTTTCACATACAATTTATCAGGGTAATGTCAGATAAGTTCAGGTTTGTAGTGCATGTGTGAAAGGGACTAACGTTTTTGTATGTATTTTCCCTGCTCAGAATTTTCTACCCCAGTTGTAACGATGAGAAACTGTGAAAGATGAAAGAACATTGTAAAACCAAGTTGATGTTGTGTTTTCAGATATTTGGTTGGAATATTAAAGTTTTTCCAAATTGTGATTTATTTCCTGTTATTTACTTTTATAAAGAAGGCTTGTTTGGTAAAACTGTAAACACAAAAATCAAAATCATAAAGTTGAGATAAATTTGTAGGATACTCGTAGGGTACAGATTTGATCATTGGCAAATTATCAAAGATGTTTTATCGATATTAATAAAATTATGAATATGGTTATTAATAACTTTATCAAATAGAAAGGGGTGATTTCGAGCACGGACCTGTTCAGCCAGCAATTATTACAATAAGGACACAAATAATCACAAGCAACTGCTATTTAAGTATAATAAGATTTATTAACGTCACAATTATCAGTAGCTAATCAATAATCCTTCAATAATAAACTTATATCCCCTTTTACGATGGTTGTGACCGCTGCCCATGTCTTCTGTGTCACTTACACAGATGAGACTAGGATGCACCAGAGTCATCCTCTGGGGTGTGATATCGACCAAAAACAGGTTTTGTGATGGGCGGTAGCTGGGAATGCTACCACTGAATGTTACGCCTAATACTGGTGTACTGAGGGGAAGCATTGTTTCAATGATTTCTGCAGAAGTGTTAGAATGTGTCTGACTTATTCTGGAGACGCAACCCAGCAGGGCTAGGATGCTCACACCCCCTTTTTCCCCTGCTGCGGTGTCTGTACCGTGGGCATTGCCGTTGTGGGCAGGGTCTCCCCAGGACGTCATGGGAGGGGTTTGTGAGGCGCTAGGCGTCGTGGTTTCTAGTTCTGCTGATGACGAATCAGTGTCAGGCCTCTTTGAGGAGTCTGACAGTTCTGCTGGATACAGACCTTGTTTTGGGGATGGACGCGTGTTGTCAGAGTCATCGGGAGCTCCCTCCCCCTTTCATGGGGGTGGAGTCCAGGCAGAGTGTGGCTTTGAGCTACACAAAGTCTCCATTGCAGTGGGTAAAAGTTTTGATCCACTTTTACCACACTTGGTTTGGAGGTTTTCTTCCTCTTTAACGAGTGGAGAAGTTATGGTTTCTTCAGGAAGAAGGATGTTGCAATCAGAAATTAGTTTCCAGCAAACGGCCCGATATAGGCTCTTGATAACTCTCACCTATGACCAGCTCTTGGACGTGTGAAGGTGTCAGCATACTTACCCGTTTCGTTGGGTCCCACCGGTCACTCTGTTGTAGTTGGAGAGTATCATGCAGCCAAGGCTCGATCAGATAATGTCTCTGGAGCTGGCGGGGGTTGTTCAGAACAGGAGAATCATAGTCACTCAGTTGAGGATGGCTCCTCCCCTTTGGCAGTGGGGATGGAGTCTGATCTAAGCGGGATGGCGAGCTTTGTGGCTCGCACCGTTTGTCAGTGGACGGAACTCTGATTGTATCTGTGTTCCTCTGATGTTGCAAGACATTCCTTCCCCTTTTGGCAGGGGAGTGGTGATCTCTCCTCCGAGGGGGAGGAGATGAAGAAGAAGAAGGGTCCCTCCTCCGGGAAGGTGAGGAAAAGGGTTTTCTCCGCCAAGGTAGCGGAGATGAACAAGATCGGTCTCTCTGAGTAGGAGGACGAGAAGAAGATGAACAAGAACGGTCTCTTCTCTGGGAAGAAGACAAGTGGGTTTTTCGCCGAGGTGGCGGAAGAAAATGGTGTCTCTGACGGTGAGGAGACCAAGGAGGAGGAGAATAGAACGCTGTTCTTTGCTTGGCACGCCGGAGCTGTGCCGAGAGGTGCCTCACGGCTCTCCTCTAAGCGGGAGACCTCATCACGCCTGGCTTGGACTCTCTGTCTAAGCCAGGCTGTTTTGCGCTGCTCAGCTTCATAGCTGTCTTGCAGCAGTGCGAGCTGTGCTTGGAGGACAGTGCGTTGCCGATGGGTTCTGCTCTGATAGATGAGCACCAATTGGCCAAGCAAGCCTTGTATGCAAGCTTTTAGCATCCAAGATGGCTGTGCCATGTAACCTAATAGTTCCTGGAGTATTTCATCGCAGGTAGTTCCATAACCATCACGGTTATTCCTTTCAGAGTCTAGGATGAGACAAGCGACCACATTCTGCAGGTCTGTGTCGGTCAGGTCGTTGGAAGCTTTCGCCTCCAGCCTCTGGTACTCGAAAGAAATCATTTTATCTCTAGTAAACAGATTCCTACCAGGGCTCAAAACCTTTTAGGTGACAAAGGAAAATTAACTGAACAAGTTGATTCAAGGAGCAGGTGAAAGGCTTAACCTGTAGTTCCTTTAGTTTTAAGTGTTGACTGCTAATTAAGCTTATTACTACCATTTACCACCAACCCAATTCTATCAGGTGGTCACAGAGGTCGCACCACCTCAGGTGAGTAATAGCTTTTACTATCAAAAATCTGAGTGTTAGTATTAATAACTTTAAGATCGAGTAGAGCGTGGAAATCTTGACTGCTAACTAAGCTAATTACTACCATTTACCACCAACCTGATCCTGTCAGGTGGCCGCAGAAACCCGGACACCTCAGGGGAGTAATAGCTACTGTCAAGGATTTCAAGTAGAGCATGAAAATGTTGTTGTCTACTAACCAATGTACACACTGAAAAATGCACAGACCACAACTGAATGTATGCTTGGCAGGTTGCAGAAAAATTTATTTAAAAAAATAAAAATTTCAGAAAAATTTATTTTTTTAAAATATTTAAAATTAAAAAGGTATGGACAATTGTGCATAATTGTTGCACTAAAGCTGGTATTCAAAATATGATATATATATTTGTTAAAAAAAAAAAATAATATTCAAAAATCATGGATTATTATGTATAATTATTGTAACGCTGGTTCTAACAGGCCTCACACGGGGCACCAAATGTAGGATACTCTGGTACAGATTTGATCATTGGCAAATTATCAAAGATGTTTTATCAATATTAATAATTATGAATATGGTTATTAATAACTTTATCAACAAACAATCAAAACGGGGCACCACCCTGCAAGTCAGGGACCAATAATCAAACTGTGGAACAGTCTCATTTCTGTGGTAATCCTTTAAAAGGAAACAAAGGAAGGGGTGATTTCGAGCACGGACCTGTTCAGCCAGCAAGTATTACAATAAGTACACAAATAATCACAAGCAACTGCTATTTAAGTATAATAAGATTTATTAACGTCACAATTATCAGTAGCTAATCAATAATCCTTCAATAATAAACTTACACACCCTTTTACGATATCACAACCACAACAAGCAAAAACAAAGCAGCATGTGTCATGGACACGTCTGTGTCTGTGTGTGTGTGTGTGTGCGTATGAGAGAGAGTGAGTGAAAGTGGAGGGGGCGGTGTCGAAATGTAGTCTGACACAAAAACAACTACCAAAATGGCTACTCCTGTGAGCTGCACATAACTATTTAGCCTCAAGAGGGTGGTAGTGGTATGCTAGGTCATGTGTTAGCTCTACTTACAAACGTAAGCCGACTCCACGTGGTTAAGGTAGCAGCGCTAACTCGGAAGCTACGTGGCTAGCTTGTGTCCGTGTGTGTGTGTATATAATTAGTAACAGAAGAAAGTGTAAAGAAAGAGGCACTCTGATCTTAGTTATCGATGATGACCAGCCCCCCTCAGCCACTCCGGTCTGGACCACAAGTGTAGTTGGGACAGACTCTGAGGCTTTTGTCTCGCTGAGGGAAAACGGTCACTATAAAAACTCCAGTGGCTAACAGCTGATTTCCACGATTATCTCGCAGACAGTAACTAAACTCCGTGAAAAGGAATGATTTAGCAGGTAGCGATTACAGTTATACCAAGCTACTTAACACAACATAATCAACAGTATCGTGATCAATAATACATTCACAGAAGCAGATTAATAACCACATATAGACCATCCATCCATCCATCTTTGTCCGCTTATCCGGTATCGGGTTGCGGGGGTAGCAGCTCCAGCAGGGGACCCCAAACTTCCCTTTCCCGAGCCACATTAACCAGCTCCGACTGGGGGATCCCGAGGCGTTCCCAGGCTAGGTTGGAGATATAATCCCTCCACCTAGTCCTGGGTCTTCCCCGAGGCCTTACCAGATGCCCAAACCACCTCAACTGGCTCCTTTCGACGCAAAGGATGACTGAGCTTCTCACCCTATCTCTAAGGGAGACGCCAGCCACCCTCCTGAGGAAACCCATTTCGGCCGCTTGCACTCTGGATCTCGTTCTTTCGGTCATGACCCAGCCTTCATGACCATAGGTGAGGGAAGGAACGAAAACTGACTGGTAGATCGAGAGCTTTGCCTTCTGGCTCAGCTCTCTTTTCATCACAACAGTGCGATAAATTGAATGTAATACCGCACCCGCTGCGCCGATTCTCCGACCAATCTCCCGCTCCATTGGCCCCTCACTCGCGAACAAGACACCAAGGTACTTAAACTCCTTCACTTGGGGTAAGGACTCATTCCCTACCTGAAGAAGGCACTCCATCGGTTTCCTGCTGAGAACCATGGCCTCCAATTTAGAGGTGCTGATCCTCATCCCAACCACTTCACACTCGGCTCCGAACCGATCCAGTGAGTGCTGAAGGTCACAGGCCGATGATGCCATCAGGACCACATCATCTGCAAAAAGCAGAGATGAGATCCCCAGCCCACTGAACTGCAACCCCTCCCCACCCCGACTACGCCTCGATATCCTGTCCATAAATACTACAAACAGGATTGGTGACAAAGCGCAGCCCTCGCGGAGGCCAACCCTCACCTGAAACAAGTCCGACTTACTGCCGAGAACCCGGACACAGCTCTCGCTTTGGTTGTACAGAGACTGGATGGCCCTGAGAAGGGACCCCCTCACCCCATACTTCCGCAGCACCTCCCACAGTATCTCCCGGGGGACCCAGTCATACGCCTTCTCCAGATCAACAAAACACATGTAGACTGGTTGGGCATACTCCCAGGCTCCCTCCAGGATCCTTACGAGAGTAAAGATCTGGTCCGTACATATAGACCAGTACATGATTAAAATCACAGATCACATTAATGGCAACAAGTGGTAGCGAACCCTTTGCTCATTAGTAAAACACACTATTTATCTCTGCCTAGACGTAAGGCTTCTTACTGTATGTTCAGTCCGTTTTGTTCCTGTCCATAGATTTCCACAGAAATGAAACAGAGCGGGTCTCTGGCGCTCGTCAGCGGCCACGGAGAAACTTCCCTCCAAAAAAGCAGCAAGGGGCAAGTTTAGTCGACTTTGAGAAGAAAAACGTTGTTTCCTTCTCACTGCAGATATGAAAACACTGGTGCGTTTTCAAGAATCCAACCAAATTAAATCCACTTTCTCCAGAAAATAGAAGTTCAGCACAAGCGCTTGCGTTCCTCCTGTCAGCAACGTGAGTTGCAAGCAAAGACAAAGGATTTTGGGGTGATCAGGCTTATTTATAGGTCAAGACTTAATGCTGTGTTTATGGTCCCACTGACCCAATAGGAAGACTCAAAACTCTTGAAAGTGTTGAGACTACAATCTTTCAATTCTTTGACTTCCTGCCAATTGTCCCCTCTGGCTGGGACTTTCGCATAGAGGTGCGAACTCACCAGGCTGAGGTGCTTGCAAGTAGGCCAGTCTTTTGTCTCTGAGCTCTTAATTTAATTTTAATCTGAGGCCTTTTGGTTAAAATCAGATTTAACACCACTGGTGGTCCCAACAAATTTTTGAGAGTGTGATCTTTATTCCATCATTCATGCATATATGTAACATAACTTTAACCAAATGTTAAACATATGCTATCCGTTCATGGTATATTTAAAAAAAGCAAACAATTCAGAATAAGACTTGGATATCAACAGGTTTTTGGATATGAGTCGACCTTTTCAAGAAGCTGTTTGAAGGAATGAATATTCCCATGTATACGGGAATATTAGTGGATTATTCACGTTCATTAGCCGTGTTAACAGTTTGGTTGAAATATCGTCTTTTTTGGAATAAGAGCAAAAACTGGAATAGTGACTCACATCAAATAATTTCTAATAAGGGAAGAAGTTCCACTCTCTCGTTACCTCAAGCTTCTGAACTGGTTGCAGTTCCACTCTTGATCCATATAGGGGGTGCTGACAGGCGAGTGCAGAATGAAAGGGACTCTATGGAGCTATACCCCTCAAAATCCACTGTTCTCAGGATATAATTGTTTGTCTAGTAATTTGAATGTTGCATTTGAAAGGGGAGGCTAAGAAAATAGACTGCTGGGTGGTAGATTTTTTTAAAGTGGCTTTTTTGTTCTAAAAAGCCTTTTAAAATGTCAATGACATCATACACATATATGGCCAGAGATACTGCTTTACGGCAAGCTCTGAGTCGCTTCCTTTTTTCTCTTGAGGCATTGACAACACAGCTGACAGGTTAGGCTCTCCCTGTCAATACACATGCTAGAAAGAGGTTTGCTAATGTTTTAAAGACCACACCGAAATATTCACTCTGATATTCTGGTTCTGCTTCGGATGCCGTCAAGCGGGATCTCTGATCGTAATCAGTCCTTCACTGACCAATCAGCATTCATTAGCAGAATGCTAGCATGTTATGGGCAACAACGATTCAACCTGTAAGAAATCAAAAGGACATACCCACTGAGCAATGACACGTCCACTGAGGAGCCAGAATGAAAGTTTTTGCGACGTCTTTTTCAGACGTCTATTTAACGTTCACTTTTGACGTTCAAGGGACATAGAAAGTAAACGTTAAAAAGATGTCCACTGAGGAGCCAGAATTAAAGTTTTTGCGACGTCTTTTTTAGTCGTCTTTTTAACTATTTACCTAAATATTGAACGTTCATTAGACGTCTTTTGTAAACGTTGTTTAAAAGTTAATTATTGACGTCCAAATGACATTTTTAGAGGGTTCTAAATGAACGTTTTTACGATGTCATTTCTAACATGTTTTCAACGTCACTTAAAGGACATTCATACAAGTTTTTATGATGCATTTCTTGGACTGATTTCAGATGTTACCAAACCAACTGTTATTTTAATTGTTAATGACACCATTCAGTGCTGTCTTACTATTAGCTTTATTAAACCATGTTTTGGTCATCAAACCTTCAGGTTATTCCAAGGTTGGATGACCATGGTATTCAATAAAACTAACTCTAGTCATATAGTAAAATCAGTGAGCAGAACTAGTGCTTTAAAATTGTAAATAATAAAGGAATTCCTATCCCTTTGATGCACCTGTCCAAGACATGCAAAGACATTTTACTAGCCTTATTTACAAATGGAAATTAGTGACATCTGATCTGTTAAAGAAAAAAAATAGTGACTATTTTTTCCATCTTTAATGAGGTTTTCAGCAAAATATTAACAGGCTGATAAATAAAACAATTATAATGGTTACAGTGTACTGCCAAGTGAACAAAAAACAAATTACTCCAGACTAAGGAAGGGAATGAGATAAAAAGTCCCCTAAACTAGAAATAAACATACTGACGTGCACCTCTCGAAAAAATGTAACTACACGTCGCTCGACCGGGTCTTGGTAGCGTTGCATTTCCTCCGACTCATTTCCTGGTTCTCCTTCTCCATAAACAACATGACATCAAGGAGAGGGATAACTTCTCCTGCTCCAGATTTCCCACCATGGTCAGAAAGAACAGAGGAGACTCATTGTTTCTCTCACTATGACTCTAGAGTTTCTACTCCCTCTGAAGCTATTCGCCTTTACTCACTTTCTCCCTTGCTCTATCACCCACTCCCCCCACACACAACATCAGGCCACTTACGTAAGCTACAGCGAAAGCTCTGCGTGAAGCCTCTGCAGAACCATAAAACAAGCTTTATAGTACTCATGCAAAATTTCTAGTTACTTTCCACCCCTGTATGCCCTCCACCTCCCTTCCTCCCCGGCGCATGTTTGAGATGTTCTGCTGCATGATGCTTGATTGTAGCCTCTGTAGCTTCTTTATCCCATTGCATGACTGCAGCTGCAAGAGTTGAACAAAAACAAAACCAATATAAATATGTAAAGAAAACTAGTGGTACATTGCAATATGCAAGTTCACATACATGAAAGGAGGGAACGCTGTGTACCGTTAATTGCTTCAAAAGTTGTAGTCTTCTCCAGAGGTAGTTTCTGCTTCTTCCCCTTCCCCTTCATATTGAATTTTGCCATTAGCCGGTTGGTAAAGAGCCTGGAGAAACAAATTCACAGTTTAGAATTTACATGCGAGTGCCAAGAGTAGACTAAAGAGATGTGGTTGTGGGACACTTTTCTGGAATCGATTAAACAAACCTTTGAGGTGACCATTTGATAACTACAATGACATACTTTCCCTGAACTTGTAGAACCCCCTCCTCTTTATCTTCCATGTCAAGTTGTAATCTCATGATTACATTTCAGATAATTAAATTGCATTTATAATCTCCTCCATCATCTCCAGCTGCTCTATATGGGCAAATGACAGTGGAGACTCACTTAGATTTGAGATTTTTTATCAATTTGCTAGGGGTGGTACGGTTCACAAAACCCACGGTTCGGTTCGTATCACGGTTTTCGGTTCTTGTTATTTTTTCTTTTAATCTTTAACACTCCAGAATATACTTCAGCATATAGCTAAAATTAGCATATTGAATATATGTTGCACAAAACATGCACACAGTGGCAGTTCTATATTGTTTTATTTCATCATAGGTAACATGAAATCCAAAATGTTCCCACACACCAGACTATAAACGACGCTGGAGTATCCTCCAGCTCTGGGTAGCCTCTCTCACACCTGACATCTCTACAGGTGACGTGACGTGACCTGCAGCAGCAGCAGCACCCCACTCCACTTGAGGAGCGGTCGGCTCGGTGTCTCTCAAAATCTGACGAAAATCTTTTAAACTGACCTTTGTCGATCTGAAATGAAGAAGATTCAGCAACTGCATGGCCTATTTCTCGCTTAAAATTTTTTCAGAAACACGTTTTGGTGAACTATTTTAGTACAATATGAGATCGTATTCTGAACGAGCCGCCATTACAGTCTGTTTTGAAATTAGGGACCAGCCAGACCCATGTGACGCAATCGTCCAATCAGCTGCCATGGGTTGCATTTGTCACGCCCATCCCGCTCGTCATTTCCAGTAAGTGTTTTTAACATAGGTGTCGAAAGTGGGCACTACGGCAGTAAGAGGTTAGTGACCATTAACAGTGGACTGACGAACCGTGCGGTACACACACGCTCCGAACCGAGACTAGCGAACCGAGCGGTTCGGGTGTTTTTTCATGAACCGTACCACCCCTACAATTTACCCTTTTATGAAATATAAAAATGGCAGTCAATTCAACTCTAGAGCTCTTCCTGTTTTTCCACAGCTTACTTGTTTCAGACAGTGGCCTGATGAATAAAGTGTATAGTATAAGTTGGTTAACATATGTAACATCCTCTGTCGACTGGAAAACTGTGACAAGAAACATATCGTGTTTGTATTATGCATGTTACATGTAGGAAAATATAATACTGTTATCCTTAAACAGATAAAAGGGATAAAGGGATACTTCACTGATTTAGCATTAAGCTTTGCATCAGTAGAAACCGGTAGTATTTTTGAATGACAGTGCTCACCTCCCTCGTGTCCCCCTGAGACTATATTTCTTTGTATTGTGGGTCTCAGATGACGCAAAATTCATAATTTAGCGTCATCTGAGGCATTTTTGCCCAGAGTCTGTGGACTACAGCCAGCACGTCTGCATGTTTTCAACCCGCCCATAGGGGGCTGGACTGTCGTCTTTACATGAAGCTTACCGAGTGTCAGCCATCTTCAAGCTTCGCTAAACAGGCTCTCTTTTCAGCAGAAAACTTTTACAATAATTATGAATATGCAGGATACTTTATTACAGACTGAATACTCGTCACACTAGGCGAGCTTCGCCTGCTACGGAGACCAGCACCTTAGCCTGCGGTGTCACTCAATGCCACTAGCCGGTAAGGGGACATCGTCAGAGGTGAAACGCAGAACGAGGGCAGAAGTATGAGCTAGCTAGGTGGAAAGCTAACGCTAGCCGGCCACCTGTTCCATCAATCCTGCTTGCAAGTGTCCACTCATTAAACAAACTGGACTACATCCAACTTCAACGAAACTCCCAACGCGAGTTCAGAGACTGCTGTGTTTTTGTTGTTGTGGAAACATGGCAGTACGGTACACAACAACAGTGGTTATTGTGGACTATCCAGCTACCAGGCCTCTGTCGCCTGGTAAGACTAGCTAGTGGAGGTGGGCTGTGTCAATAATAAACAATAGTTTGGTTAAATTTTCGGAAAAAGCAACATTTTTATTACCTACATTGCTTACAATATCATATCTCAAAAAACTAAACATATTAAGTGCATTTAAGTGCCATATTATATTGATTTCAAATTATATCAACCTCAAACTAAGGCATACATTAAACGTTACTTTAAGTTGTGCAACTTAACTTTCAGTTTCAACCTGAGACTGATCTGTAAATAGGCCTATATGTAAATGTTAGTTATACTCAACCTATTGTCATTTATATATTTGATTACAATGCTAAACAGCTGTTTCACTTATGCTATTAGATCATTGATCAGCTGTTTCTCTGCTAAGAGAGAGAGAGAGAGAGAGAGAGAGAGGCACAACAATCAGCTGTTTTTCCAAAAGGGACAGTCAACACATTATTGTCTTAGTTTTTGGTAGTTGTGTTTGGTGTAGTTACTTTCATCGTCAGGTCCGCTTCGTGGAATGGATGATTAAGTTAGACTCCATGTTTTCTGTTGAGATGCTAAAGCACTGACATCGCGCTATTATTGTGGTAAGCTACTTCCATTTTGCAGTAGACACACTGTACAGAGTTTTTGTTTTAATTATGTTTGAACTGATTCCAAACTTTGGACACTTTCTGTCATTTTCTCCAGCCTGTCTCTTCTTAGCCCCTCGCTATTTACACTCTAGCATGTGTCGCCAGCGGCAGACTGACCAGCGTCTGGTGTGCGACAGTAATAATGATCCGTGCAGAAACAACGTCCGTCAGCGTTACAGCGTTGGTAACATTGATTTAACGAAGCTTCGAGGCAAGTCATTTTGCATAGAGGATTTTTTGTAATCGAATTATTCGAGGAATTGTTTCAGCCCTAGTTGACCGTCTCACTGTCTGTAAACTGTAGGCGTGGCTTGGGAGTAGACTCTAAAGCAGCATTCTGGGAGTTGGTGTTTCTCATCCACATGAGCCCAAAACACATTTTCTGGCTTTTCTTGGCCTAGAGGCCACCAATTTCCCCCAAAAATAAATCACATTTCTACTACACAAGAGACCCAATATAAAAGATATATTCATCTTTCTAATGGTGAAATATCCCTTTAAACCATGTCCTGTTCTGTAGTACTTACTTGCCATGGCCATTGGAAATCTTAAGTCTGTTTCCCTACGAGACCCTGTACTGGATTCATGTGCAGAGGACCTGTTACTCTGCTCTGAGAAAGACCTCCCAGTGTATCTTGAAAGTGGCGTTTGAACACTTTCGTCATCTGAAAGACAAATTTTGTCAAATATTACCTTGTTGCTCGTAATAGTGGATATAGCTCTTGTGGCAAGTTGTGTGCCCATATAATTAATTAAGTTCAGCAGTCAGCACAAAGGGATCTATGTACTCTTGGCCATGATGATACTTTATATAGAATAAATTGAGTGGTCAGTCATGAAGCTCAGAATGTAAAACACATAACCAGTTGTTCAAAATATGCACTATAACATGGCCGCTACTTTAGAACATTTACACTCTTGCCACTGTGAATTGCATTCGGAGGAATACCGTTTTTAGACAAATCTCTGTGCCTGGACTGCCTGTCGGTACCGGTTGCTCTACTACGACTCGTCGCTGTGCCTGGACCCGTCGCTGTGCCTGGACCGCTTCCTGTGTCGGTACCGGTTGCTGTGCTGGGACCCGTCGCTGTGCCGGGACCCGTCACTGTGCCAGGACCGCTTTCTGTGTCGATATGGGTTGCTGTTCTGGGACCCGTCGCTGTGCTGGGACCCGTCGCTGTGGCTGGACTGGTGACTGGGCTCAACACCCCTCAACTGGCTGGCTTGGTTTACATTTGAATGTCCAGAGTCTGAAAAACAAAACATTGAGTTAATTTACAATTAAATGCAGGTTCATGTAAATACAGAAGACATACAGAAGAAATATGCTCTAATATTTCACTGGGATTTACACATAATGTGGTAGATTAAATTGTGCTTAATATGATTTGGTATTCAAGGTGACTGGTTTAATGTGATGATTACTCACTGCCTGTGGACCTGTCCCTGGACCCAGCACCCTGCACTTGGTGAGACCTGGCTGAATTTGAACGTCCAATGTCTAAAAATTAGCACATGTAAATTATTAACAATCATTTTGTAACCACCTTTATGTTATAATTATGCAAGAAAAATTATGCAAGAAATGAGTAGACTCAAAAGTGGATACCAGCGAACATTTTGTTAAATACAGCAGACTCAATCTGGATGGACTTTTTCACCTTTGTTGGTGGAATGGGAAAGGAGGGCGCCTTTATAATGGCACCTAGACAGATACAGTATATACAATAAATGGAAGTACCAGTCATAAAAATAATGAGCATTAACTTTGTAATCTTTTGCAAAACATTGCAATTCTATAAGAACTATATAGGTGTGTAATGTTAATAGCTTGGGAAACCACTACCAGTCACGTTTTCTTCTGCCTCCAACTCGTCAGATTCTGTAATTGTACAAATTAACATTTTAAAACATTATTAGTTTTAAAACAGTGACCTAAAACTTGAGGGCCCCATATAGATTCAGTGTATAGACTTTGATTCTCAAGACATATTCAACAATTATCGTAGAAGCATACCAAGAACATAGTCCTCAAACTTGCGTTGGGTCTTTTTCCTCCTTCCTCTTACTTCCTCATTTTCCTGCTCTTCCTCCTCGACATAGCTTGTCATGTCATAATCATCGCATTCACAAATGTTTACTGTAAGGTTAAAGACACAGACATTACAATAAAAATTACCATACTACTAGCATTTTGACTAAGGGTGCTCATCCGATACAGCTTCCATCAATCGGCCCCAAAAATCCTGATTGGAGCGCACCTTATTTTGACTTGGTTTTTGTAATTTGGCTGCCTTTCAATTTTTATTTTGTCAAAAGACTAATGAACCTTATTAGATAATTTACAAAAACTTACCGGAAGTCATTTTACGCTTTACCAAGGTGAATGTCATCCAGTCATGCTGAGGGGGGTGTTTATTGAGGAAAGCTGACTTTTCCCCTTTTTTTGGCCATCTAATAGTTTTGTTGTCAACATCAATCCAGTTGTCTGGGGCAGTTCCCTCCACTTCCTTGCCATGCTCCACCCACACAGCCCTGGCATACATGATCTGGTAAGTAAAGGCACATTCATAAAGTGTTAGCACGTTTCCACACTACTTATCTATGAAACTGCTACAAACAAACACAAATGCCACCAGAAATTAAATTTGGCTGAGAAATGACTCACAAAAGATAATTTAAAGTAATTTTTGTGTAATAAAAAAATCTAAATTTTACTGAGCTGAGCGTTCAACCCAACACCCTCCGCACCGGCCCGCCCCACACCGCATCACTGTAAGTCAGTTATGACAAAATAGTGAATGGTACATCTAGATAGAGGTTAACATAAAAATGCCAACCTTTAAATTCTGTGTTCTATACCATGGAGGAGAGGTATGAGGACAGAACCACCATTTTCATGAGGGAGGCAGGCCACCTTGCGGAACAGATCAGTTTCAAGCAGTTGTTGTCTTTTCATCCTGCCTTGTCGATTTGTTGTGTACACTATATTTAGCAATTTTGAGCTGCATGGCTTTTCAAACAACGCTGATGTGTAACACTGGTGCAGGACATCGCATAACACAATCCCATCCCTTCTTTCTCTGAGAAAAGCAAATCTTTCATCTCGCAAGAGAAAACAACTGTCCTTTTCTTTTGTAGAAACAAACATTTGGGGTCGTGCTTCAGGTTGTGTTTTGCTCTTGTTGTCATTTGCATTAGCAATCTCTGATAATCGCCTGGTCACCTGTGCTAGGGGATTTTTCCAACTCCGTACATGTTTCTTGATTTGTTGGAGATGGTTTTCAAAAGGAAAACTGGAAATATCATTCAATGAGCAATTGAAGTGGCGGACATCCTCATGAAGGTGAATCAGTCCATGTACATTGTACACTGAAAAATACTTTCCGTACAGGACAGCACAGCGCATGACAAAGTGTGAGATAAGTTCATGGGCATATTGAAGGTATGCATAGCGAGTGCTCTCATCGGACTCCAACATAATTGACATGGCTACTGTCAAGGACAGAAAATGGTAGTATCTTTCAGGAGATAAGACATTCTTCAGTACAACTGGTCCTGTATACAACAAAAACTGCCGAAATTCTGTGGCCTTCCACCTGTCCAGCTCTTCTAGACCGCGGGGCTGTGGAGCAAATTCACTAGGCATTTTTCCTCTTAGTCCATTTAGCTTTTGCAATATTTCTTCCTTTTGCCTTACAGATAAGCGGCAAAGTGTGGGGCCCCGAGTCAAGAACATTAGCATCCGTCGAACTACTCCCAAGTTTACCATATGCATATAGTCCAACACAAATGAGCTAACACAAGACATTCCTGCAGCAATGAATGGGCTGGCACGAGTTTGATGGTACTTGTACTCTACTGCGCTGAAAGCTTCATCTGTTCGCAAGGTGCATCCCTGTTCATTGAATACCACTCTTCTTTGGACATAAGCACCTTTGGTGATGCACCTCTCACAACTGTGATAAGCATTATGATTCTTAATGCACTTCAGATAAGCTCTTGCTGGTGCGTCACAGATGAATGCTTGAGTATGAACAGTGTAGGTCTTCTCTTCATGAATCATCCCATTTTCTGTGAGATGTTTACACTCCTTCAAATAGTCATCAAGATATTCTTCAAGAGGATACGGCTTCTTGTCCCCACAAAAGAGAGCAACCACAAATGGCTCAAGGTTGTGAAACTTCGGCAGTATTGGCCAGAACTGCACTTTGCTGCTTTGAAGAGTGGGACACCATCAATATTAATGCTGAGGTTTATCGAGTCGTGATCATGTTTGAAAGACATTGTCTGACTTAGTAAATGACAAATCCCCTTTTCTAACCCATAATAAATGTATTGCCCACCACATTTTGGCTCAGATCCTACAGCTCGTGGTGTAACAAGGAGTGTTCTTGCATCCTTTGGTAGCAGATGTCTTTGCTTTCTTAATATTGCCAATAATTCATTTAAGGATCTTTGTGTGGTTTTGTTCCTTGTAGACCATTGTCTTAAGTTCTCTTCTAAATCGGGAACATCCAATTCAGCATAACCATTTAGAACTTCTTTTTCTGACTCAGAAGACACATACTCCACATCAGTGTCAAAGTCTGATTCATCGGTTGTTGAACTGTCAGCTGAATGAATATATTCAAAACTGCTCGCAATGTCAGCCTGGTTATGTAAGCCACAGGTTGATCTATCAGTCACTGATCTCTGACTTTCATGGTCATCATCACTGTCAGAATGCAGGAACTGATCCATTTCTGCCTTCCTTTTGCGCCATTCTTTTAAATAAGCCATCTGTAATACATAGTTTAATCATGAATTTGATTCAGAAATGTGCTTCCTCATAATAAAATGTTTTGGTATGAACAGTTCTCAAAGCTAAATATGTATGAATAGAATGTCACTGAAAGAGTCATGAATTAGTCAAGGTTTATGTGATGTAGTTGGGCTATAAATTTAATTGATTTTACTATTTTATTTCAAGTTATAACCCAAATGTCATCAGTACTTTTTGGTGTAATGATTAAGATGGGTTTGTGCTTAAACCAAACTAGTTCCTATTACATTCAATTTAGTTTAAGAAACATAAAAAACGTGTTTTGCTTGAACAGAAACTTACCTCTTTTTTATCTTTATAGCTTCAACCTGAAAGAGATAAAAGAATTCCAAATTACAAAACTATATCGTATACAGAAATATACAGATCAAGGGCCTTATTCACAAAACACATTCATTCTAAAAGTAGATGTTAACTTGCTGATTTAGGAGGAAATCTTAAAAATATTTTGCGTGTTAGTACAAATTTTAGGACTCCTAAATGTTTGCTCTAAGATTTCAGAAAGCATTTAAGCGCTAAAACTAGCTCAGGGCTCCAGACTAACATTTTTTTACGTGGAGCGTTGTAGCCCCTTAATTTCTTTAGTAGCACAAGCAGAACATTTCAGGGAACACCTTAAATCGACAAGCAATGCACTTTCACAAATATTAAATAAATAGACATATTAACATACAGCCATTACAATGTGCAGTTTTATTTTAAGTTCACAGGCTCCAGACTAACATTTGAGTGCAGCAGCACCAGAGCCACTGAGAACTACAAAAAGTATTTGTTAACAATGATGGGGGGCTGACAAAGCACTGAGCTTGAGTAGAGCGCATTACCGCCACCTTCAGGTTATGAACATAGACTGTATATTATTAGTCTATGGTTATGAATGATCTCATTCGTTCATTCAGTCATTATATGGAGAAAAAAAAAATTATTATTTTATCCAGCTTGGTATCTCTACTCAAATAAAATATATATATATATATATATATATATATATATATATAATAGATATTTATTTTAGACCCATGTCCTCAATTTTCCTCTCCAATCAGGTTACAATACACCAGTATATGCTTGCGTGTAGATGCAGAGTTTTGTTTAGTCTAGTCTGCCCTATGATGGTTTCCTTTCTGCATCTATACCCCTTTGTATGTTACCCCAACCAAGGATTTATAAAATTTTATATTTATTATTGATTTAGCTTCTGAATTTTCTACTTTGCTGTATATTGAAATGTTTTGTGCTCTTAATATTTGTCTGCCAGCTCCACACCATTCCAAGATGAGCTGGTATACCCAAACAAATATAACGTGGTTCCAACCTTATCAATTTTGTAAAGCATCATTATGTCACATTTAAGGTCATGTCTCTCACTTAAGTTACCTGTTTGCACGTTTTTTTTAAAGCTGACAGCGAGCCTACACCCTCAATGACTTGACTTGCTCAACCACTGCCATGCTTAAAGTTATGCTGACAATACTGAAAGATCTGTTCTTGTTGCATATTTTATCTCAAATTCTGGTCTTACAAATGCTATAAGGTATCTGGCTGCAGACCCATCTGTGAACATTTGAATATATCCTAGCTATCCACACACATCCTAGCTAATTTCCCACTAGTTCCCTTGTTTAAATTTTTTCAAAGTGTATATCCATCTCTGGGGCTGCGTCAGCCACTGATGGCTATACCAATTTTCTCCTATTTTTCTTGCACGTTCCCACCAAAACAATCTTTTTTACGTTTTGCTTGTTCCCCTCTTTTTGCTGGGTAATCATCTCTATGAGCCTGAACATGCACAAAATATGACAGTATCATTTGAAGTCTTCTGATTTATTTCACCCACCTCATCCTGCAGTGCAGTAGTTGGACTCAATTTTGAAAAATCAATATGCTGGTTGGAAGAGTCAGATGCAATTTTTTGAATGAAATATGAAATATTTGCTAATTCAGTCTGAAGTAATATACATTTTTTTACCTTTTAAAAGCCAAACACATCCACAGATGTCCGAAAGGGTCCTTAGTCAAACATTCAACCAGTTTTGCATGTCCACAGACTTCCAAAGAGGTCCCTAGTTGGACGTTCAAATATTGAGCGTGATTTCCACGTCTACAGACGTCCGTAGGTGGTCTTAATCAGATGTTCAGATATTGAACCAGTTTTGCACGTCCACAGATGGCCAAAAGAGGTCCCTAGTTAGACGTTCAGATATGGGGCTGATTCCCACGTCTACAGACGCCCATAGAGGGGTCCTAGTCAGACGTTCAGATATTGAGCCTGATTCCCACGTCTACAGACGTCCAAAAGAGTCCCTATATGACGGTCAGATATGGGGCTGATTCCCACGTCTACAGATGCCCATAGAGGGGTCCTAGACAGACGTTCAGATATTGAGCCTGATTCCCACGTCTACAGACGTCCACAGGGGGTCCTAGTCAGACGTTCAGATATTGAACTAGTTTTGCACGTCCACAGATGGCCAAAGAGGTCTCTAGTTGGATGTTCAGATATTGAGCCTGATTCCCACGTCTACAGACGTCCACAGGGGGTCCTAGTTAGACGTTCAGATATGGGGCTGATTCCCACGTCTACAGACGCCCATAGAGGGGTCCTAGTCAGACGTTCAGATATTGAGCCTGATTCCCACGTCTACAGACGTCCAAAAGAGTCCCTAGTTAGACGTTCAGATATGGGGCTGATTCCCACGTCTACAGATGCCCATAGAGGGGTCCTAGTCAGACGTTCAGATATTGAGCCTGATTCCCACGTCTACAGACGTCCACAGGGGGTCCTAGTTAGACGTTCAGATTTTGAACCTCTTTTGCACGTCCATAGACGTGCAAAAGAGTCCCTAGTTAGACGTTCAGATATGGGGCTGATTCCCACGTCCACAGGGGGTCCTAGTCAGACGTTCAGATATTGAACCTCTTTTGCACGTCCATAGACGTGCAAAAGAGTCCCTAGTTAGACGTTCAGATATGGGGCTGATTCCCACGTCTACAGACGCCCATAGAGGGGTCCTAGTCAGACGTTCAGATATTGAACCAGATTTGCACGTCTACAGACGTGCAAAAGAGTCCCCAGTCAGACGTTCAGATAATGAACCAGTATTGTACGTCCACAGACGTCCATAGGGGGTCCTAGTCCGACGTTCAGATTTTGAACCTCTTTTGCACGTCCACAGACGTACAAAACTGGGTCAGAACTGACGGACGTCATAAAGACATTATCTGAACGTTCACCTGACGTTGCATGTTTGCTGGGTAAGTACTCGTTCATTCAACTTTTGACGTATAATCCATGTTGAACTTGCAAAAACTACAATCAAATCTGAGATTTCTCAACGACAGTCAGGCGAAAGAGACAAATTTAGCTGTCTAGCTCCAAAGAGTCCCATTCATTTTCCACTCACCTGCGGTCACCCCCAGTGGAACTCTGGTGGAACTGCAACCAAATTCGGTACAGTGGGGCTGAATAGGGAGTGGAAAGGCTTTCTGTACTCAAGCTTTGCTCACACAGAGACAGTACGAAAGCCACGCCCACTCTCCGCTGTCTGTTGACTTGTATTGCGTGAAGGTTTCCTCCTTGTCATTTCCGTCTGCTAGCAAACAACAGAAAAATGTCCAAAAGCTGCTGTGTGGTAATATTCACTACCAACAAGGTTAATAACCCATGACTTAAGCTGCCGAACCGGAAAAACTGATTTTTTATTTAGACAAAAGTGGATCTTTTACCCTGTAGCACTTTGAGATTTGTTTCAAATGTAAAGTGCGTTATAAATAAAATGTATTATTATTATAGATGTGAGGAATCAGCAGAGAGAATGGAAATACTGTGGGATCCTGACAGTAAGCCAACGTTATGTCCAGTGTTAAGTGGATTAGCTTAATTTACAGATGTGTAGTTAGCCTAAAATGGACATTTGGATATTTGACTTGGTAACTAAATGCTTGCTGCAAACTTAACGGCAGACATATTGTTGGCTTAGTGTCAGAATCCCACAGTTTTCCCATTCTCCCTGCTGATTCCTAAAGTCTGTACAGTACCCACTTTTGTCTTCATAAAACCTCAGTTTTTCGGGTCGGCAGCTTATAAAACTTAAAGTCATGGGTTATTTATCCCTGTTTTGGTGGAACATGTGTACTTGTCAGATTGGACAGATAGTCTAGCTAGCTACAACTCGCTCTCACTCCAAACTGGTAAAATACAGTATGGACGCTTGGTCAATGGCTGTCAGCGTCAGATACAGCGCAAAAATGCACCGGGCAGAGCAGCAGCTATGCAGCGCTTGAAGATGACGAAGTATTAAGAGCAACAACGATAGCGAGTAGTATGAAAGCCTGAGATTCCGCGTGGGGAGGCTGGTTTTAGTGGTGGATGGGTCAAACATAACCCCACCCACCATCTTTTCCTAAACCCAACTGTCACGTTTTTCTTTTCCTAACCTCAACTGTCCTGTTCTTGTTCCATGAGTCACGGAAACGTACCTTTTATACAAAGGACTCCCCAGGGGACATGGTCATCAGCCTTCTCGAAGTCCACAAATCACATGTAGACTGGATGGGCAAAATCCCATGACTCCTTCAGAAAGCTTGCAAAGGTGAAGAGATGGTCCACTGCGAGGAAGGAAACTGCATTAGTCCTCCTGTTTTTGAGGTTTGTCACTTGGTCAAATAGACTAATTTATTGTCATTTTTTTTTTTTTTACCATTTATTTACTCTGAAACTTTGAGGAATCTCAAAGTTGTGACTCAGACTAACTGGTGCTGTCCAACTTGTGCCCCAAAGAAGCAACTACTATTCACAATTAAAAACACACACACACACACACACACACTCCGCACTAGCATTTAAAGTAATAGCTTTGATAATTAATCTTTAATTAGGAGATTAAACAGAGGCACAGTGATTACCTTGGCAACAAGGATAATTATGTTTCTTTTCAAGGGCTTGTTTAAAACAACAGAGGTAACTTAAAATAGGTCCCTTTGGTATTCTTTGCTATCCTGTGTACAATTTGTTTTTAATGAATGGGATCTGATGTCACTTTATGTAACTAATGATGTTTGGACTCACCATAATCTCCAATATAATCAGAAAAAGGTCAGTTGCTCTTCAAAAGGCAAAAATGGATTTGGATGAAGTTCTACATTCATCTGACTAAGCCTGGCGGAGCAGCGCGACATCCTCAGGTAAGATGATGATGATACCTTGTTTATGAACCATGTCCAGGTGTTTTAAAAAGGAAAATAGGAAGATGTGCTGTTTTGAGCTTGTGCACAGATGAAATCAACATACAAAGCTTTTCATTTTTTCAGTGTAATTATTCTGCACTTTTCATCTGTTGACAGCAAATTTGTTCTGTCTGTCTGCTGAGGAGAGATGGAGGTTTTGCCGTTTGATATTTCACCTAAAAGCCCCAGAGGTCTGTAAATGTTTCTATGCTTTTCATTATGTGTTGCTTGCTCATTGTGTTACATACTGTTGTGAGGATGTCCAGTGCAATCAAACTTCACAGTGTCATTATTTTAGAAAAGAGTAGAAAATAAATGTAATTTCTTAGAAGATGATTGATGGTGATGGTTTAATAATGTTAGAGTTGCAAAGATGCAAGGAGTTAGTCTGAATTTGTTTTCCCTTGAAAGCAGATTTTTTTCAGGGCTTCTGTTTAATGGTTTGTCAATGATTGAAGGCAATAACACATTATTTTCACATACAACTTTATTAGAAAAATTATTACCTGCACTTATCGTACGATGTCGGAGCTGTAAAACTACATTTATGTGTCTTATTAGCTAATTTAATACGTAAATAAAAGATTCTTAAGCAGCATGTTTGAGGAGTTAGATCTTAAAACCTACTTAACATGATAGTGAAAGAACCATCTATACCTTTAGATTTTCTGATGAATTTACATCAATTTATGCTGGCTTTTACACAGATGTCCTACAGACCGTGAGACTTTGTCATATACGTATCAGTTTTGTTGACATTGAACTACCCCTTCAACCAAAAGCTAAGATTGCCTAAACAGAACATTGCAAGTATTCAATAAAGCTTCAGCTGCTAGTGGATATATCCTAGTGGGTAGGAAAACAAATAGATACTTTCATTACAAATGTTTGCTTATTACTTTGATAACAAGTGGTATTAGTAATGTACTACAGATATGTAACAGAAATAATCATTAGGACACAGAGGTGAATATTGAGCAACTGGTTAACTTTATGAATGTATTTGATATTTTTTATGAATGTCTTTATTGGCCTGGTGTTTTTATATTTAGTACAACACAATCTATTTCTACATCTGTATGAATAATGGTGATGGAAATATGAACTATAACACCCCACTGTCTTCTGGTTTCCAATTGGTTATTAATCACTTATGCCTTCCTTTCATCACTCTGTCTCCAGATTCACACCCTATTTTGTCGAACAATCACAGATCCAGCTTTGTCAACAGCACTTGGGAGCCTGATGGCATCACTTTCTTCATCATTCAGGGCTTCGCCGGCCTTGGCGAGAAAAAGATTATCATTTTTGTCATCCTGCTTCTGGGTTACATCATCATTCTGGGAGGAAATAGCATGATCATTTTTGTGGTACAAAAACAAAGCCCTGTATCTAGTTATGGCAATTTCTTCAGTGTTTTAAAATATAATTATTTGTTTCATAATCGCTGTCACTGTTTTTCTCATGCAGGCATTGACTGATACGAAGCTCAACTCTCCCATGTATTTCTTCCTTTACAACCTCGCCTTTGTGGACATCGTCTACACCACCATCACCATCCCCAAAATGCTCTCCGGCCTCCTGACAGATGTGAATACCATTTCCATACTGGCCTGCTTCGTTCAAATGCATTTCTTCTTTACGGTATCAGTTACTGAATATGCCATCCTTACTGTCATGGCGTACGACCGCTACGTGGCCATCTGCAACCCTCTGCGCTACACTACCATCATGACTCGGACTGTCCGGCTGCTCCTCATCGCAGGAGCCTGGTGCTTCGGCACCATCTGCACGCTGCCAGCCACTGCTATGACCTGGCAACGGTCTTACTGTGGCCCAAATGTAGTAATACATGCCTGGTGCGACCTGTCATCTGTAAGGCGGCTGGTCTGCGGTGACACCAAGATAGATAACATTGTATCCATTTCCTTCGCCATTCTGGCGCTACTGACCACAGGAGTCCTCATCCTCACATCCTATGTCCTGATTGGTGTTTCCATATTGAGGATGGGTGTCACTCAGAGGCTGAAGGCCTTCGGGACGTGTGCAGCCCACCTGACTGTGGTGTCCATCTCTTACAGCTCGGCCTCGTTTGTTTACATCTCATACCGGGTGGGACGCTTTTCACCAGAGGTATGAGGTACCTTTGCCTTTGTTTTAGTAAATACATATATATACATATAGCTGCGCATCAGACAGTTCACGCCTCACCGTTGTCCATTAATACCTGACAATGGACACCTCGAAGGGCATTAACACGCTTATACCATGGTCACTTGCCGAATAACATTTTTAAAACATTACTTTATATTCTAATTTGTTTTACAATCAAAATTTAAAGTTTATCCAAACAATAACTCTGTTTCCTTGGTTACGCCTGACTGTTTGACTAATACCTGGAGCAATCATTCCCATCCATCAGGTTGTTATGCAATGGAAATGTTCACTCCCCCAGGAAATACGAAGGACCTTAGATATGACATGCCTCCCTTAGCAGCCAGAGATATTTATAGACTAGTCAGCTGATAGAACTGTTCAGTTTAGCTACGAGCTAGAAAGCTAATGCTATGCTAGCAAGATCCAAAGTCAATAACATTGTGTACAGTTGGCAATCAGTAAAGATAATTTCACAGTATGTTGGAAAACAAGACAAGCTAGCTATCCAACCATGTCATTGTCCCCAAAACAATATAACGACTTTTATGAACAATTTGATCAGCGATGTGTAACGTTACTGTTGGATGCAGCGGCGCAGCCTTAAGTAGCGAGCAACCTGAACACTGAACGGGATATGAGATAACGTTATTCTCTGTGAAACTTAGACAGTCCGGAGGGGAAGTATAACTTACTTCTTGCAGCCTGTTGCCAAAGATCATGTTCCCGTCAGGATTGTAATAACTTCATCTTGAACTTGGTGATCCTCTAACTTTTTATCTGGCGCCATAAAATCCTTTAAATGTTTTATATTAGCAAATGTTAGCATGCAAAACACTTAACTACAACGGTGAACATGGCTTCTGTTAGGATTAAGCTCAAAGCACCACTGTCTCTAAGAATGAAGTCAATGTATGTATAGAGCACATTTAAAACCAACCTAGGCTGAACAAAATGCTGTACAAAGTTATGTTACAAAACAAAGGAAGACAATAAAAATATAGAAACAATAAACATCATACAAACAACAGACTTCTATATAAATGTCCCTAAACTAAATCATACGCCAAAGAATAAAAATGTGTTTTAAGACGAGACTTAAAGGTCCCATGACATGGTGCTTTTTGGATGCTTTTATATAGACCTTAGTGGTCCCCTAATGCTGTATCTGAAGTCTCTTTCCAGAAATTCAGCCTTATTGCAGAATTACAGCCAGTCCCACAATGAGCTTTCCTTAGGATGTGCCATTTCTGTGTCTGTAGCATTTGAGGAGGAGAGGGGGGGGGGTGGCCTTGACCAACTGCCAGTTTGCTCGTTTGAAAGCCATGATGTCTCTCTCTCATGGGTGGGCCAAATTCTTTGGGCAGGCAAAGCAGAGAAAGGGTAGGTAACCTTTACCTTATGACCTCATAAGCAGCAAGATTCCAGATCGGCACATCTGAGCTTTCGTTTTCTCAAAGGCAGGGCAGGATACCCAGGGCTCAGTTTACACCTATCGCCCTTTCTAGCCACTGGGGGCCATAGGCAGGCTGGGGGAATGCATATTAATGTTAAAATACCTCATAAAGTGAAATTTTCATGGGACCTTTAAAGATCTTTGGGAAGTTTGTTCCAGAGTCTCGGGGCCACAACGAAGAAGGCAGGTTCATGGAGGAGTGATGTAGGGTAAGGAGATCAGCAATATATAAAGGGGCAATTCCATGTAATGCCTTAAAAACAAGTAACATTACCTTCAAATCTATTCTATATTTGACCGGTAAAAAGTGAAATTAAGCCAATATCGTGAAGATATGATACCTCCTTTTGGTACCAGTCAACAACCTAGCAGCAGCATTCTGGAAAAGCTGCAGGCATGATAAAGATGATTGGCAAATCCCAGAATACAAGGCATTGCAGTATTCAATACAAGATGAAATAAGAGCATGAAGTGCTGTGGGCTCTTTTTGCTGGAATTACACCAGGTGCAGATGCGCCGCTTTCCATCTGTCCAGTGGTTTAGCTCGTCCTCCGCTGTGGCTTATACCAAACTAGGACAATTTCAGTAGCGGAGTGTTTTGCCTGCCAGACTTGCAGATCTTGTTGTTTTGGTCATTTTTCCTGGAAATGTGTGCTTCTATCATAAAAGCAAGTAGTCTACATAGATAAATAGTTTATACCATTTAGTGCAGTTATGAACGACATGGATTAAATATTTGTAGCTGTGTTTTAGTTTTTAAAATAGTGTAGTGATATCATAGGGACACTGCACATGGTGTTTATTTTGACAATTGCTCTAGCCATGCCACTTCCTCTCCTTTGCAATGGCCAATGATTCCATTTCAAAAGACCTAGCCTGTATTTGTAGCAGAGCAGAATGTGGAACCACAAGAATTTCTTGAGTGGCGATGAACATGGCGCAGATATGCCTGTTGGAATTTAAGGTCCATCATATTATCAAAAGACTAATAATATTAAACACCCCACAAGATGACTGTGTTTTGACAGAACAAAAAAACATGCTAATGAGCTTCTTATTCTTAGAGCAGTAGCTCTGAAGGTTGTGCAAAGAAAGAAGTAATTTAGTCATGAAACCTCTGGAGAGCATGGATGTTCCAAGTACATTTCATAGCAGAAGTTGTTGAGACATTGGTTTCCAATAACAAGTAGCCATTCTTATGCTCCCCTAATAGCAGTAAATACATATTAGATAGAGGACAAATCAGGAGATCACCAAAACTTTAGAATTGATCCTCTGGTAACCACGAATATTCACAGGGAATTGCTCTGGAATCTGACCATTTGGCTTTCAAAATAACCTGTCACCAAATCGTTGATTGGGGGGGCATTTTGTGAAATGGTCAGGGGGTCACCAAACATATTAACACTGAAGTAGATTCATTGTTTTTTGGAGACCATGAATGTCTGTAACAAGTATTTTTGGAAAACCTGAAATGGTCATGAATGCTCCCAAATTGTTGGACAAACGGACTGACCAACGCATTTTACTTCTTTTAGGCGTGCATCACTGAGACTGTTTAGTACTCTGCCCTGACCCCTTTGATTCATCCCAATGGTGATAAATATCCAGATACAGAAAGTCTAATGATCACCACAAATAGGAGGAATCATGTTGATGCAACATGACCATTTGGCGATTTCGTGGAAATCTGAAATTGTTAATTTTTCAAAGTGACAAACCAACCAACAAACCAAACCAACCTTGTTAAAACCAGGAGCTGCCCCGATTGCGGAGAAATGCCAAATATCCTCAGTGAACCTTGTATGTGTTCAAAAAAGTTTGTTTTAACTATATCTACTTTTGTTTTAGGAACGTATTATTGTGTCTGTGCTGTTCTCCGCTCTGACTCCTTTCCTAAACCCGATGATCTACAGTCTGAGGAACAAGGAGCTCCGAGAGTCCATCAGGAGGACTCTGAGGAGGCTCAGAACTGTTGCTGTGTTACCGAAAAAGTACTTCAACACAGTGTCCCTTTCCTAACCCAACGAGAGAAAAAAGGCAACTGAAAATGCTGTAGGCTGGATTGCGAAGATCCAGGACTTAGCCAACATTTTTAACATCGACAACTTCTCAGTCCCTCCCCCCTTTCTGCTAAAGCCCAAAACGGTCTCTAAGCCCCTCCCCCCACAAGGGAAAACTGGGACCAAAGGGAGCTGTGGATTTTTGCAAATCGCACTACAGGCTGTAGGTGGTGCCAGAGGAGCCAGATTTTTTTTTTAATTGCCTGCTTCATGTAGTTCTACTCGAACATAAGGCCAGTTTCAGCAAATATGACAGAAGGTTAGTTTTATAAGTCTTACCTACTGCACCTTTAATTAGGAAATAAAAAAACTGTCTTTCGAAATTATATATTGTGCCAGTCAAAGGATACATGTGTTCCACTGTCTATTTATTAACTCATTCAAAAGATTTTTTTGTTAAACCTTTGAAATCAGCAATAGAAATTGTCCGCCAGTTCTTACATTGGTATTTTTGCTTATTGTGATGTTGTTTTTTGTAGTATCTTCAAATGTTTCATAAACCTAGAATCAGTGCCTAGAAACTGAAGCTAAAACGTTATGTAAGTTAATAAACCGTAATAATAAAAGTATCAATTTAAAAAAATAAATACAAAAATCAGACATGTTTTAATCAAATCTTAATAAATAAACACAACACACTGATCTAAAAGTTTTCTGAATGTACAAACATTGACTCTACTATAAGTAATTTCAACTACGTACATCTTTTAGTTTTTGAGATATGTTCATTTTTTAGGAGCCGAGTTTAAAGGCGTTTACATAGTTTTATCTGCAATACAATGGTGTCACGCGGTTTTTCACCGGACATCACTTGACATGCTAGCGTCATCATAAGTACAATGCAATGAAGCGAAAGACAGAAGCCTTAGCTTTCTGCTTTATTTTAGGTTGATAGTTAAAAACAGAAATTGCTTCTCTCCCAATAATATTCTCCCAATGCCTCAGATTTATCTGATGACCCTTTGGAGTGGCCAGACCCCCTAGTTAAAACTAGCTCCACCTTGAGCAGCTACAAAAGTAACTTGCTGCTTACACATTGATGCATCGGTATTTACAATCTTATAACGTCACATAGAATCATATACCAATCACTGAAGACATTTTTCCAGAAACAAATATGATTTTAAATGCAGGACTTTTACTTGTAAAGTACTGTTGATGGGCAGACGCCCATAGGGAAATTCAAGATCCAGTCACATAGGGGCAGAGGTGTATAAAGTACTAGAGACCCATACTTGAGTAAAAGTACAAGTGCTCTATCAAAAAAGTGACTTGAATAGAAGTTGAAGTGCTCTTTAAGCACCCCACTTAAGTAGAAGTACTAAAGTATTCAAAATTGTTTGTACTTGCAGTATTAGTACTGCAAGTAGTTTATTTTTAAATGTACTACTCAAGTACTAAAAGTAAAAGTACAAGTATTGTGTTATGTAGTTATTAAAAAAAGCAGTCAAATTTTGAATGTCATATTGTTGGAGTTCAACTTTTTGCTTGGTATTACAGTAAGACGGTGCATTACAGGCAGTCACAAGCTGTACATTGCTAGATATGAAGGAAGTTTCTGATATAAACCCCAAAAGGTACATTAATGTCACAGCTGTTATAACTACTATTATCTGATATAACAGTGGGTTATTAATCACTTATTAACAAATACTGAAATAAACCATCACCTTATTGTGGTGGAGAGGTTTGTGTGTCTCTGTGAACCTGAGGGCTGTGTTGTCTGGAGCTGTGTGCTCCTGGTAGGGTCTCCCAAGGCAAAGTGGTCTCAGGTGAGGGGCCAGACAAAGAATGGTTCAAAAACCCCAATGAATAAACGAGGTAGAGATGGAGTGACCCTGCCCGGAGGAAGCCCGGGGCCCCCGTCTGGAGCCAGGCCCAGATGGCGGGCTCGTCGGCGAGCGCCTGGTGGCTGGAGGGAGCCTGGGAGTATGCCCAACCGGTCTACATGTTTTTTGTGGATCTGGAGAAGGCGTATGACCGGGTCCCCCGGGAGATACTGTGGGAGGTGCTGCGGGAGTATGGGGTGAGGGGGTCTCTTCTCAGGGCCATCCAATCTCTGTACAACCAAAGCGAGAGCTGTGTCCGGGTTCTTGGCAGTAAGTCGGACTCGTTTCAGGTGAGGGTTGGCCTCCGCCAGGGCTGCGCTTTGTCACCAATCCTGTTTGTAATATTTATGGACAGGATATCAAGGTGTAGTCGGGGTGGAGAGGGGTTGCAGTTCGGTGGGCTGGGGATCTCATCGCTGCTCTTTGCAGATGATGTGGTCCTGATGGCATCATCGGTCTGTGACCTTCAGCACTCACTAGATTGGTTTGCAGCAGAGTGTGAAGTAGTTGGGATGAGGATCAGCACCTCTAAATCTGAGGCCATGGTTCTCAGCAGGAAACCGATGGAGTGCCTACTCCAGGTAGGGAATGAGTCCTTACCCCAAGTGAAGGAGTTTAAGTACCTTGGGGTTTTGTTCACGAGTGAGGGGACAATGGAGCGGGAGATTGGTTGGAGAATCGGCGCAGCGGGTGCGGTATTACATTCAATTTATCGCACCGTTGTGACGAAAAGAGAGCTGAGCCAGAAGGCAAAGCTCTCGATTTACCGGTCAGTTTTCCTTCCTACCCTCACCTATGGTCATGAAGGCTGGGTCATGACCGAAAGAACGAGATCCAGGGTACAAGCGGCCGAAATGGGTTTCCTCAGGAAGGTGGCTGGCGTCTCCCTTAGAGATAGGGTGAGAAGCTCAGTCATCCGTGAGGAGCTCGGAGTAGAGCCGCTGCTCCTTCGCGGTGGTTCGGGCATCTGGTAAGGCCTCGGGGAAGACCCAGGACTAGGTGGAGGGATTATATCTCCAACCTAGCCTGGGAATAACTCGGGATCCCCCAGTCGGAGCTGGTTAATGTTGCTTGGGAAAGGGAAGTTTGGGGTCCCCTGCTGGAGCTGCTCCCACCGCGACCAGATAAGCAGACGAAGATGGATGAAATAAAATGTGTGATGTAGTGGAAAGTTAGCAAGCTAGCAAAATACAGATAAACTAGCAGCTTAACATCACAGGGTGAAATGGTTAACATTCAGGACTCACTGCAGACTGAAATAACTCAGTAATAGCTTAATCTGCTGCAACAATAGCTAAATAGAAAGAGTTCAAATTATCGTACGTAAATAATGTAGCTGTAACTACACACACTGTAACCTACACAGTCTCCGTAGCGTGAGGAATTCACAACAGTAACGAGTAATGATTCAGCACATAAAAAATGTATCGGAGTAAAAGTATTTCATTCATTGAAAATATGTACTCAAGTAAAAGTGATTTTGAAAAAATAATACTCCAGTAGAGTACAGATACAGCCTTTTAGTACTTAAGTACAGTAGTGAAGTAGTTCTACTTTGTTACTATACAGCTCTGCATAGGGGTCACATAGTCCCAAGTCTCTGAGCTTGATGATGAGCTTTGAAGACACAGTGGCATTGATTGCTAAACTATGGTCAATGAAAAGCATTCTTACATATGTGTTCCTATGGTCCAGGTGCGAGAGTGCATTGCAGGCAGCTAGGGCAATGGCATCATCTGTTGACAATCATACATAAAAGGTAAAAAGACACTGTTCCAGGTCAAAATAATAATACATCTCTAGGATGCCTTCCATACAGGTCTAATTATAGCTAGTATAATATTAGCCTTGGACAGGAAGAGGGTTCAGCAGATGGGACCTAATTTATATTGTGTGTCTTGACCCTGAACCACAGCACTCCAGTTGGCTGGTCAGCAGTGGTGGCGAAATCACTGCCCTTGTTCTACTGGCTTTCAGCTCATATCCTTCTATTTATGCCAGAGCCAACAGGCTCTTTCCGCTGCCTCTCCCAACATTCTGACTGCTGTTAGTCTGTCTGGGCCTCTTACTCCTACCTTTGTCAGCAGACTCCACACCGATGTGCGGGAAATCCCCTACAGCCCACCTCCAGTGGAAACAACCAAGTCTGCCAACTTTTGTTCCTGCAGTCATTGACCAGCTGCTGGTATTTGCTGGCCTTCTGCTCTGCTGCCTCTTCATGACTCCTTCCATTGACCAGATTACCATGTCTGGCCTCAGGGTGGTGGACAGGACAACTTCGATAAAATTAATCCTCCATCTATTTGCAGACTGTGGCAATGTATTTCCCAGCCAGTGCTTTGCTGGAGATGTTCCTGTTTTGAGAGGGCGTTGACATACCACTTTTCTAGACACTTGATGGGATTGTTTCCCCTTGAACAAGCAGCTTAAACTCTCTTTCCTGTTTCTGATCACCAGACCCCTCAGTTTCCTGGGCTTCAAAGTTATTCTGGCCCAGCTGGCCATTCAGTCAACCTGCACTCATGAGATAAACATTTGCTCACACACGCCAGTGGCGCAGCATGAGTAAGAAAGTCACTTTTTTATATATATTAATGCATTTATTTTACAATTTACTTGCAAATTAACCTTGGCCCAGACTATCTGCTACTGTCCAACTTGACAACAACAGATACTACTCACTGTGGTGGAATTTCCAGAAACACAATGTTGTGGTATGATGAGATAATGGGGAAGCTTTAACAACATCAACTCAATCCTAGGCCACAGGTCAGGGGACAAGAGTATCCGGCCAATCTCTGATAACCAAACCTGTTCATATATAATTATGTTTGGTAGCACTTGTCTCTCTACAGATTCAAGGAGTGTAGTAGCTGCATGATAAGGGAATGTTTTGTTTCAGCACATCTCCTTCTCCATCCCCATCTCCTTTTGGAGGTCGGTGGGCCTTCCACACTTTTGCATACTTCCCAGAGAGAGAGAGAGATAGGCTGAACTAGGCTTTAGCATCTGTGTTTAGCATCTTTGTTTACCTCAATGGTTCAGCTAAACATAATGCCTCAAGTTTAAATACACCTTCGGGAGGACAAGAACTTCAGAGAGTTGGGATGACACCACACAATAACACATCATGGTTAAACTGTACTGCCTGCTTAATTCTCTCCTCAAGTGAGTATTCATTAAATGTTCCTGTGTAATTGATCAAGGTCTCCCTAATCTCCTTCATGTATGCAAAATGAATTGTGCTGCTGCTGAGATGTTCCTTAAGACTCTCTCACACACACATACACACACACGTGCATGCATGCACGCACACACATAATTACACAAGTACAGTAAGATGTTCTATAATTAATCTTTAATTAGGAGGTCAAATATTTGAAGCAGACACTCGTTACCTTGGCAACAAGGACAATTATGTGTCTTGTGTTTTCTTTAGGTGCTTGTTTATAATCACAGCGGTAACTTAAAATAGGTCCCTTTGGTATTCTGGTACTATCCTGTGTACAAGTTATGCTTTTAATGATGCCACTTTGTGTAATTAATGTTGTTTTGATCTCATCATAATCTCCATTAAATTTAAAAAAAGGTCAGTTGCTCTTGAAAAGGCAAAAACACGACATCTATAAAGTTCTGCTGACATCTCATTAAATCTGACTCAGTAGCACAACATCTTAAGGTAAGGTATCTAATTTATGATCCATGTCCAGGTGTTTGCACTTTTAAAAAGGACAATAGGAATATGTAGTGTTTTGTTCCCTGCAGGGGTAGTGCTTTTTAAAGTTTTGAATTTGTATGACTTTGTAATTTGTACTGTCAAACTTAGCTTGTGCACAGGTGAAGTCACATACAAAGCTTTTCATTTTGCAGTGTAGTTATTCTGCACTTCTTATCTCTTGATAGCAAATTTGTTCTGTCTGCTGAGGAGAGATGGAGCTTTTGCCGTTTGATATTTCACCTAAAAGTCCCAGAGGTCTGTAAATGTTTCTTTTGTTGCTGATTGCGTGATATACTGTTTTGATGTCGTAAACAGAAAAAAAGAAATGTCATTATTACATAGAAGAGGATTTGTCATGTTTTAATTACAAAGAGATGGTCTGAATTTGTTATCCTTTGTTCAGTGCTTTAGTGTTATTGTCAATGACTGAGGCAATGCCACATTTTGACAACTTTAGAGAAAGTCCGATGAATTGTTTTTCTCTTATTTAAATAGCATAAAGGCTTGATATTACCTACTCTTATCATACAATGTAATAGCTGTGAACTACATTCATGTGTCTTGATTATTTAATAAGGTGATGTTTGGGAGAGATTGGTTTCATGTAGGAACAGGGAGCAAGACCTGAACAAAATGTTATAAAACTAATGTGTAATTTTCTGAAACATCAGTTCAAAATGGGGTTTAAAAACAATTCTCATAAAATTAGGAAACGTCAATGTTCCTGCCTGGCTTAAGGCTGGCAACGAAAAGGGAGACCACACACAGATAGTGGAGCCTACAAATGGGGGCTCGTCCAGAATTCTTTGTACTTAAACTGAACTGTAACATTTTCTTTGTGGGAGTGTTTCACACAGATTTTTGACTTGCTCTGGTATCTGCATGGGTTAACAGGTTGACTTGCCCTTGACTAGCTATATTCCAGTAAGTGTTTCTGTTTTTTTGGCCTAATAATATGGCCAAAATGTTTTCTTGAACTGTTAAAGGCTGATAAGTCGTTTTTAACCTTTATTTCTGATAAAGCAATGAGGGACACCAGTTCTCCCCATTGACCCTTTTTTGTTTTAGTTTGCTTTTGTGAATTGGTTAGAGCAGTTCCAGGGACTCCTCGGGTGCACTCCATAGCTGTCTAGGTGATTTTTTTAGCATGCTTGAAGTTAACCAGATTACTTGGCTTTGTGCTTCATTTATCCCACCGCTAGCTTGCATGAAGTCTAGGGTTGAGTGAGTCAGGTAGTATTGGTTAAGCAGTTAGCCAGAAGAATGGAGTTCCATAATTAGGGCAGCCTGTCATCTGTTGGGTGGTGGAAAATGGTTTCCAGTTGTATTTCTTGCCTGATGTTTAAATATGTCCTATTGACTTTGACATTGCAATAGGTTATATTAAAACATGTTGATACACTGCAGGCAAACATTTTTGACAATTAATAAATCTGGCTGGATCATTTGTGAAGAACGGTCTGAAGATGCAGTGGAGCAGTTTTTTATGTCATTTTAGCAAAAACTGTGGGAGGGTTTTATCTACAGTTTTTGAGAAAAAGAGTGATGAACTTCATAATTCCCGCGAGGTTGAAGCATATGAACATTTCTGCTCAAATGGGCCTAGATTCTGGTGAAGGTTGCACAGTGCTAGCATGTATGATTGATTTGTTATTAATTTTCAAAGTTTTAAAAAACAGTTGCTGATGCGCCACCATCAGGACTTTTAGCCCACAAAGTCAGTTGAGGAAGTTTAGCATAGGACTGGACTTATGTGCCAAGTGCAGTCTAAAGCTGTCAGATAAATATAGTGGAGAAACAATTCCCCTGTGAACTATAGTGGAATACAAGTATAAAGAAGCTTAAAATGGTGGATAGTACGCCAGTCCCTCCATTTTCTGCCACCTATCCGAGGCGGATGACCCTCTCAATGCAATGGTTTCCAGCCATTCCATAGCCATTCCACTTATAAAAATCCTCTCTGTCTTCTGATGTCCAGTCTGTGAATAATCACTGATGCCTCTCTTTCCTCACTCTCTCTCCAGATTCATACCTTCCCTTGTCGACCAATCACAGAGCCAGCTTTGTCAACGGCACTTGGGAGCCTGATGGCGTCACTTTCTTCATTATTCAGGGCCTCACCGGCCTTGGAGAAAAAAAAATTATTATTTTTGTCACGATCCTTCTGGGATACATCATCATCCTGGGAGGAAACAGCATGATCATTTTTGTGGTACAAAACAAAGCCTTCTATTTAGATATGGTAATTTAATCACTATTGCCTCAGTCTTAAAATGGAATTATTCCTATGCTAATCGTCACTTTTTTTTCTCATGCAGGCATGGACTGATTCGAAGCTTAACTCTCCCATGTATTTCTTCCTCTATAACCTCTCCTTTGTTGACATCGTCTACACCACCACCACCATCCCCAAAATGCTATCCGGCTTCCTGACAGACGTCAATACCATTTCTTTCCCAGGCTGCTTCCTCCAGATGTATTTTGTCATTCAGCTAGGAATTACTAGCCGTTCCATCCTGACTGTCATGGCGTTTGACCGCTACGTGGCCATTTGCAACCCTCTGCGCTACACAGCCATCATGACTCGGACTGTCCGGCTGCTCCTCATCGCAGGAGCCTGGAGCTTCGGCAACCTAAGCATCCTGCCAACCATCTCCCTGTCCTTGCCGCGGTCTTACTGTGGACCGAATGTGGTAAAACATGGCTGGTGTGACCCTTCGTCTGTAAGGCGGCTAGTCTGCGGTGACACCTCAGTTGAGAGCGTAATGTCGCTTTCCTCCGCTATAGTGTCGCTACTGAGTACAGGAGTCCTCATCCTCACCTCCTATATCCTGATTGGTATTTCTATATCGAGGATGGGTGTCGCTCAGAGGTTGAAGGCCTTCGGGACGTGTGCCGCCCACCTGATTGTGGTATCCATCTCTTACACCTCGGCCTCATTTGTATACATCTCCTACCGGGTGGGAAACTTTTCACCAGAGGTACTAGACAAATCATCCAGCTTTTATATTTACATTTGCCCTTGTTTTAGTACATCACATATACATATACTCACATATGTCCAAAAAAAAGTATCTTTAAAATACTGGTGTTGAATACATAACCTCATAAAAAACTAGCAAGTAGTTCAAAGGTTCATTTTTGAACTTGGAAGCAGAACAAATACTTTGTCTTACCAAAGCTTTTAACCACTTCCTGTGGCCTTGCTCAGCAGACAAAGTTGCGCAGTTGTGATGAGATATTTTAGTTCTTTATCATGTGTCCGAAGTTTGTAACTTTTTTTACATTTAACCACAGCAACACATTCTCACTCTCGACTTTCCAAATAAGGTCGCTTTGTCAGGGCCCTTTGGTGTAATTTTTGAAAATGCAGGATACTGACGTTTAGGCAACAAAAATACTTGTGAAAATTATTTTCTATATAACTTCTTTTATTGGAATGTGACTATAACTTTCAAATTGCTATACTTGATGTCTTACAAAAGCAATAGGTCACTTCAGTATGTTTTGATTACTATATGTTGCTTTATTATACTAGAAATGTCAAATGTCCTCAGTGAACCTTGTGTGATCAATAAAACATTATTATTTTTTATTTTTATTTTGTTTCAGGTTCGTATCATTGTGTCTGTGTTGTACGCCGCTCTGACTCCTTTCCTAAACCCGATGATCTACAGTCTGAGGAATAAGGAGCTGCGAGAGTCTATCATCAGGACACTGGGCAGGTTCAGACCTTCTGCTGTATTACCCATAAAGGACGTTAACACAGTGCCCTGACTGGGAGAGAAAACCTGTTCAATGTTCATTTGTAATTAAAAAAAGACAATATATTCAGTAATTATATGATTTTTAAACCAGTCTTTTGGAATTGTATATTCTGCCCATAGACTGTAAATAAATAATGGACGGAGCTTCCGGGCCTGAAATGTGCGTGGAAGTGCTGTAACCTGCTTTCTGTCTAATTTCCAGCAGGGGGCGACTCCACTGGCTCCAAAAAAAAGTCAGTTTCTAAAGAAGTCCAGGAGTAAATGGCCCTCATTTATCAACGTAACGTAGAAACCAGGGGAGATATGAGCACAGAAATTGTCTTACGACAGGCTTCACGTGTGATTCATGAAACGTTTGTATCACACCAATCAGAGTGTAAGAATGGTTGTACATTGATAAATGCGGCGGCTGGAAACCATCGTCATTTAAATATCACGCCCCAATATATTCTGGGTTTTGAGGCTTCGCCCCTACAATTTACGACATCGCAAGACGTAATCCGGCTGAGAAGCGGCACTTTTCAGAGGTGGAGATTGAAACCCTGATATCTCAGGTTCATTTGCACTAACGTGTGTACTTTTGGCAGCCTGAAAACTGTTATTAAAGGCTGTACAAAAGAATGCGCCATGAAAAGAGATCACTGATGCGGTCAACAGTGTTGCCGTAGTAAATCCGACTCCTGAAGTTTAGCCTATTTAATTTATACATCCTTGACACATTTTCTATAGTCCTAATAGTAATATACAGGCTTCTATTGCAATCTCTTAGGCCTACATGTAGGTGTAGGCTACCTATATTTAAATAAACACAGGGTAGCAGAGTTTATGCAGTGTCTTTTATTTTACTAGGGTTTTTTTTCATGAGTCAGAACGAGGCAGCAGCTGAGGGAGAGCGCGTGTCCTCCACCCTTCGTGCTGGGCCACCACCTCGACCCTGTCTCCTGACAGCAGAGGGGCTGGAAAAACAAGCCGAAATAACTCGGTCAATGGCAGAAATAAATAATTCACGACAGAGAAATGAAAACCTGAAGAATAAATAAAAAACTGTTGTGCATTGTCACGTTTCCTGTATTGAATATAATTGTCAAACATAACACTATAGGCTACCTTTTAAAAGCGAGGAATAATATCCTGTCTCCTTGGTATAGCCCCAGTTGGGGCTGTGCTGGACACTGCTCTCTGGGCATCGGGTCATCTGGTTCCATCACATTTACATTACCAGTTTTCCTGCACGATGTCGTGCAGAACCCCACAGGCAAAACAGACCCATCTGCCCATCCGATGGAGCGCTCCATCGTGGCACGTGCGCGTACGTGTGCATTGTTGTACCGGCTCATAGAGGTCTTCTAAAAGAGCCAGATCTGCCATTGCTGATAAGAGATCAACTGATGACTTCTCCTTCTTCTGTTAAACTGATTATATGCTGCACCGCAAGTCCACGCTGACTCTAAAACTTGCGTACACGAGTTTAGACCAGACGTGAGATTTGATCACAGCCTACGCTCACATTCAAATGGATAAATGCCGAGCTTTGCGTAGGAGTCGGCGTACGCCCGTCCTACGCCTGTTTTAGGTCGTACGCACGTTTCATAAATGAGGACCAATGAACCTACTTCTCACTTGAATATATTACCTCAGTAAAACATTTACATAACGGACTGATCTCATGAAGTGGCGTGTTTATGACACGCCAATTTGTATGCCATTGTTGGCATGTTATTAAGACGCATACTCGCTTTTTAGCGTGTTTATAAACGCTGTTTGGCCTCCATTGACTTACATTATCTTGCGATTGTGTGTGAATTTACGCCGTAGCGAGTAGTATGAAAGGGCGAAAGACTTTCACCCAGGAGAGCAGGGATCGTGTCCCGCATGTCATTTTTCCTTTCCACATTTGTTATTTTCCTAAACCCAACCAGTGTGTCACGTTTCTAAAACCGAACCCCGTTCTTCTTTTCTTAAAACCAACCTGCGTGGGACGTTTCCTAAACCCAACCGTAGCCTCGCGATAACACGCCACGTGACTTAAGAAAGTGGCGTGTATGTTTACGCTGTGACGTATATGGCGTAGACATAGCTCAAAATGCGTATAGATAATCCAACACTTGGCTTTAGAAAAGTGGCGTGTATGTTTACGTTTAATGTTCCACTGTCTTTTCATTAACTTTTCATTTTAAATTTGAATAACAGGGTCACATTAAAGTTAGATAAAGGCAGAATGAGGAGGTTTTGTCCATTTCGGTTTGTAAACAGAACATTCAACTGGGCAACTTTGTCACTTGGAGTGAGCTGAACCATCTGTAGCTCAATGTGACAAAAACGAAGGAGCTTGTAGTGGATCTGAGGAGGGCGAAATCATCTGGGACCCATGTTTCCATCCAGGGTGTCCCTGTGGACACTGTTGAGGATTACAAGTACTTGGGGGTGTACTTAAACAATAAACTGGACTGGACTAGACACGCTGAGGCTGTCTACAAAAGGGCCAAAGTCAACTCTTTTTCCAGAGGAGGCTGAGGTCCTTTAACATCTGCCGGACGATGCTGAAGATGTTCTATCAGTCTGTTGTGGCCAGTGCTATCTTCTTCATTGTCATGTGCTGGGGTAGTGGGATGAAGGTCGCAGACACCAACAGACTGAATAAACCAATCCGGAGGGCTGGTGATGCCATGGGGGAGGAGCTGGACACACTGACGACCGTGGCTGAGAGGAGGATGCTGTCCAGGCTTCTGTCCTTCTGTGTTCTATCTTGGACAATGTCTCACACCCTGTCTACGACACACTGGCCCAGCAGAGGAGCACCTTCAGCAGAAGACTCCTCTCAGCCAGATGCACCATGGAGCTCCACAGGAAATCTTTCCTGCCGGTGGTCATTATACTTTACAACACCTCCCTCGGAGAGTCACACACCAACTCTCTGTCATCATCTCTGTTAGGGTGAGGTTTGGACCCAAAAGCGAACACAGACTAGATGGTTGGCATTTGACAACAGTTCTTTAATGTAAGTTCAGCCAAACAGAAATCTTGTAATTCAACATAGGAGGGTGGTGATCCAAATGGAGTGGAGGTAGGCAAGGCAGACTCGAAAACACTCAAGGCTGGTGGCTTGGCTGGAAGCGAAGATCAGGTAGACCTCCAGCGTCTGCAGACAGATAGACGACAGTTATAAAAAAAGTTAATAAAAAGAAAAAAACTTAGATAGCACAAGCTTTACTAGAGAACTAGCGTGTGTGGCCAAGAGTAGTTACCACTTGGTGTACTGAAACAAACTGGAGCTGGCTGCCTGGATCACAGGAATACTAGTGCTGGAGCTTGATTAGTAGATCACCTATTTGCACATTAACACTGTACATTTCATATTTTATATATTATTACTGTATATTTGTTTTTATTATATATGTTAAAAGTCTTGATAATATGTTGTTTTTATGTGTTGTTTGTATACCTGGAGTGGTAATAAATAATTATAATAAATAATTTCCCCCTGGGATTATTAAAGTATTTCTGATTCTGATTCAAAGTTGGCCCCTCCTCCCTCGTGGGCAAAAACCAATCCCAGATTTAGTCTCATTTTCAAACAAGCTTTGTAGGTGTTTCGGCTTGCTATATTTGTGGTTTTTAGGCATTGTGTCTGCCATTTTTGGAGCTTCCTCCTGGATGTGTGCTTACGATCTGGCACCTGGTCGCTATGTTTTTATAGAGGTTCAAATGCCCAAAAAAGCCCCGAACACAGATAAATAAGAAAAGATACTGATGATAAAGAGGAGTTAGTTTTGTATTAGTCTATACATTGTTTTTAAGAAAAACTCCTACTCATTTTGCCTTTAATTATTCTTTAATTAAATATGTTAACTAAAGATCCCTTCTCAATGAGAACTCAATTTTCCCACAAACTATATGAATGGATGGACCAAATTTAAAATAAATGTTAATGTTTGATTATGTCTCACAATTAATTTGTCCGATGATTTGCTGTTTACTCCTGCTGTTGCCAAACATGTTTAATTAAATGTAACCTGTGTGGCACCCTAGACAACAGTAGGGCCTCTAGGTGCCCAATTACAGCCAATTAAGGTCTTAACCAGGCAGCTCATTTTCTGTGACTTCTTTTTCACCATCTGCAGTCAGAGAGATACAAAAAGTCAGGAGACTTGCTCAGTTGTGAACTGTAGTACATTTTAAGGTAATTGTACTTTACTAGAGTATTTGTGTTTTATTCCATTTTGTACTTCTAATCCACTACATTTTCTTGACAGATGTAGTTGCCGGTTACATTTCAGATTATTATTTTTCATCTGGAAAGCTTTTTAAAACACAACACACTGTTTAAATTAAAACGGGTGAAACCCAACCTTTTTGGCTTGTAATGTCTTTTAAAATCAGCGTGTAGTTGTGTCTGCTTGTCTTGTTTCAGATTGTTTTCAGTTCCACTCGATGGCGAACCGTGGCTCTGGACCCTGGGCCTTCAATAGGACAAATTGCAGTAAACAATCAAATAAAGCAATACAAATAATAGCCAAGGCTTAATAAAAGTTTCTTTTCCCTCAACCAGTTTCTTTTCCCTCAACCAGAGAAAAAGAACGACATTTAGTGAATTAAATCCTATCTAATACTGGCTATGCTTTGTTGTGAATAGAACGAAAGAGAGCTGTGTCTGAATCCACTGTCGTCACGGAGTTAAAGGTAGTGAATTCCATTAAAATGGTGACTCATTCCTTAACACTAGGTTCGCTAGCATCCATGCTAATCGGTGCTAATCATGGATGTATTAAGAGAACGATGCTAATACTGTCTATTGCTAATAGTGCAAAGCTAACGGGTTAGCTAAGATGCTGTATTCATATGCTAATAGGGTAATAGCTAGCAGAGTACTGTGTATTGCCTGTGAAAAGGCTAATGATTCTATCTATTGGTTATGGAAAGTAATGTTGCTTTTCAACACTATTGCTAGCTGTGGGTATTTGTTGAATATATGTTAGTACAAGTTGTGTGTTTAATTGTTTAACTGGAGTTTATGGTGAAGTAACTCAAAGAGGCTAATTTTTAGTGCATTCTTTCTACTGTTACCTGTGCAGGGAGGGATAAATAAGCACGCATGTCTTAATGCCTCTAAATTACAACACTGTAGCTTAAGTTATGGGAAAATAATACAATTTGAGAGATGTTTACATGCAATTTATTAATTATATTTTTTGCATAAAGGTTACAAAATAATATAAATGTACTTTTGATACCTGAAAGGGACTTTTGATACTTAAGAGAAGAAATTTAAGAACGGTTGTACAACTGAATAGAGATTTAGATATTTCAGTAGGGGTTAACTGAAATATCACCTCATTTTATTTTCATTGTAGCCTCAGCAATTGATTTTATTACTGAATAGTAATTGAGAGAACTGATTTGGCCTTATCTACAGGTGGTGGAGGTGGAGATTTGTGAAGCGCTACGCACGGGAGGTCCGGTCCAGAGAGGGATATTGGATCACATTGATTCTTCAGATCCCAGAGTCTTCCAGGGGTTAGAGATTCCTAGTTCAGTTGGCTGGGTAGCAGCTACAGGATTGAGACTCAGAACTTATACGGATTGCCCTGGATTCCTTCTTCATGGTGGTAGGACAAACAGAAACCAAACTCATATGGGCCCCAACGTTGAACATCTCTGAACTCTTGTCATCAAAGAACAATTGAGCTCATAGAACTGAAAAGGGTTTCTTTTATGAGCGCACTTTATTATTTTAGTTGTTATTTTTCATACCTGTGTTTTATCTGTATATGTGTATGCCATGTTTCTGTGTATATTAATACACTTCTCAAACTTTATCCTGGTTTCCTAGTCTCTTTATTGATGTTCAATTCTCTGGCTCTTAACAATCTAGTTTTCTTCTGGATCTGGTCCAAATTCACATTGATATCAACTACATAACACTACTACGAGCTATTTCATAAATGTACATTCTTACTACATCGTAATAAGGGTTACAAATATTTTTTTTACTTGTGTTTCTGTTGTATCTGCTAGCCTTCGCAACTCATTTATAAATGCTTTGTAAAGCATAGCAAGTCCTCACTTTAGATGGGCTCACATCATGTAGTCAAATAATCAGTAGTAACTCATGAGTTAATCATGGATTGATGTGTTGGTAAGTGCTTTGCCTTTTCCAACGTTTTGAATTGTTAAATTTTTCCTCTACACATGTTCAGCGCTTATTTCTAAATCCCATATTCTCTGATATAAAACAAAAATTGAAAACTGGTCAATGTGACCCGAAGTCAACACAAGGTTAACTAATCAGTAGTAACTCATGAGTTAATCATGGATTGATGTGTTGGTAAGTGCTTGTTAAAGATGTATTAATAGTAACTATCCGTAGGCATATTTCTGAAGGCATGTCCAAATAGAACAATACATGTGTGTGTCTAGATTCTGTTAGCCTTTGGAACTCATTTATAAATGCTTTGTAAAGCATAGAAAGTACTCACTTTAGATGTACACACTTTAGATGTATACACAGTATATTTAACTAACCAGTAGTAACTCATGAGTTAATCATGGATTACATTATTGGTAAGTATTTGTAACAGATGTGTTAACACCCCACCTTTTTCTAAATCATAACATTTTATTTAAGACATGAACAAATGTAGGTCTAGATAGTCTGTTAATCATTAACTTCCTAGTTTTAAACAACCTTTTACGTTCCTGAGTAACTAGTTGATAATGGTAAAATTACTTAATTTACAAATGGTTAATGCATCATGTAGGAATTATTAAAAAATATACTGATAAACATTTTACATGGGCTTACTTACTATGGACCAACCATTTACTAACTGCATTTACAAATGCTTTACTGATTAGAATGAATGTAGGAACTATGCTTTACAAATGATAAACAAATAAATTACTACTAGTTTGTAGATAGTTTATAAAGGGAAAATTATTTAATTTACTAATGGTTTTTGCAATACTTAGAAAGTGTCAAACTTCTATTTCTAAACAGAACTTCCGAGAGCCTTATTTACTATAAACAAACCATTTATGAGTGTGTATACAAATGCTTCATTCATGAGAATTAACATAGGAGCAATGCTTTACAAATGATGAACAAAGCATTTAGCAATAGTTAGTAACTGGTTTATAATGGGAAAATTATTTCATTTACAAATGGTTGTTTCATTATTTGTTAAGTATAAGTCATGTACTTACAAACATATTTTTCAAGATAGGCTTATTCACTATGAACAAACTATTTATAACTATGTGAACAAATGCTTTACTGATGATGAACTATGTATGAACAATTAATAAGTAATAATGAACAAACCATTGACTAATAGTTAATTAATGCTTAATAAATGATGAATTATGGATAGTTATTATAAAGTGCTACCCACTCTGTTTTCTCATTCTTTGGACATGTGTACCAGCCCAGTCTCATGCCAGGTCGTTATATAGTCACGTTATTGTAATCTATTAAGTCGTGGACAGGTTACGTAAATGCCGTTTTTTTCGTGTGGCCATTATGAAATTGAAAGCAATGCATTTTAATGGGAAGCATATTTCGTGATCCCAGAATGAAAGCGAGTAGCGAGTAGTTGATAAAGCGAAAGTCCGCGTAGGGAGGTTGGTCGGGGTGGTGGATGGGTCAGAAAACACAGGACTTTCACCCCGGAGACCGGGGATCGTGCCCCGCGTGTGGCAGTTCCTTTGTCCCGCATGTTGCAGTTCCTTTGTCGGCGTGTCCCGCCATGAGGTTTTTCCTAACCCCAACCGTCTTGTTATTGTGGCGTTTCATTTCCCCGTTGTGGTTTTTCATTTCCCCGTTGTTGTGTGCCCCTGCATGGGTCGCGAGTGTCGGCCTGTTCCGATGTTTTGGCCGCCGTGTGGCGCCTCATTTCCCCGTTGTCGCGTCCCCCAGAGCAGCAGGTTCGAAAAGCGTGACCTGTACACGTTCAAAAGTCGTTGCATATACACGAAAAAAACGTAACCTTTACGTAACCTGTCCACGACTTAATAGATTACAATAATGTGACTATATAACGACCTGGCGTGAGACCGGGTTGTGTGTACAGCACATTCAGAATCTGCATCTCAGTTTGGGAAACATGGCCTGTTTACAGTCACCACAGTGCGTTGTACACAAACCAGCCAACAGTTTGCAGGGGTGGGGGAAAGATGCATGGCCAATAGAAACGTAAATGTCAATGTAAAGAGTGATTTCAGTTTGATGAACAAAGAAATTGTTAAAATGTCTCGTCCACCAGCCTGGAGACAGAATCTAAAGACCAGTCACATATTCTGTTTATTGAAATCATACAACCGGTCACTACTGTACTATTTAACTGCAAATAAACCAGGATTCAGACTAACTAGTGCTGTCCAACAATAGGTACGACTTTTCTCTCTCTCTCTCTCTCTCTCTCTCTCTCTCTCTCTCTCTCTCTCTCTCTCTCTCTCACAAACATACCCAATTAAAGTACAGTAAGATCTTCTATAATGAAGTTTTACCCTGGCAACAAGGACAATTATGTTTCTTATGTTTTCTTTAGGTGCTCGTTAATAACCACAAAGGCAACTTAAAATAGGTCCCTTTGGTATACTGTCCTGTGTACAATTTATGCTTTTAATGATGTCACTTTCTGTAATTAATGTTGTTTGGCCCCCCCATAATCTCCATTATGTTTAGGAAAAAGGTCAGTTGCTTTTCAAAAGGAAGAAAGTAGACTTGGATGAAGTTCTGCTTCTATCTCACTAAACCTGACTGAGCAGCGCAATATCTTCAGGTAAGATGATATGTTATTCATAAAACCATGTCCAGGTGTTAAATTGCACTTTTAAAAAGTAAAACGAAATGATGAATGAAAGAGTAGTGTTTTGTTGTCTGTAGGTTGTAGAGCTTTTTAAAGTTTGGACTTTTTGAAAACATACAAAGCTTTTCATTTTTGCAGTGTAGTTATTCTGTACTTGTTGTCTCTTGACAGCAAATTTGTTCTGTCTGTCTGCTGAGGAGAGATGGAGCTTTTGCCGTTTGATATTTCACCTAAAATCCCCAGAGGTCTGTAAACGTTTCTGTGCTTTTCATTATTGCTGATTGTGTGATATACTGTTGTGATGATGTCCAGTGCAATTAAACTTCACAGTATTGTCATCTATTATAAAATTACAGAAATATTTTAGAAAAGAATAGAAAATAAATATAATTTCATAGAAGATGATGTGGTGGTGTAATAATGTTAGAGTTGCAAAGATGCAAAGAGTTAAAGAATTTGTTATCCCTTGAATGCAGATTCAGGTGTTTTAAAAAGAGAATAGGAAGATGTACGGTTTTAAACTTGTACACAGATGAAGTCACATACAAAGTTTTTCATTTTTGCAGTGCAATTATTCTGCACTTGTTGTCTGTTGACAGCAAATTTGTTCTGTCTGTCTGCTGAGGAGAGATGGAGCTTTTGATTTTGATATTTCACCTAAAAGCCCCAGAGGTCTGTAAGTGTTTCTGTGCTTTTCATTATGTGTTGCTGATTGTGTGATATACTGTTGTGATGATGTCCACTGTCATCAAATATGACGTTACAGAAATATTTTTTTTCAGTTCTAAACAACAGAAAACAAATGTAATGTGTAATAACGATGCTACAGTTGCAAAGAGTTAAAGTCTGTTTTTGTTTGTTCAGCGTAATTGTCAATGATTGAAGAGTATGACACATTATTTTCACAAACCCTTTTTTTGTCCTTCGGTAACCCGAAGGACAAAACAAGGGTTAATACAGCACCTTAGTGCCTGTTTGTACAAATGTTTAAATGTGCTCTAGAAATGGTAGAATGCCGTAGCTGTAACCTACATTCATGTGTCTTGTTTGCAGCATTTTTGAGGTGTTAGATCATAAAATCTACTTGATTTGAAAGTGAAAAAAGCATCCACACCTTCAGCTTTTGTGATAAACTTACTTCAATTAATGCTGGCTTTCACACAGATGTCCTACTTAAATTTACCTTTTTAGGGTATTTGATTATAAACTGATCCCCGTGTGTTTCAAATCAAAATGTTCAGAACAGACTCAGCTTTCCGTATAATGACACCCACATTTGTTCCAGAGCAATGTGTAAAGAGATAATTTGGCGCTAAAGCTGCAACGTTGATGTTTGCTTTTTGATATTCCTCAAATCTCTTTCTGAAAACAAACCTTAACTTATGATGTGTTGTAAGAATTGTTTTTCGGTGCTTGAAATGAGTTCACCAGTCTTTTAGGTTATGTATGATTAAAATAGTAAATAAATGTCTGAAATGAGATCTTGAAATATCGCTTTTTGAGTCAGAGTTTTGTCAAACGTCATTTGGATGTCTTTTGTCCTCAGAGGGTTAAAGTTATTGCAGCAGATGGGCTGGGCTGATTCTGTGGAATGTTGCTCTTCATATGCTGTGGCTAAAAATGTTTTAAGGTTCTCTTTAATTTAGCATGATTATCATTATTTTCTTTTTTAGTTTTTTAGTGTGCGTTATTTCATTAATGTTTTTTTTTAATACAACCTAGTTTGTACATACATTAAATGATTCTTTCCTTTTGCTTCTAGTTCCGCTTAGTTATGCATATTTTCAATTAACCAGGTTATCTATTTGTATAGTATTGCTATTTTTGTATGTGCTTGCTAGATGGTTATGGAAAACTCAAATTAAATATGAATCAGTAGTTATTGCCAAATTGCCAAATTATTTTTTTCTTGACCATATTAAAGCCCAATATGTTATGAATATTTATGATACAGAAATAACCAGAAAGTATCATACACCAAATAAGAACATATTTCATGTTTATATGTTATAATGGCAGAACACACACATACATATACATATATATATATATATATATATATATATATATATATATATATATATATATACATACATACATACATACATATATACACACACACACACACACACACACACACACACACACAGTGGGGCTAAAAGGTTTTTAGTCAGTCAGCAATTGTGCAAGTTCTCCCACTTAAAAAGATGAGAGAGGGTTGTAATTTTCATCACAGGTACACTTCAACTATGAGAGACAAAATGAGAAAACAAAATCCAGAAAATCACATTGTAGGATTTTTAATGAATTAATTGGTAAATTCCTCGGTAAAATAAGTATTTGGTCACCTACAAACAAGTAGGATTTCTGGCTCTCACAGACCTGTAACTTCTTCTTTAAGAGGCTCCTCTGTCCTCCACTCGTTACCTGTATTAATGGCACCTGTTCAAACTTGTTATCACTATAAAAGACAGTCACACTCTAAACTCCACTATGGCCAAGACCAAAGAGCTGTCAAAGGACACCAGAAACAAAATTGTATACCTGCACCAGGCTGGGAAGACTGAATCTGCAATAGGTAAGCAGCTTGGTGTGAAGAAATCAACTGTGGGAGCAATTATTAGAAAATGGAAGACATACAAGACCACTGATAATCTCCCTCGATCTGGGGCTCCACGCAAGATCTCACCCCGTGGGGTCAAAATGATCACAAGAACGGTGAGCAAAAATCCCAGAACCACACGGGGGGACCTAGTGAATGACCTGCAGAGAGCTGGGACCAAAGTAACAAAGGCTACCATCAATAACACACTACACTGCCAGACGTGTCCCCCTGCTTAAGCCAGTACATGTCCAGGCCCATCTGAAGTTTGCTAGAGAGCATTTGGATGATCCAGAAGAGAATTGGGAGAATGTCATATGGTCAGATGAAACCAAAATAGAACTTTTTGGTAAAAACTCAACTCGTTGTGTTTGGAGGAGAAAGAATGCTGAGTTGCCTCCAAAGAACACCATACCTACTGTGAAGCATGGAGGTGGAAACATCATTCTTTGGGGCTATTTTTCTGCAAAGTGACCAGGACGACTGATCCGTGTAAAGGAAAGAATGAATGGGGCCATATATCATGAGATTTTGAGTGGAAAACCTCCTTCCATCAGCAAGGGCATTGAAGATGAAACGTGGCTGGGTCTTTCAGCATGACAATGATCCCAAACACACCGCCCGGGCAACGAAGGAGTGGATTCGTAAGAAGCATTTCAAGGTCCTGGAGTGGCCTAGCCAGTCTCCAGATCTCAACCCCATAGAAAATCTTTGGAGGGAGTTGAAAGTCCGTGTTGCCTAGCGACAGTCCCAAAACATCACTGCTCTATATGAGATCTGCATGGAATGGGCCAAAATACCAGCAAGAGTGTGTGAAAACCTTGTGAAATGTTTGCCCTCCGTCATTGCCAACAAAGGGTATATAACAAAGTATTGAGATGAACTTTTGTTATTGACCAAATACTTTCCACCATAATTTGCAAATAAATTCATAAAAAATCCTACAATGTGATTTTCTGGATTTTTAATTCTCATTTTGTCTCTCATAGTTGAACTGTACCTCTAATGAAAATTACAGGCCTCTCATCTTTTTAAGTTGGAGAACTTGCACAATTCGTGGCTGACAAAAAACTTTTTTGCCCCACTGTATTCCTTTTGTATGAAAATAGCCACTCACAGTTATGTTATGCAGTGTTGTAGTACTCGAGATCGGTCTAGGTCCCAATTTTTTAAGGTCAAGACCACAATTGCAGGGATTTCGTTAAATTGCAATTAATGCCTGTGTGTTAAAACTTCCAATTGCAACCATTAACTTGACTTATATCTAATTTTAATTTTTTACATTAAACCCCCCTCTCCCTGCCCCCTTTACACACACTCCCAAGAAAGTAAATGCAGGAGACAGGAGAAGAAGTTCTGGCTGTCTGACACAAATCTGGTCTTGGTCTTGACCCGGTCTCGCCCTGCCTTGGTCTTGGTCTCAAACCCTCAAAGTCTCTGTCTTTTCTCAATGATTACAAAATCTATAATCAACCACGGGCCTAGGGTACCATGTACAGTTATGAGCATCAATATTCAAACATGGTGTTCGTTAAAGACAATCCATGACTAGCACAGAAGTCTTATGTGCAGCAATTTCTTGTTTGTTTAGTTAAATTTAGGGAATGATAGTGGATTGTTAATAAACCAAGCTATTTTAACCAAGACCACAATCTTCCCATAATCTTAACAAAGAGCTTAGAGGGCCTAAACAGAACCATAACAAGGGTTGAATATGTTTAAAATGCTACGAGTGGATTATATTAATGATTAGGAGACATGGGTGCATATTGGCCTTCTTGTACATTTTAAATGTATTTGTGTGCAACACAATCTATTTCTACATCTGTATGAAAAATGGCCATTGAAATATTTACACACTGAGTTAAAATGTACCATGCATGAAATATGAACTTATAACACTTTCCTCACTCCCTCTCCAGATTCACAACTCCCCTTGTCGACCAATCATAGATCCAGCTTTGTCAATGGCACCTGGGAGCCTCATGGCGTCACTTTCTTCATCATTGAGGGCCTTGCCAGCCTTGGCGAGAAAAAGATTATATTTTTTGTCATTCTGCTTCTGGGTTACATCACCATCCTGGGAGGAAACAGCATGATCATTTTTGTGGTACAAAACAAAGCCTTCTATTTAGTTAAAGCAGTTGATTCAGTCCTGCAATTATTCATATGGTAATCGCTGCCACTGTTCTTTCTCATGCAGGCGTTGACTGATCCGAAGCTTAACTCTCCCATGTATTTCTTCCTCTACAACCTCTCCTTTGTTGACATTGTCTACACCACCACCACCATCCCTCAAATGCTTGCCGGCTTCCTGACAGACATGAATACCATTTCCTACCCGGGCTGCTTCTTCCAGATGTATTTCTTCGCTCAGCTAGCAGTTACCGGCCGTGCCATGCTGACTGTCATGGCGTACGACCGCTACGTGGCCATTTGCAACCCTCTGCGCTACACTGCCATCATGACTCGGCCCGTCCGGCTGCTCCTTATCGCAGGAGCCTGGAGCTTCGGCATCTGCTGCACACTGCCAGCCATTTCAATGTCCTTGCTACGGTCTTACTGTGGCCTGAATGTGGTAAAACATGGCTGGTGCGACCCGTCATCTGTAAGGCGACTGGTGTGCGGTGACACCTCAGTGGATGGCATTGTGTCCCTTTCTTTAGCCTTGTTTGCACTACTGACTACAGGAATCCTCATCCTCACCTCCTATGTCCTGATTGGTGTTACCATATCGAAGATGGGTGTTGCTCAGAGACTGAAGGCGTTCGGGACTTGTGCAGCTCACCTGACTGTCGTGTTCATCTCTTACAGCTCAGCCTCTTTTGTATACATCTCTTACCGTGTGGGAAACTTTTCACCAGAGGTACGAGAAAAAATATTGTTTTAGTACATTACATATAGGCACATTTGTCAACCAAGAATTACTTTTAAATACTGGTGCTGAACACATGACATCAAAACAGACTAGCAAGGAGTTTGAAGGTTTATCTTTGACCTTGGAAGCAGCAGCTTGACCAACCACTTTGTGTTTTCCAACGCCTTAGATATTATAATACTTAATCATGTGAAATATAGTAGACATCATAGTAAACATCAGCACAGAAAAACCTTTTCATACTCAGCACCTGCTGCTAGCAGTAAAAAATGCCTAGGAACCTTGTATGTTTAAAGGTCCCATGACATGGTGCTCTTTGGATGCTTTTATATAGACCTTAGTGGTCCCCTGTATTTGAATTTTATTTTCTGAAATTCAGTCTTGGTGCAGAATTACAGCCACTAGAGCCAGTCCCACAATGAGCTTTCCTTAGGATGTGCCATTTCTCTGTGCCATGATGTCTCTCTCTCACGGGTGGGCTAAATTCTCTGGGCGGGCAAAGCAGAGAAATGGGAGGTAACCTTGCTCCTTGCTCCTTAAGCCCATCTGAGCTTTCATTTTCTCAAAGGCAGAGCAGGATACCCAGGGCTTGGTTTACACCTATCGCCATTTCTAGCCACTGGGGGACCCTAGGCAGGCTGAGGGAACACATTAATGTTAAAAAACCTCATAAAGTGACATTTTCATGCCATGGGACCTTTAATTCTAACACTGTGTTATTACATTTTTTATTTTGTTTCAGCTTCGCATCATTGTGTCTGTGTTGTATGCCGCTCTGACTCCTTTCCTAAACCCGATGATCTACAGTCTGAGGAACAAGGAGTTGCGAGAGTCCATCAAAAGGACGCTGGGCAGGTTCAGACCTTCTGCTGTGTTACCCAGAAATGACATCGACACAGTGTCCTGACTGGGACAGAGAATTTGGAATTTGTCCATTTGGAATTAAGAAAGGACTGTCCTTGATTTTTAAACTAGTCTTCCTTCAATCAACTTGTTCAGCTGTCTTTTAACTTTCTAAGGTACATTCGTATTAAAGATAATTAGGCCCTGTGTCCGCCATTTTGTAGCTTTTTCTCAGATGCTTCCTTATGATTTGGCACCTGGTTGCTACGTATATTAAGGTTGATGCCCAGAAATGCCACGATTAGAGCAAAATAAGAAGATCCAGGCAGAATGCACGCTCTCTTCAGATACAGTGATACAGCCACACACTTCTAGTGGGTCATTAACATAAATGTATAAAAAGAACTGGATACAGAATTCAAGGCAGAGCTCAGTTTATTCCTGTTCCTCAGTGGCGCATGAAGCCATCATGGAGCCAAAAATTACCTGGATGCTTGGCACTGCTTCTGCACTGTGCGGCCCATAGAGCAGGCGCACTAGACGCCTTCGAGCCGGCTACTTACAGTTTAGCACTCTGCTAGTCTCCCATTGCCAGCTCTCCACCGTGCTGTTGAGTAAGGTCTTGCTACACTACAGATACATTCTGGGATAGGAGAAAAAACACTGGATGTGATCATTTCTTTAAACCAATCACAATTGTATTGTGCAACGCTAAGCTTTGTACGCAACGACGGTGGCTCTGCAAAATAGCTTATTTGCTCTTTCCAGCGTATCACTGTGTGTACCTCGTCCCAAGGAATCTCACCAATCGGTCCCAAAACATCCCAGTTAGAGAGGAAATGCCATAAACATATTCTTTGTAAATCTTTACAATAATTCCCTGAAAAAAAACAAGCAGGCATGCCTTGTTGCAAATCTTCTTCAAAACTTAACATTTTCAGCACGTAACTTGCTAGCTCAAAGGTTGTTGTTTCCCAGAGTGAAGGGATTATGAGAACGGCAACACACAGAGAGCAGAATGTAATGGACATCCGGCACATAAGCCGCATTCTGGATGTCAGGCAATATTCCTGGCAATGTACTTCATTTGATCCAGACTAGCTCTCCACTACAGGCCTGGCGCCAGGATAAAATGATTAAGGGGGCAGGTAAAAATTGTGAGGGGGCAATTTTTTTTTTCATAAAGTAGGCTAAAATTAACTATTTACCCAGGCTTTACCTGCACTGCTGCAACAGGGTCAGTACTCACAAATATGGCATTTCTTGAAGCAGTTAAGTTGTCCATTTTCATTCTTTTTTTTTTATAATAGGTACGACTTGACAAAGTAACTATTTAAAAGTCAGTTTATGAGCTTTAGGCTTTCATTAACGTTACAGATCGAAACACACACACACACACACACACACGCGGCTCTGATTGCGCTCTCCCACATTTCTGTCCCATAATGGTTGAGAATAAAGTATTTCTAATAAGTTTAGCTAGTGCAGTAACGTTATGCTAATGTTAGAAACTGCTAACGTTACACGAGTTACGTCTAACTTGGATATCATGGCATCAAGTGACGGACACAAAAATTGTAATTCCACTGTTTAGCCACAATGTTCTTTTTGCTTCAAACCTCATTGCTCTTCCAAGGGGCCTGGTCATACTACTCATTGTGCCTTTAATCATCCTTTTAATGAAATACGTTAGAGGTGCCCGGCCACATGTATTTCATTACTTTGTGGTGATGTTTGAAGTTGTACCATGCCACAACTGTTTCAAAATACATTAACTCAAATTTATCAAGATCTCAGATAAAAATCTTCGGTGACAATTTATATCTTAAATCCATGGCAATTTTGAAACTGGGGTTTTGACTTAACCCAAATATGAGCAGATTTTTAAACTGGATGTAAACACACTGATTAAAAGATCTTTAATCAGGATGTGTGCACATATCTATACAGAGCCCCTAAAGGGACTTAGGGATTTTTTTTCTTCTTGTGCGCATGAAAAAAACTTTTTCTGGTGCACACAAGGAACTTTCTCATGAGCACGAGATACTTTCCCCCGTGCACGAGAAACTTCCTTTGCTTCTGGTGCACACAAGATACTTTCTGGTATGGATGACAAATTACCTTTCGGGTACACACGAGTGACTTTCTCTCATGCTCACGAGAAACTAATCGTGTACCAGTGTTAAGGTTTAACTGGTTTTCGGAGTAACTGGTGATCTTCCAGATGCGACGTAGGCATGGCATGAGAAACCCTGGCCAGGAATGATCATGTAGGTGACTGTATCAATGCCTGTTTTATATACTGCAAACGTCAATAACTCGTTTAAACGTTCATCTTGCCATTCTTATGTGTCATAATCCTGTTTAATGTGTTTGTAATTAGGTTTATTTAAGGGTGAGGCTATTTGCACCTCTGGTACAATTAGCAGTGTATGCTATTTGTACCCTGGTGCAATTAGAAGTGCTATTCGTACCCTGGTGCAATTAGAAATTAATGCTATTCGTACCCCTCCGGTGCACACAGCAATGTGTTCTATAAATACCCCGTCTGGTACAAATATCAATGTATTCTATTTGCACCCCTGTGCATTTACAGTACCTTGGCATATAGTTACACACAGTTATCCATACTACTCATGTATTACACATTTTTGGAATATTATCGCCCTGACATTCTTACCCTAACCATAACCAATCCCACTACTCTTGCCTAAACCTAACTAACCCAACCAGAGCAGGCATATTCATGAGTCTTCCCCTACTACTATTTACTTCCCCTAAATTTCGCGTTCGCGGGCTCTCACTTGCACAATTGCATGCAAATTATCCAATCCAAAATAAACAGATAGATATAGAAAATAAATACGATAAATAGAAATTCAATTGTTATAAACTTTTAGAGACAACTTTGCCAGTTTTTGCGGTCATGGAAGATGAACGTCCGCCATGATTTCGGTGCACGCGAGCAACGTGTTTTTGTTGTTACATCACAGGGTGTGAATAGCTCAGCTGTGTGGCTGAGGCTATTCGTACCAGGGGTGCAAATAGACACTCCGTTTATTTAAACAATCTGAGGTGTTTGTTGACGCTGCAGCTCGAACGCAGAGTGAAGACCGCTGCTTGCAAAACAGAGTGCAGCTTCCCAGATTAACTTGTGGTACAACATCTGTTGTATTGACCCAATACTATGACTGAAGTAAAGACAACAATTTGCTGGATGTCATCCCTTCTCTCTCTCACTCCTGCATTCACTGGCTCTTGTCAGCTGTTCCTACGAAGTTTTGAACAATTCTGAATCATTTGGTTCATGGGACAATAAATACTTTCAACTTTGAACTTGAATTAAAGGCAAAAAAAGCTTAACGAAAAACGATTATACCTGGACAGTACTATATTACACATTCATTTCTTAAGATTGATCTGTACCTTTTTCACTGCAGACAGTCATAATAGGAAAAGCACAGGTGTATTCAAAACCATTAATGATGGCTGCATTCCACTTAGGAGAGACCCTGGTATTAAACCATTAATGATGGCTGCATTCCACTTAGGAGAGGTCCTGGTATTGTGCATGCTGACTCACTGAAATATCTTACTGAGACACTTGATGGAGTTTAGCCATCATTAAGGTTATCAATTTCAGCTGTGCCTTTCCTACTATGACAAGTCAAAATGTCTGCTGTGAAAAAGGTCCATTAGGAAAGCCTAAGTGACACAATTAAACTGTGCACTCAAGAGTTGTGCAAGTTAATAACTGTAATTGCACAAAAAACAAAAGAAAATGTGTTTGTTTTTGCTCTAGGGAGCCTAAATCTCCGCCCAAGAGTTGGTTGTCAGACCTCAACAAGATTGTACATGCCTTCTGCAAAACATGTCTGTCAAATATCTTTGTGAGAGTAAGAGCTGCTGGATGCCAATTATTCTAATGGCCTTTGTGACAATTTTGGACTTTTGTCAGAGATAATTCAGCACAAACAGATTTAGATCAACATGAAGTGTGATGCTGCCAATGGTAATTTTAATATATTTCTGCATTCATGCCACTTGGGAATAACAGGGACCGCCACCGTGGTTACGTTGTTTTACGACTGCCAGCATTCACATAGTCGGGATGCATGTTCTTCTTCTGTTATATTGGTGTTTAGCATAACAACTTGTTGCATGACTACCACCAACGGTTTGCCGTAGCCTAGAGCATCAGGTGTGTGAAAACATGGATGCCACAATAACAAAAGATTTGCTGCTGTTTTTTTATACGAGCATACAAACAGTACATCGCCAGGTGTTTGTTTGTGTTATCTGCAGGACAACGAATGGGAGAGGACACGGATAAGGAGTTGTTTTTATACATGGGCCTATTTATGAATAATTTGAAACATATTATGTCTGTGTATGTTTCTTGGCAGAGGTGTTTGTCTGCAATAAACAGTTTATTGTCATTGAAATATGTTCAATGTTAGCCCAGCTTAGTTTATATTACAAATAATTATAACAACAAAGACATTGTACAACGCGTCACCAACTGGGAAACTTGTTTAGCAAAATCCAGCCCGAGTTTCCCACCTCTGATTCCCACAGGAAGTGATGTGATGTGAAACATTTTCACTCTGATGTCTATGAACGCAGCATATATCTCTATCTGTCTCCTTGCTGAATCAGACTGCTGGTTGCTCTTTCATTTTGGTTTTATTTGAATACTTTCAGATGATTTATTTTCAGTCTCTGGTTGAATGTCTGCTGATCCTACACACATGTAGATGTAAATAAACTTTAAAGACTGCGCTCTCTTTTCAAAGTGATATCATGACTTCGCGTAAGCATACACGCCCACTTTCTTAAGCCAAGTGGCTTGTTATCGGTACACATTTTGAGCTATCCGAGTGTATGTCTACACGTACACTTGGCGTATTATCGTGAGAAGAAAGCAACGGTTTTGTTTAAGAAACGTCACACGAGGGACATGATCCCCGGTCTTCTGGAGGCCAAACGGCGTTGATGAACATGCTACAAAGCAGGTATGCATCTTGATAACACGCCAATAATGGCATACGAATTGGCATTTCATACATACATACATTTCATGAGATCAGTCAGAGAATTTTAACACTGTCACATAAAACCTTGACTGTAAAAGTCAAAAAAGTTAAAGTTGCCTTCACTTTCTGTACTTTCTAATCTTTAGACAATAACAGGTTTCAAATATACAAATATTTAAAGTGAGACAAAAAACCTTTAACAGAAAACATCAACTCTGATGTTCATTAAACCGAATCTGAGAAATTATTATGTGATTAATTGTCTTATTTATTGCTTTATGAAAGCGTCTTGCATGTCTTCCCCAGGTGATGTTTTCAACTCTGCCTCCTGCACATTAATCCCCCCCTGCAGCAGTGTGTGTGTGTGTGTCTGCAAATATTATTATGTGAACAATCTGAAGAATTTTCTACAATTTCAACTATTTAGTTAACAAGTGATCCACCGTCGTGATACACAAAACCCTGGGTTGAACCTGAAGTTACCTCGTTAACGCCAAATCTTGCTTCGCAGTACAGGCCTCTGGGGCCCGTTTCATGAAGGAGGTTTAACAAACTCTGAGTCTAACCCTGAACTCTGAGTTGATTTACCCTGAGATGGGAAACTCTGAGTTTTCGGTTCCAGAACAGCTGATTTTAGTTGGTTCAATCAACTAAGAGTAGGTTGACTGTGAGTAAAGCGCATGAACCACCACTATAAAAAGGCAGCATGAATGGAGCCAGGATACTACGATTCACCATAACAACAACTACAAAAAAATTGGTCGCCGTACTTTACCCCTCTGGAACTGGAAATGCTCATGCAAATACAGCGAGTTTGAACATATATTTTGTAAAAAAGCAACACGGCTGCTGCTGCAAGAGAGCAAGAATTGGTGTGAGGAAACTGCTGCTTGAGTCAATGCGTAAGTTCCAATATATCATATTAATTATATATTTAATCACAAGTATAATATTACTGGTGCAAACTGGTGGAATGGTATTGAACGTATAATCTATTTCATAGTTGCAATCCTGCAGGGGTGAAAAAGTAGCCTACTACTAATCCCATTCTGAGGTTGCAGCAGCATGTCATTAACAGAATTATAATTCATAATCTTTTATTTCAAAGGGTTTACATCATTCACCTGCAATACTGTGGAACTCCTTTTTAATGGATCTTAATGGTTTGTGGAACAGTACAGAAACTTTTAAAACACGTTTCAGAGTGAGTAAAATTCTTCTGAGGGCACTTTGCTATGCAGTGGCTTTCCTAATGCTCCGCATCACCAATGTTGTAAAGAAAACTGCCATTTGCAAAAAAATTTATGCGACACAAAGAATTCAATTCAATTTTATTTATAGAATCAAATCATAACAAGAGTTATTTCGAGACACTTTACAGATAGAGTAGGTCTAGACCACACTATAATTTACAAAGCCCCAACAATTACAGTAATTCCCTCAAGAATAAGCATTAGCAGTGGCTGTTGCGACAGTGGCGAGGAAAAACTCCCTTTTAGGAAGAAACCTCGGCAGACCCAGACTCTTGAATAGTCACATTAAAGATAATGGAACAGTGACTACGAAGGTCATCGTGGAAGTTTGTGTCATAGCAGGGCACATCGTGTCATACTGAGTAGTGCAGTCTCCAATACTGGATCCTGTCTAGTCTTTGCGTATGAACATTATTATTATTATTATTATTAGGTAGGTTAGTAACGAGCATTTCTGGGACAGGATGCATACAAAAGGAAACAAGTGAAAACAGAGATGAGAGAGCAGCTCAGTGTGTCATAGGAAGGAAGGAACTTCCCCGGCAGTCTAGAATTATAATAGAATTATAATAGCATAACTAAGACTAAGCAGGTTAGCTTAGAGAGAGGTGCCGGATCGGGCTTGAACTGTCCCCTGCCAGATCGGGCTGTACTGGCCTGCCTCCCTCTACTCTCGCTATATTATTGATTATATGATAAATAAATCTGACTACGAAGAGAAGCAGGTTGGCCAGGTTAGGCAGACGCTGCAACTCCTCACTCCTTAACTATAAGCTTTATCAAAGAGGAGGGTTTTCAGTTTACTCTTAAATGTGGTGACGGTGTCTGCCCCTCGAACCCAGATTGGGAGCTGGTTCGGGAGAATGTGCTGGGATGTAGAGCATGTCCACGATGGGTGACGTTAGTGATATGAGGACGGAAAATATACATGCCTTGATAGTACGAGTTACCAATCTTACCAATCTAATATACCAGGTGCCAGTAAACAAAATGTCATGTCTTTTATTACATCCAAAAAGGAGCTCCACACTCACTTAGCTGCTACAGAGCTCTGCGACGCCGGCTATGTTTGCTGCGCATGGTGAACCGTCATATCAGCGGTAGTTGGTGGTTCAGTTAACCTGAGAATAGGTGACTGTGAGCCGGGTACAGAGCACCGCAAGCTGCCCGTTGTTTCAACGGACATTACGGTTACGTTTAGGAGACAATGTGAGCTTTACACGGCCACAATGGTTAAGTTTAGTCACCAAAACAACTAGTTAAGTTTGGGAAAAAATATCATGGTTTGGATTAAAACACTCCCAAGGAACATACATTTCCTGAGTGAAAGTCTTTTGTTTTCCCCGGGAAGCAAACTCTTAAAAGTCCTGTGTTTTATGACGACCTATCCACACCAACCCTCTCCCTACGCGACCAGCAGCGTTCTTATACAGCAGTGTTTATTGGGGTGCATGCAGCAAAAAATATGTGGAATGCTTACCAATTGCAGTGCTTAACTTTTCGTAGCTATATGAGTGAATGGCTTATGATCGCCTGAATCTTTATGGAGCGTTATAGTGAGTTTCAGATCATTGTTTTGTCTGTTTAATGTTCTGGTTCACTCTCAGCACTCAAAGAGTCGTGTTCAAGAACAAGCTGTAGAAAATCTGCTGTACACTTCCTGCTTGGTCCGTTTAGACACCAAAACTACTTAGATAAGGTAATAAAACCCATCATGGTTTGGGTTCAAATCAGATGTTGATGATGAACTTTTTGTACAATATCATATAAACCTGTTTATGAGAAAGTGTTGAAAGATGTATGTACTCCAAACTATTACCACCAGGAAAAGAATCCCCATAAAGAACCTTAAACAAGGAAATATTACAAACTTAAAGTTTATTCAGTTTTTAAAATACTTGAATATCATATATTTTAATTTAATGGCATATATAGAAGCATATAATCATTGCAAATAGCAGCAATCATTCACAGTGTGTACTATATATATATATATATATATATATATATATATATATATAGTTATTTGTAAAAGCTAGTATTAAGTTATTCAAGCACAATGTGCACTTCCTCTGGTTCTTGAAAGAAAATACTAGGGTACAAAAGAATTCTTTTTTTAAATCTTGTTCGGGAACAAGATAGATATGCAAACAAGATATAAACTTGTGTAAAGAAGTTAACTTTTACCAACTTGGAACAAGATCCCAAAACAGAGCTATTGGAACCCGACTGTAGATATTTTCATGACATAAGAGGATCACAGTTTGTTTTATTTTGTAATTTTATCTCACACCACACCATCATTTTTTCCTCGTAAATATTATGTAAATTTGTTCTCTGATCGCTTTGATTTGCAGTCCGTAGATAACAGCGTTCAGGGAAGGAGGAACCACGTGTAACAAGATGGATGCAAGCTTCCTTTCGTCCGATAAGTCGGGGAAACGATGGAAGATGATGATGATGTTGCCTGACAAAAGCAGTAGGATGTACACGGCCAGGTGGGTGGCACAGGTCTGCAGCGCTTTGCTGTTCAGAGTTTTGTTCTTACTACTCAAACACACCATGGCAATCCTTAGGTAGGTGAGCATGACGCTGCAGAGCGAGCACGCCATCGTGAGCATGGCGGTGCCGAGACCGTAGATGTTGTTGATGAGAATGTTTTCACATGACAGCTTGAACAAGGAAGCATTGTCGCAGAACGGGTTGGTTACTGAGCGCCTGCAGCGTGACAAACGGACGCTGAGGATTATGACGATCGCCACCAAAAAGAAAGGTACGCACCACGCCGACACTGACAGCGCCACTACCACCCTGTTGGTCATAATGGTGGCGTACCGCAGTGGGTTGCAGATAGCCACATAACGATCAAAGGCCATGATAATCAGAACCGTGTGAGAGATGCCTGCATGAAAGTGAGCACAAAACGCCTGAACTACACACTCGTAATAATGAATGTACCGGTCTGGGATTGGAGTAAAAATGTCACTCAAGATGCGAGGGATGATTGTCGTGGCGCCAAAAACATCATTGATGCTCATGTTGCAGAAGAGTAGATACATGGGCTCCTGGAGGCTCCGCTCCATGAAGATCAGCACCACCAGGCCGATGTTGGACACCATGATGAAGACGTAGATGAGGAGGAGGAGGATGAAGGCGGGAAAGGAGGACTCAGGGCTGACCTTTAACCCCTCCAGCTGGAGAATATCCATGTTGAAAGTTGCATTGTCCATGCTGCAGGGGGATAACAGTTTAAATATGATGTTGAGCCAGATTGAACACAAAAGTTTAAACCCCTAACCATCTAAACCTAAGCCCCTAATCCATGAATAAAGTTATTGTTCAACAGAACTTTAGTCCTATTTTATGGTAAAGTTAACAAAGATTTGATTCTTTTACAAATCAGGTGTACCCAGAATATATTGTAAATCTTGTCAATTAAAATGCTTTGTAAGTGTGAATTGATGCAGAAGTTCCCCTTAAATAAACCACAGTAAGATTTGAATAAACAGTTGTTCATCGCTCTCTCCTTCATTTTATCAGATTTTCTGTTGTCCAATTTCTGGGGTCTGGAGGTTGCGCAGAAATCAAAAAAAATTTTGTTATAGTTTAAAGTCTTTGTTTAATAGCAGTTAAAAAACATCAAAATTACTTTTTTTAAATGAAAAAGAACATTATTAGCACTGTCATAGAAACATATTGTTTGTAAAATTGCACAGAATTATGTCGCCACACTTCACAATCGCTTTTAAATGTAAATGGACACTTTGGTATGTTTCAACCTGGACTCTATTTTCTCATGTTTTTGTGTCCAAGTTACTGATGGGAACAAGATCTATGGCCATCAAAATTGGTCCAGTATTGGGTGCCCATATGTAGAGGTTTGCTCCTCAACGCAGCGGGCCCAGGTTCAGCTCAGGACTGCGACCCTTTGCTGCATGTCATTCCCCCTCTCTCTCCTATTTTATGTCTTCAGCTGTCCTGTCAATAAAGGCCTGAAAATGGCCAAAATGTATCTTAAAAAAGTTACTCAGATTATTATTCTAAGTGTCTGACAACATTATGGAAAGGATCCCTACAGAGATAGACCTTTTTGTTGAAGAGTAAGATCCTTTAAGTTTAACATGAAGCAGCCCCAAAATCACCATCACCAAATGCCACCAGACTCCATAGATCTGACTGATCCATAAATAATCAGTGATTTGACCATCGTAAAACACACTTCATTCAAAGTCGACAGAAACTAAATTAAACTATCAAAAGCCATCTTGGTTCATCTTTCCACTCTTCCAACAATCACCGCTATGGTTTGGTTGAAATAAACCCTTAAATCACCCATTTATGCTGATCAGTACTGGACCAATTTCAATGATTTCTTTGTTCACGTTAGTCACTTAAACACCAATGCATGGGAAAACATTCAAAAGTTTACTTTCTAACCTACTTAAGAAATGAAACTGGCTTCAAATATAGAAATCTTTAAAGTCAAGTCAAACATTAACACTGCATCTAAACAAGTTCACTTAACTAGGAAAGAAGAATATATTTCACATTTTCTGGCACAAAGACAGAATCCTTCTCTTTTACCTTTTGGGCAGTCTCACCTGTCTCCAAATTCAAAACAAGAAACACAACACAAAATTCACAACAGTCTACTAGAAGAGCGGACAGAATTCCTGCGCAAACATAGAATTTTTTAAATTTACAGATTAGACTGCTTCAATAAAAACAAGTATGATTTCCTATTTCTTTTCTGTCATTCAGGCTACAATACATTTCAGTCAACTAAAATGTCTGTGCAAGCCTATTTGTACGTCTACAGCCCAGCAACTTATCCTCTAAATTTTTCCTCAATAACCTCGACATTGAGTTTCTTTAGACTAGCTATAGATTATAACTCCAAAAAAAAAAGTCTTGAAGGAAAATGGAGAATTTAAGGTTTGACAAAAATGTCTCTTTTGATAGTAAAGGTTTCAGACCCCTGTACTAGAAGGACAATATTACTGCAAAACAGTTTCAATAATTACAGAACAGGCCGCTTTAATGAAAACAGAAGCTTATTTCCTAAAACCACACTACAACTCATCTCTTCCAGAATCTGTTAAACAGAACAAACATGGAACATCACATCTCTCAAATCTATATAACAGTGATCCTGGAGAATCTCAGATAGTTATGTCATTGTTTTGCTATTTGTTTGTGCATATGTGCTTTTAAACTTTGTATGTACTTTTGTATGTTTATTTTAATCATCAATCTGCCAGAGACTACAGATAAAAATTAGCCTGTCATGTTCTGTGTTGATTAATGTGCATTGCCCCTTTTTAAATAAAAGAAACATAAAACACAGAATAGATACAGTGAGTTAACTGTTTTCAGGACATAGCTATACTGTTTTTATAAAACAAATATGCCAAAACACAGTTCATTTCATTTCAATGTTAACATTTCAGTAAGTTATCTTTCTCTACACAACATTCATTCAGTAGTTCATTCAATATTCAGTGAGCAGTGGAAAACATTTCTAGGGTGAGTGAGTGTGTGTGAGGTTTACTTGTTGACATGAACCTCCTCCAGTCAGACCTGAGTTGGACTGCAAACTCTTTATATAAACTGTCTGAGCAGCACTATAAGCCAGACCTCCACTAGGGGCCCCGAGGGCTTTGATGTCTTCATACCCAAATCATTCAATTATGTTTTTAGGTTGTGTATCTATATATGTATATATATATATATATATATATACGCTCTTAATTTTTACTCTGACATGGTATCTGCTACGGGATTTGGATCCAATCCAAAATTATTATTTATTAATTTTTTATTTTGATTCATTTGTTTAACAGATGTAGAGGGAATTATGTCTAAAATAAGGCCCTAAGGCCTTTCAAATCTGACTCCAATTTATTTATTTATTTACATCAGACTTAAGTTTACCAGAACACAAGGATCAGTGTGAGACGAAGAGTTCAGTTAAGCAAAGTTTACTGAGTCCAGCATAAAAGGTTACAAAATAATTGTGGGTTCACAAACAGTTTTCCTGGCAACAGACATTAAGCCAGAGCTGGTCAACCAAGATCTCGTCTGAATATTAACTCTGATCTGAGTTTTCCCTGTCTTTATTCTCTCCTCACAGGTGGGGTGTCTCCTAGTTCTAGACAGAAACTGTTATCTTTCACAAACACACACACCAAGGTCAGGGTCTCTGTGTGGTGCAACTTCCTCGTCTGCTCTCGTAACTTTAACTGTCTTTCCTGTTTTTTCTGCTTATCTGTCTGGTACACAATGCATTCTTATGCCATGAAAGGCTTAAACGATAGATAGATAGATAGATAGATAGATAGATAGATAGATAGATAGATAGATAGATAGATAGATAGATTTTTATTGATCCCAAAAAATGGGAAATGTTGCAGCAGCAAAATATCAGACACACAGCACACATACAGAGTATACATTAAACAATAGGAAACAATGTACATGAAATATCAGACACACAGCACACATGCAGAGTATACATCAAACAATAGGAAACAATATACATGAAATAATAATTGAATGCTACATGAGCAATACTTAAAATATATACAATTTGGAAATAAAATGTTCAACTGTTTCAATAGATATAGATAAACTTAATCACTAGTAATGATACGATGTAGATAAACCTATTGTGCAAGGTTGTGCAAGGTGCATTCAGTGTAGTTGTGATGTATATGAGTCTTATCTCACACTCAGTGATGAAGTGTTAAAAAGTTTAATTGTCTGTGGTAGGAATGATTTCCTGTAGAGGTCCATACAACATCGAAGCTGTCGGAGCCTCTAAGAGAAGGTGCTCCTCCGTTGGACCAGTGTGGTGTGGAGAGGGTGGTCGGGGTTATCCATGATAGATAACAGTTTGTTCAGTGACCTCCTCCCCACCACAGCTTCAAATGTGTCCTGTTTGCAGCCAATAATGGATCCAGCCTTCCTGATCAGTTTGTTCAGTCTGTTTGTGTCTCTGGCTCCGATGCTGCTGCCCCAGCAGATGGCGGAGGAGAACAGAGCGCTGGCCACAACAGACTGGTAGAACATCTCCACCATCCTGCTACACATGTTGACAGATGTCAGCTTCCTCAGGAAATAGAGTCTGCTCATCCCCTTCTTGTAAACAGCAGTGCTGTTGATTTTCCAGTTCAGCCTGTTGTCGATGTTGACACCCAGGTAGCTGTACTCCTCAACCATGTCCACATCTCCACCCAGAATACAAAGGGGCTGCGGAGCCGTTCCCTTCCTCCTGGAGTCAATAACCATCTCTCTGGTCTTATCCACGTTCAGCAGCAGGTGATTCTTACCAGACCACTCCACAAAGTTGTCCTCCAGCGCTCTGTACTCTCCCTCCTGTCCATCCCTTATACACCCAACAACTGCAGAGTCATCAAAGAACTTTTGTAGGTGACATGACTGAGTTGTACTGGAAGTCTGTGGTGTATAATGTGAACAGAAAGGTTGACAGCACAGTCCCCTGTGGAGCCCCTGTATCACTCACCACCACATCAGACAGAACACGGTCCAGACGGACAAACTGTGGTCTGTCTGTCAGGTAGTCAGTGATCCAGGAGACTGTGGACGCACCAACACGTTAACGGCTTAAGCTTAACCTTCTATTCGTCAGTGACATTTCCTTGAACCACTTCCTCAATGACACAGCTTCTTTTGCAAAGTGCAAAAATATATATTTTAACTGCAAGTATTCTACACAGAACATAAAAAACAAATTACATTACAGAAAAACTAAAAATACATGTGAGGGTGTGGCAGAAATCTGCAACGTGTCATCAACCAAGGGTTGGGGTGTGCACTGCTGTATACCATGATGATTAACTTATGTGACTTTCTACATGACAATAGTTTGAGGATTTTAAGTTAGGCTTTAGATGGCATCGTAGCACAGAGATGGCACTTGTGAAAATTACAAATGACCTTGTAACCACTTCAGCCAAAGGACTTGTCTCCATACTTGTCTTACTAGATCTTAGTGCTTCATTCAACACCATTGGCCATACCATCCTCTTACAGTGTCATTCAAGGTACAGCACTAAGCTGGTTTGAATCCTTGTTATCAGATCAATCTCAGTTAGTTAATGTTACCGATGAATCCTCCAGGCACGCTAAAGTTAGCCATGGTGTTCCACAAGGCTCAGTGCTTGGACCAATTCTATTCACCTTATATATGCTTCCTCTAAGCAATATTATTAGTAAACAGTCTATTAATTTTTACTGTTATGCGGATGATACCCAATTATTCCTAACAATCAAGCCAGATGAAACCAGTCAGTTAGTTTAACTTGTATTAAGAACATAAAATTCTAGATGACCTACAATATCCTGATGTTAAACTCAGACAAAACTGAAGTTATAGTGCTGGGCCCTAAACACCTATGAAGCTCACTATCTAAAGATATAGCTACTCTGGATGGTATTAACCTGGCCTCCAACACCACTGTCAGAAAGCTCAGAGTTGTTTTTGATCAGGATGTATCCTTTTAACACCCACATAAAACATATCTCAAGAACCGCCTTTTTTCAACTGTGTATCATTGCCAAAATTAGGCACATCCTGTCTCAAAACGATGCAGAAAATCTAGGTTGAAAAAACAAATCTCTCTCCAGTTGAGCTAGAATACTGCAGCGCGTGTACTGACATGATCTAAGAACCTATAACCTAACCACTTTTCTCCCTAATTAGCTTCTCTGAATAGGCTTTCTGTGAAATGCATTATTGAATATAAAATCCTACTCCTGACCTACAAAGCTCTTAATGATCAGGCACCATCATATCTTAAAGAGCTCATAGCACCCTATTGCCCCACTAGAACACTGCGCTCCCAGAATGCAGAGTTACATGTGGTTTCCAGAGTCTCCAAAGTAGAATAACAGCCCCCAGTCTGGGTGTGGGAGGTAGACACTGTCCCCATATTTAAGAGTAAGCTTAAAACTCTCCTCTTTGATAAAGCTTATAGTTAGGGAGTGACAAGTGGCAGCGTTGGCCTAGACCAGCGGGGGAGGGTGTGTCTCTCCAGACACAGTGCCCCCTCCTTCTCACTGCTTCCTTATCAAGGTTGTATGTTTGTAGGTTGGCTCAGGTTTGCCTTGAACCAGCACTTAGTTGTGAGGCTTTTAGACTGCCGGGGGACTTCATTTGACACACTGAGCCCCTCTCTCCTCTCCTCTCTTACCATCTGTGTGCATTCATGTCCCAGTAATGCTTGTTACTAACTTATGTTAGGTTGTAAAAAGTTAAACCATTGGTGATGTCTGATAAAAATGTACTTTTAGTTGAATGAACACTGTAGCTGGAGGAAGCACTGAATCAACCGATTGCATCACACCACACTAATCAGCATTTGACTGCCTCACCCCGAACCTAGTTTCTAAAGAATTAATTAACTCATATCTGTCATTTAGCATACTGGAGAAAGCTCCTTGCCCCCACACACGGAGACCTATTGTTTCTGCCTTTTGGGGAGCCACTCAGTCTTGATTAGAACAAAGAAAATGCATATCTCTGTAGAATCGGCACTACATGATAAACAACCTTAGTCTGTGACCTGGAGTAGACCTGAAATCAGAGGTGTGTCCTTAACCTGAGGGACATAGAATTCGGATCCTGAGAGAGATTCGGGGCTTCAATCTGTGACCCCGACAGGGGAAGCATTTTTGAAGACCGCTGTTTACAGTGTATTGTTTTGTCATGTTGCATGGCTGCTAACTGTGACCCGACAGGGGAAGCATGTTTTGCAGTCTGCTGCTGGCAGTGTTTTATGTTTGATTGTGTTTTGACTGTTGTTTTCATCATGTTGTTCAATTAAACCTTTTGCTTAACTTTCAATTCGACCCCAGCCTCTCCTTCCTCCTCAGAAATCTAAGTGACAAGTCTTTTAGATATTCTTAACACTTAGTTCCAGGGAGCTCAACCCTTCTAAACTGATTCATCCAGTGGAGATTTAACAGCAGGTAAATGAGGACCTCCGGGTCCTCTGCACTCTCCCTTAAGTTACCAGCTAATGCTTGCTAACTAGCTAGCTTGGTTGGCAGAACACTGAACAAGATATTTTTAGGTGACCAAAATGTTCCAATTAACTTTGATGAAGTGAAAACACAGTAAGAGGGTTAAAGTTTAAGATGAAAAACAAAACAGCCAAAAACAAGTTCAGGTCTATTTTAATGTCCACAGTGTTAGCATGGTTAGCATCGCTAAGCCTCTGTCCTGATTGACAGGTCCTAAAGCATGAAATAAACAGTACTTTTATCATCGTTAAACACACTTCATTCAAAGTTGAGAGAAACAAAATGAAACAAAAACCATCTTGGTTCATCTTTCCACTGTTCCAAGAATCACCTCTCTGGTTTGGTAGAAATAAACCCTTAATTCACCCATTTACATATGAAAATATGCTGGCTCTATACACACTAAAAGTACTGATTATTTACATGGAGTCTGGTGTGTATGATGATAGCGATCCCTGAGCCATTTCATGTTAAACAAAAAGGATCTTACTCTTTAACAAAAAGTCTATCTCTGTAGGGATCCTTTCCATAATGTTGTCAGACACATAGAATAATAATCTGAGTCTGTCAGCGGCAAAAAACAAACTATTAGTGGACGCTAACTGACTGTAAACAGTTTTCCTATAGGGTTACATTGCAGCCCAGTTTGTGGCTGCTGGTTACAGCGTTCTAGCCCAATACTGGACAAAGATTATTGTTCACATTAGCCACTTAGACCTCTATGCATGGGAAAATAGGGTCCAGGTTAACCCTTTCATTTAGTATTGAGTCATTTTGTCATATTTGTTTTTTTCCTGGTAAACCTTATGAAGAACTTTTCTCTGACTGCTTTGATCTGCAGTCCGTAGATAACAGCGTTCAGAGCAGGAGGGACCACGTGGAACAAGATGGAAGCCATCTTCCTGTGGTCTGACAAGTCGGGGAAACGATGGAGAATGATGATGATGCAGCCTGACACGAACATGATGATGTAAACAGCCAGGTGGGTGGTGCAGGTCTGAAGCGCTTTGCTGTTCAGAGCTTTGTTCTTACTACTCAAACACACCATGGCGATCCTCAGGTAGGTGAAAATGATGCTGCCGAGGGACGAGCCCAGCAGCACCACCGTGTAGCCGAGACCATAGATGTTATTGATGAGAATGCTTTCACAAGACAGTTTGAACAAGGACGCGTTGTCGCAGAACGGGTTGAGTATGACCCACCTGCAGCGCGACAAACGGACGCTGAGGCCCACCAGGATCACCACCATAAATAAAGCCACCGCCCAGGCTGACAGCGACAGCGACACCACAATCCTGGTTGTCATGATGGTGGTGTACCGCAACGGGTTGCAGATGGCCACGTAACGATCAAAAGCCATGATCATGAGCACTGTGTGAGAGGCGCTCGCATGAAAGTGAGCACAAAACGCCTGAACGACACATTCGTTATAATGAATGTACCGGTCTGTGATTGGAATAAAAACGTCACTCAGCAAGGGAGGGATGATGGTCGTCGCCCCAAAAACATCATTGATGCTCATGTTGCAGAAGAGTAGATACATGGGCAGGTGGAGGCTCCTGTCTGCGAAGATCAGCACCACCAGGCCGAAGTTGGACACCATGATGAAGACGTAGATGAGGAGGAGGAGGATGAAGGCAGGAAAGGAGGACTCAGGGCTGACCTTTAACCCCTCCAACTGGAGAATATCCATGCTGAAAGTTGCATTGTCCATGCTGCAGGGGGATAACAGTTTAATTATCACGTTGAGCCAGATTGAACACAAAAGTTTCCCTAACCCCCTAACCCATAAATAAAGTTATTGTTAAACACATCCTTAGTCCTATTTTATCGTAAAATTAACAACTGAATTTTGTGCTTCCGATTTGATTCTTTTACATAAATCAGGTGTACCCAGAATATATTGTAAATCTTGTCAATTAAAATGCTTTGTAAGAACCTCGAGTGTGGCCCTTGAGAAATTGACCTATAGTGTTAGAGGGAGGACTTCTGAATTTTATAATATTTGGAAGATGTTTCTGGATCTGTTAAGGAGTGGAGATGTGGGGGAGGCGGTGGGAGAATAAGATGATGGAAAATGTCTAAGTGGTGTTTGGGAGTGTGCGCTGTAATCTACATCAAGATGTATTTATTTTATTTTAATTCTCTTTAATTTATTATTATGATTACTATTATATTTATTTATTTTTTTTTTTTTTTTTTGCTATCTTTATTTATTTGTTCACATGTTTTGGTCCTTTCAGTATTATTGGTGTTTTGATTGTTGTTTTCACTTCTGCCATGTGTTCGTGATGTTATGAGTGTTGGATGGTGATGTACTAAAACAAAAAAGCAATACAAATATGTTTAAAAAAAAAAAAATGCTTTGTAAGTGTGAATTGATGCAGAAGTTCCCCTTAAATAAACCACAGTAAGATTTGAATAAACAGTTGTTCATTGCTCTCTCCTTCATTTATCAGATTTTCTGCTTTTCAATTTCTTTTGCTCAGTCTGGATGTTGCGCAGAAATCTAAACAACTTTTTTATATAGTTTTAAGTCTTCATTTAATAACCACACTTAATAACTTATTTTTAAATGTAAAAGAACATTATTAGCACTATCATAGACATTATCATAAATTTATCATAAAATTGCACAGAATTATTTTGCCACACTTCACCATCATTTTTAAATGTAAATGGACACTTTGGTATGTTTTAACCAGGACTCGATTTTCTCATGTTGTGTATCCAAGTGACTGATGGGAACAAGATCTATGGTCATCACAATTGGTCCAGTATTTGGCAAGACGCAACAAACTGCAATGTAACGTTAATTGGCAAATGTTCACTAAAAGTTCTGTGTTTGCCAGTGACAGACTCAGATTATTATTTTAAGTGTCTGACAACATTATGGAAAGATCTTTACAGAGATAGACCTTTTTATTAAGGAGTAAGATCCTTTTAGTTTAACATGAAACAGCCCCGAAATCACCGTCACCAAACTACACCAGACTCCATGTCAATAATCAGTACTTTTATCATTGTGAAACACACTTCATTCAAAGTCGACAGAAACTAAATAAAACTATTAAAAGCTGTCTTGGTTCGTCTTTGCACTGTTCCAACAATAATAGGTTTGGTTGACATAAACCCTTAATTCACCCATTTATGCCGATCAATACTGGACCATTTCTTTGTTCACGTTAGTCACTTACACACCACTGCATGGGAAAACATTTAAACTTTACTTTCTAACCTACTTAAGAAATGAAACCGGTTTCAAATATAAAAATCCTCAAAGTCAAGTCAAACATTAACACTGCATCTAAACAAGTTCACTTAACTGGGGAAGCAGAATATATTTCACATTTTCTGGCACAAAGACAGAATCCTTCTCTACATGTTTTACCTTCTGGGCAGTCTCACCTGTCTCCAAATTCAAAACAGGAAACACAACACAAAATTCACAACAGTCTACTAGAAGAGCGGACAGAATTCCTGCGCAAACATTGAATTTTTAAAATGTACAGATTAGGCTGCTTCAATAAAAACAAGTATGAGTTCCTATTTCTTTTCTGTCATTCAGGCTACAAAACATTTCAGTAAACTAAAATGTCTGTGCGTCTACAGCCCAGCAACTTATCCTCAAAATTTTGCCTCAATAACCTCGACCTTGAGTTTCTTTAGATTAGCTATAGATTACAACTGCAAAAAAAAAGTTTTGAAGGAAAATGGGGAATTAAAGGTTTGCCAAAAATGTCTCTTTTGATAGTAAAGGTTGCAGACCTCTGTACTAGAAGGACAGAATCTGTCAAACAGCACAAACCTGGAACATCACATCTCTCAATTCTATAAAACAGTGATACTGGAGAATCTCAGATGATAGTTATGTCATTGTTTTACTATTTGTTTGTGCATTTGTGCTTTTAAGCTTTGTACATGCTCTTGTAAGTTTAATTTTAATGCCATCAATCTGCCACATACTACAGATGTTGTCATGTTTTGTGTTGATTAATGTGCATTGCCCTTTTTTAAAATAAAAGAAACATAAAACAGAATAGCTACAGTTAGTTAACTGTTCTCAGGACATATCCATACTGTTTTTATAAAACGCTTTGGTTAAATTATTTTAAGTTCTTTAAAACACTTTGAAAATCTAACATCTTAAGATTGTTTTCCAGTTTGCCAAAACACAGTTAATTTCTTTCGTCAATGTTAACATTTCAGTAAGTTATCTTTCTCTACACAACATGCAGATACAGTTGATTCAATATTCAGTGAGCAGTGGAAAACATTGCTAGGGTGATTGAGTGTGTTTGAGGTTTACTTGTTGATGTGAACCCCCTCCAGTCAGACCTGAGTTGGACTGCAGACTCTTTCTATAAACTGTCTGATCAGCACTATAAGCCAGACCTCCACTGGGGGCCCTGAGGACTTTGATGTCGTCATACCCGAATCATTCAATGATGGCGTTGTGTCACTTTGTAACACACGTTATAATGCCCGCCTAGCTGCTAGCGTGGCATGTACTCATACTCTGCTTCTGACTGTAGTCCTTACCTAGGTACTGTCAGAGAAGCTCAAAACAGAGAGCTCAACACACAGGGTGAAAAGAGGAGCTGCAGTAATGTGCAGTAAAAAAAAATTAAGTCTTTTTTTTAATTAAACCACATAAACCTATTCTGATATAACCTCTAAATGCAATTATGAACGTGGAAATGAGCATAATATGAGCACTTTAAAGTGAGATGAGCAGGTAGTGTTTTTCTTAATGCTAAAACAACTCACAGCTGTTGAAAGAAATAAAGCACCTCCTAGTTTGCTCTCGGTATTTCACACAATTAAAATATGTGTCCTATTTTTTTACAGCGCATAACAACCGACATGAGATGAAATGGCAAAGGGATGAGTCTCTAAGAAAATCCCCTCTGTTAAACTCTTTGAATCTAATATCTCAACAAAATTAAAAAAAAGAACTTGGCTTCATCCAATATTTACGTTTCTGTTCTGGACATTTATTGAAAGTAGGGCAGATGTAATAAGATAAAGCCTCTTTTGCACATTAAAACATAACATTTGAATAAAACTTGCAATACATAAAACAATTGTCTTAAAGTCAGTAATCAACTGGGGAACATTTCATGCTGATAATTGTTCAGCCTACAATCCACTCGAAGTCTGTGAAAAGACTGAAAAGTCTAAAATGTGACACCATCTCACATCTAAAGACAATTTGTCGTATTGTCTCTGAGTTTTCAGTCACAGATTAAAAGATTTTACTACAAAACTTGTTATAATATCAAACAGATTTTGTGACTGACTTAAGACAGCTGGGACTGAGTTTAATGACCACCTTACACCAAACAATAGAGACAACTGGAGCACCCCAACTCAAGCAAGACTCTCAGGATTTCATTCCTTTATTGGAAAATTGTCTGCGACAGTTTGATCGCTTGAAAAGTCGTTTGTTGTCAGGTCGGCATTAGTTAGTAAAATAGGGTAGTGATGGCATGTCAAACGTACATTTAGCCCCGTTTTGATAGCAACCTCACCTTCAAACAGCATGTCAATCAAATCACCAGAACTGCCTTTTTACACTTCAAAAACATTGCCCATCTCCGCCTATAACTTACATTCTCTGCTACCGAAATTTTTATCCATGCCTTCAGTACTTCCAGAATTGATTACTGCAATAGGATTCTATATGATTCGTCAATACATCCAGCACTCTGCTGCTCGTCTGATCACCCATTCACGCTCCCATGACCATATCACTCCGCTCCTCCAGAACCTCCACTGGCTCTCTGTCCCAAAAAGAATACAATTCAAAGTCCTCCTCACTCACAAAGCCCTTCACAACAAAGGCCCCCTCCTATCTCATGACCTGCTTCACCACCACACCCCTTCCCGCAGCCTCCGCTTCTCTGATGCCAACCTACTGTCACCACAAATCATGACCAAGCGCCGGACCTGGGGCGACAGAGCCTTCTCTATAGCTGCCCCCTGTATGGAAGTATCTCCCCAAACACATCCGCGACTGCACCAATCTGTCAATGTTCAAGTCACGTCATATTGTACTAAGTGAATTGTCATAGAATGTGTATTTCCTTTTAAAAATCTGTAAAGTGATCAGTGTACTTGTAATCAGGACATCCCTGCCTCCGCTTTGATTTTAACTTAGTTTTCTAGTCTCTTGTGAGTTAAATTTTGGGAGCTCGTCTGAAATCAATACGACACGTAACACGTTGTAACTTGTATGTATTCCAGATGTTTTTCGCCAGATCACCACATTGACTGCTGCTGTTTATTATTAACTTAATGGTATTACAAAACTTAAACGCTGGAGTGCCCATTTAATTCAAACAACAAAAACTGAGATAATGAAAATAATAATAATGAAAACGACTGAATAACAATACAATTTCCATATTTTTTGGGGGGCATATTTGGGCCTTTATTTTGATAGGACAGCTGAATACATGAAAGGGGAGAGAGAGGGGGAACAACATGCATCAAAGGGCCACAGGTCAGAGTCAAACCTGGACCCCCTGATTTGAGCAGTAAACCTCTGTACATGGGTGCCCACTCTACCTCCTGAGCTATCCTTGGCACCCTCAATTTCCCTATTTTAAAGAAATGTATTGTTTTTCACACAATACACAATACTGAAAATACATTTCTTGAATTTAAAATTAGTCTTTACAGGTGTAAATATCTTTCATTAAACATTAAAAGCCTCCTCTGTGACAGTAAACTGAATATCTTTGAGTTGTGGACAAAACAAAGCATTTGAGGACATCATCTTGAAATTTGGGACACACTGATCCACATTTTTCACCACATTTTAGAGACCAAACATCGACAATGAAACTTTTCTTTAATTTAAAAAAGATACAAGTATACAATACACAAGTATTGTATACTTTGCAATATGTCAAGTTACTTTATTGTTATGAAACAAAGTTTTAATCATCTGCCGGACCTCTTTATTTTGCAGACCGTAGATAACAGCGTTCAGGGCCGGCAGGACAACGTGTCCCAGGACGGACGCCACTTTCCTGGATTCGGCCAGAAGAGGGAAGCGGTGCAGGATCACAATGAGGAAGCCGGACACCACGAGGATGACGTACACGACCAGATGAGTGGCGCAGGTCTGAAGTGCTTTGCTGTTCAGAGCTTTGTTCTTACTACTCAAACACACCATGGCGATTCTCAGGTAGGTGAGCGTTACGCTGCCGAGGGACGAGCCCAGCAGCACCACCGTGTAGCCAAGACCGTAGATGTTATTGATGAGAAGGTTCTCACAGGAAAGCTGGAACAAGGACGCATTGTCGCAGAACAGGTTGAAGACAACTGACCTGCAGCGTGACAGGCGGATGCTGAGCCCCACGAGAATCGCCACCAGCACGAAGGCCGTTCCCCACGCTGCCACAGACAGCGACACCACCATCCTGTTGGTCATGACGGCAGCATAGCGCAGTGGGTTGCAGATGGCCACGTAACGATCAAAAGCCATGATCATGAGCACTGTGTGAGAAGCACTTGCATGGAGGTGAACACAAAATGCCTGGACGGCACAGGCGATGTAATGAATGTACCGTTCTGAGTCTGAAATTAAAAGATCTCGGAGGACATGAGGTATAACTATTGTCGCCCCAAAGACATCGTTGATGCTCATGTTGCAGACGAGCAGATACATGGGCTGCTGGAGGCTCTTGCTCCGAAAGATCAGCACCACCAGGCCGATATTGGACATTATGATGAAGATGTAGATGAGGAGGAGGAGGATGAAGGTGGGAATAAAGGACTGGGAGGTTACGTTTAACCCCTCTAAGATTAGAATATCCCCAACAAAAGTGCTGTTTCCCATTTGTCATCTGTCGCATCAGGATAAAGACTGAATGTATATCTGCAGTTGTATATATATGCAGTTATAGTAACAGAAAAGCAACAAGATTTAACTGTGACTCTTTAAAAAAACTCTAGGGCTTTCCTCGCCTGAAGAAATTGTTTTGATTTAATCGAGGGTAAAAAAAAATTAGTTTCTTTTCAACTTAAATTATGTAACAAACATACTCATTTAAACTCAAACAATGTATTTTTCTAACAAAGCATAAGTGTGAGAGAAGTAGGGCTGTCCTCGACTAAAGAAAACTCTTCTTCAACTAACACTAGTTTTTACAGTTGTATCGACTAAACAATTAGTTGATTCAATCGTCAGATCTGTAAAACTAAATTTCTCCACAAAGAATTATGCAAAAGCCCCACTTTAAATCTATAAAGCCAGAGATGTGTTTAGACATGTCTTGAAAATAAATGATTCTGCACAAAAAAAGCGAATAAAATGACTAAAGAAATCGTAGTAGAATAAGAACAAAACGACCAATTAGTCAACTCAGATGGAGCATGTATGAAACTTAATTTATGTAACAAACATACTTATTTAAACCGTCAACTAACTTATTTTGTACTAACTTTTAAAAAATGTTTCCTTAATCCAACCAGGTAGTTTCATTTCAATTCTCAACGTTAACCATATGGAAAATTTGTTCCCCTCGAAACAATGTTTAAAAATTCAATTTCTTTGGAGTGTAGGGTTAGGGTTAGGGTGACATGTCGACTCAGAGGCGGCAGCCCTAAAAAACTTCATAAAGTTATCGCAGTGAATCTAAACATGTTTACATCACAATAACAATGACAGGCTGTAATGTGATGTAGAATTGTGTTCTTCTGAACTGTTACAGTGTTGTTACAGATGCATCTAACATATTAAGTCACTGTGTCTGATTTTTCTCTCCATCATTCACCTATCTTACAAAAGAGCATTATTTCTTTGCTTAAAATGGCATTTTAAGATTTCCAAAATGTCCCAGGAACGGCTGTTTCTAGAAATAATGTCCCAGTTACACTATGAAGAGCTTTCACTGGAAGTAATTCTCACAAAAGAAGACAGTTTTTGCAAAAAGAAGTTGTTAATCCAAGTCAATTTGCTTCAACATTCGTCTATCATGAAATCCTTGAATCATTTTAGGAAAAACGTCCAAAGAAAAACTTTTGAAAGGGAAACAAAATCTAAGAAACTTCAGGAAGAGCAACAAAAGCGAGATCCCTCTCTGAGTACAGACAGATACATCGATGTTGAATGTGTCTGAGCTGCACAAACTAACTTTCATTTGAGAGGAGGCAGAAACAGAGACACATATAAAACGTGACAAATAAATCAATAACTACTATACAATTTGGGTGAATCAACACTTTAAAAATTAGATTTCATTCTGAACACGTTATCCTCCACTTCAGTGAGAACTACTCTATAAAGCTGTGACAGAAAATGAAGAATACATTCGTCTCACAAGATGCTGTAAATTCATTAAAACACAGATTTTATTAAACACGTATGAGAAAACACAACCTCCCTCCACCTAAGACCAGACGTGAAACTGCAGACACTTTTATTCAGCATTCAGCTGCTGCGTCACACGCTGACAGATCAACTGTTGCCTGGCACCCATTGATACTGAGCATGTGTATCTCCTGTAGGTTGTTTTTAATTAAAGATATTGGCATAAAGAGTGGGGACCAAGAAGTAAGTGAGTAAAGTTTATTTAACCCTTGTGTTGTCCTTCGTGTCACGGGGACTCATTCAGTGTATGTAGTGTCCTACTACCCCGGCGTTGCACTTCGGGTCCCCAGGACCCTTTTGTGTATCGTTTCACATCAATCTCGGTCGCCTCGTCCTTCGGGTCAACGGGACCCCAGCGTGTGTGTGTGTGTGTGTGTGTGTGTGTGTGTGTGTAACATCATCTCACATCTCACAGCAGATACATGTCAAAGGGTTTTTATTCACAAGTTTTTCACATCTCAACACACACACACACACACACACAAACACACACACACACACACACACACACACACACACACACACACACACACACACTGCGTTCACATCATTTGTCTGTTTGCTCGTTGTGCAGAGCACACAGCCCAAGGTCACACCGGTGCCGTCCGAGCCGTAGAGGCTAGTACGGTCTCACACATTCCGCGCAGTAGGCCCGTGTGCAGCTCCTGCATATGTATCTCTTGCAGGCCCCGCACACGGCGTGCGTCTTGCGGTCCTTTGTCCTCGGACAGAGCTGACACCTCTTCCTGTTGCCGGACACCTGGGGCGAGGTTGGTTCCGAGTCGTTGTCTTCGTCGTTGTCTTTGTCGTTGTCTTCGTCGTTGTCTTCGTCCTCTTCGGCAGCCGCCGCCGCTGCCGCCCTGCTCGTGGTGGCTTTGACGAGCGCGGCGGACGCTTCCGTGCGAGGCAGACGCCGCTGTCTCTCGATGAGCGGAGTCACGAGCGCCCGGCCCAGCCGCTCGAGGAAAGCCCTGTGCCTGTCAAGCTTTGCCGTGCAGCCACTCGGGCCTGATCTCTCGCCAGAGCACAAAGGCGTTGTAGGCGGACACGTCGAGGATGTTGTGGAACATGGCGAGGGGCCAGCGCGCCGTCTTCCTGCGGCAGCTGTACGTGCCGACGAGCTTGTCCAGGTTGTCCACGCCGCCCTTGGTGCTGTTGTAGTGCAGGAGGATGTCGGGCTTGGCGTGCCTGGTGGCGCTGACCCGCGCGTCCCCCGTGTGCAGCGTGCTCAGCAGCACCACGTTCCTTTTCCTCTTGGGCATGTAGGACACCAGAGTGACGGTGGGCGTGAAGGCAAACTTGGACGAGAAGACCGCGCGGCCCTTGGCGTCGAGCAAGGCGCGCGGCAGCTCGGGCTTGTTTTTGCGCATCGTGCCCACCACGGTGAGGCGCCTATCGATGAGCAGCCGCCGCGCCAGCTCGTAGGAGGTGAAAAAGTTGTCTCACGTCACGTTGCGCAGGCCCCGCAGGCCCTCGGTCAGGTCCATCACCACCCAGGCGCCCTGATTCCTCTCGGTGGCGCCGCTCGCGGACTTGCCCGTGTAGACCTGCATGTTCCACGCGTAGCTGTACTTGGGAGTCGCAGGCCGTCCACACCTTGAATCCGTACCGGCCGGGCTTGCTGGGTATGTACTGGCGGAAGGAGCATCGACCTTGGTGTCGGCGTCCGTGTCGTCGTCGGCGTGGTGGGCACATCAAAGATGGAGAATGAGAAGGACGCAGGGAAAGGACTCGGCGGGAGAGGAGTAAGAGTGAAAAGAGGAAATGAGAAGCAGAAAAAGATAAAAAATAAACAAGGATACCAAAAAGAGAAATAAAAAATTTAAAAACATCCGTGTGCGCATAGGCACACACACACATGAGCATTGTAAACTACGGGGTGTCGACGAAAAGAAACACAGCAACAGCAGCAACAGCAGCAGCGGCAGCAGCAGCAGCAACAGCAGCAACAGCGGCGGCCGGAGAAGCCAAACTCTAGTCGGGTGGCCACGCACGCACGCATTATGTAGCAGAACAGCGTCGGTGGGAGGGCGGGCGCTGGTGTGTGTCCGTGCGAACGCACCCCTCGAAACGCTTTGCTCTGGCTGCTTGCAGCGCCGCAAGCTATCCGACCACTCTGCAAGCTATCCGACCACTCTATCCATCTATCAATCTTTTGCGTGCCACCGCCGGCGCTGCCTGCTGTTTATCCAGCAGGCGCGCTCGGACACTCACCTTGAAAGGGAACCAGTTGCTCGTCAACGGTCACGTCGGGGCCCGGGTTGTAGAGGCGAGGCAGCCGCCGCGCCCAGGCGTCCCACACGTCTCGTACGGCCGCCAGTTTGTCCGAGGCGCGTCTGGCGGCTCTGGTGTCACGGTCGTCGAATCGCAGCTGTCTGGAGAGCGCGTGGAACCGCTTGAGCGCCATGCTTGGCCATGCCAGGCTTGGTAAATAACTTAAACTTGCCGAGAACCAAGACACCGCTTGATTACATTAGAGTCGAGCGGCCGGCAGGTTGCACGGTGACATTAGAGTCGAGAGGGCCGGCAGGTTGCACGGTGACATTAGAGTCGAGAGGGCCGGCAGGTTGCACGGTTACATTAGAGTCGAGAGGGCCGGCAGGTTGCACGGTTACATTAGAGTCGAGCGGCCGGCAGGTTGCACGGTTACATTAGAGTCGAGATGGCCGGCAGGTTGCACGGTTACATTAGAGTCGAGAGGGCTGGCCAGTTGCACGGTTACATTAGAGTCGAGAGGGCCGGCCGGTTGCACGGTTACATTAGAGTCGAGATGGCCGGCAGGTTGCACGGTTACATTAGAGTCGAGAGGGCCGGCAGGTTGCACGGTTACATTAGAGTCGAGAGGGCCGGCACATTGCACGGTTACATTCGGTCTTGTTTGGGTCCAGGCATTAGTAGCTCATTTCCTGATTGATTCTACCACCACCACTCCAGTCCAGCGGAGGCGCTAATGAGCTAGATTACAACACACACAGTAGCAGAAGAATACCAGCTACACAACGGCCAACCATTGACATATATATAATGCCAACGGCACGAATGAAGTAAAAGAAAAAAACAGGAGTGAGTCGGTTCATTGACGTATGGCACTCGATTCTCCCGGCTCAGTGACACGAGTCGGTTTAATTAACCGGCTCTTCGGTCAGTTTGTCAACACTAGAGCTCACAGAGCTGACAGACGGAGCTTGGAGTTAGATCAGGACTAATATGAGTAAATGCTTCGAGTTTGTGCCTTTCCAAATTGCGGCAACCAAATCTTGAGCTTGAACTTTCACAGTCTACAACCTCCACAGCTGGGAGATTTTACCGTTATGGCTGGTTGCACTTGATGCGGGTACATGGTGGTGCTCGTGTGGATACTGTATCGCAATGACCACCGAGGAAGAAAGCCTGTGCTGTAAGGATACAGCCTGGTCTGGACGGGTCAACGGACATTGTTTCGCCCATACAGAGGTTTCCCCATCTGATCTATAAGGTTGATCTAACCGGACGGACCTGATGGCCAGCTGTCTAATGAGTGAGTACAACCTAGTCTAACCTAACCTAACATTTCGTGACTCTGTCTAGCTTAGGTACATTTGTTTTTAGTTGTAAATACACATTCAAATCACTAATCAAAACACACCTCTTCAGATTAGCTTTCCACATACAATACTCTTACATTTCTCACCAGATAGTTACTGTTTTTATTGTTTTTAATTGCTTCTAAATATGCTTGTTGTATGTTTTGGTTTTATTGCTTATCTGTTTTTAATGTGATATATTTGCTGGTTTTTACTGTAAAGTGTGTTTGAGTTTGATGAAAAGCCCTCTATAAATGAAATGTATTATTATTTATTATAAATAAATGCCTCACTTCTTTAGTGAAATAACCAAAGCTCTCATTACATTTGTGCTTTTGTGTCTTTACTTCAACAAAAAGGAAATAACAATATCACAATCTAGACACGATTAATGTAAAGTATGTACAGTGTGTGGTTTTATACATAATCATGCTGCAGCATAGTCTGAAGTGTACAAAGAAAAAATAGTTCAGTACTCTTTTCCTAGGCCTAGAACATGCTCTTATAATGTGACCTGGCTTCAGCAACCAGTTCACTCCTATCCAGCAGAGGAACTGGGGCTATGTTACAAAGCAGTCGCCTTCTTCTATGTCCATGACGGGGTAAGGGCTTTTTTCTTCTGTGGACTTGAAAGAACTATTTTGAAACTGGCTGGATGACCAGCTTGACGCCTTCTTGGGAGTTGACTGTGGCACTGCAGCTATTCTGTCTCTATGTCACTGGATGGTGTCCCCTAAATAAGTAAGAAGGAGAAAGAGCATTATAGTCAGACTCAATGGCCAAAACCGTAACATTGAGGATGCATCTATCATAATCAGTGTTGGGTGTAAGGCAATTACAGTAATATATAAATGTTGGCTGTAATGCAGTAATATAAATCATTACTAATTACATGTCAGTAATATCATACACGGGTCTCAGTAACGGGAGTTACAACATTTAGTGTTTTTTTTTTTCAAGAATTCACCAACACCGTGAAACATTTCTTCACAGACAAAAAAAGTGAGAATTACAATAGCCTTGGAAAGTATACATCATAAAGATGTTACCTCCAATTTGTCTGCAGCTGGTCTTTTCGCTTTAGGAATGGCATTTTCCTTCAGATAACGGGACTTGACGCTCTTTTCGGTGAAGTCAATGTTCGTTGCAAACACGGTAATCTCTCTCATGTAGCTAAAGTTATCATGGGAGCTGAAGTGCAACCAGCCACCACCGTAAAAAACCCCAGCTGCGGAGGGTGTAGACGGTGAAAGCTCAAATATTTCTTCATTTGGTTGCCGCAATTTGGAAAGGCACAAACTCGAAGCATTTTCTCATATTAGTCCTGATCTAACTCCAAGCTCCGTCTGTCAGCTCTGTGAGCTCCTCCCTGCTTCTGCCGACAGGCAGGCTCCGCCGTTGCTAGGTTACCTATGCAAATGAGCTGCTGAACTCTTGAACTGCAGGTCAGCTCTGCTTCACTGCGGTGTCAGGTTACAGCCTGTTGATACATGCTCATTACTATGGACAGGACCTCGGCAAATCGTTTTTTTGTGGAAAAAATACATTTTGGAGTATTGGATTGTATGAGATCGGCACTCGATTGGTGGGGACTTGACCGGAAAGCAGTACATAAACAGAGGTAATTATTAACACAACTTGTATGCCTTTCTGTCACATCTACTGCCGTCAAATTCGCTGTGTTCCCTTGTAAGGAATAACTGCACATGGCTAAGCACTAGTAATGGCATTTCGAACATGTTTAGAGGCTAAAAACACGTTTAAATCTTGCCCTGTTTAAGCCTTGTTTAAGACTGTTGGGTGCAAAATCTAGCAGGAGGATAACTCGGTGTAGGCGGCACCGTTTGTTTTCGTTTTCTCGCTATTGACAGTACTCCTGATTTACAAACAACAGAGCTACGGGTTGAAATCGACCGGAATTCTCCTTTAAGTTTCAGTTGGTGTTCGTGTGTGTTCAGTGACCACAAGTAAGTTACAATTATATTATATTATATACATAAGTTAATATTCGCAATTTATTATGGAGTTTACAGTAAGTGACAGCCTTTATCTCCATTATATAGCTTTATGGCATTCTTATTGTAGTTTCCGTTTTCAGGACATGTTGAGCACTGTATATTTAAGTAACTAGGGAGTTATTAGCCTCAACTGTATTTATGTTAGTTAACATTGATGATTATTTCTGTTTCCTTTAGAACCACACTTACACTGTAAAGTGTCTAAAGATATAGTGCCTGTGCATCTGTATTTGAAAGTATATATTAAAACCTTCAAGGAATATCCCTGCCTTCCGTGTCTTGACTAGACACCCCATATTGGTGACTAATTTTCATAACCAGTAAGAGTCCCCATTACACCCTGAAATGCTTCCTAAAACGAGTCCCTTCTTAATTTTGAAGGCTATTTGGCTACAAGCTGTAACTACGGTGATTGATATGAGGATCATCTTCTGAATATAGTAATTAATATGTTAGGCCTACCATAAATTGATATTTCAAAAAAGTCAGATATTTGCTCATTTTGTGTTTCTCTGTTCTGTGCACCATCCAATATTACCAGGTTCATATTGGGGAATCTGTTCTGTATGTCTGAATGATAAATGGTGCTAATACAAAATTGAACTAAAACAAAAGTCATTTATTTAAAACAACTAATAACGCAGTGTGATGTTAAATCAAACTATGTCCCACACATACATATGCTCATGGTTTTTTTTCCTTTAGTCTTTGCTATTAACATTCATCAACCACAATATTTTTAAATAGCAATGCATGGAAAATAAAATAAAAAATTCTTCACTTTGTAAGTAGTTTATTTTTTGTTTTTAACAACAGAACAAGTCAAAACAAATTTTTCAACACAATTTTTTCATTATTGGTATATTTATTGTACAAATTCTCACGTAGGCTACAACGTGCAGCAAGCTTTCACAGATGCCGTGCGGTAATTACCTCGTCACTGCCGGAGTCTTCAGCTGATTGTTTTAAACGTTATTACGGTACATAACTTACTAGAACAAAACAGAGCAACGTGTTGTTGCTGGTGACAAAACCACTGATTATACATATGTACATTGAAGCGATACTGGTGTTAAAGATCCGCTGATCGCTGTCTGATTCTCTGAAATGAATGCCTGCATTGCAATTAGGGGTGTGCAAAAATCGATACAGCATAGTATTGCAATATTTTCCGTGGCAATACTGTATTGATACACAGACGCCAAGTATCGATCTTTTATTATATATGTGTTGGTCAGTCTGTCTCCCATTTTGCAGCAATAAAACTGAAGTGAGATGAACAAACAGAGAAATGTGTCTTTTTAAATAAAACAGATGTTGACAAAGTTTCCTTTTGGGGACATAATTTGAAATTGGAAGAAATTTGAAGTTGGAAAAAAGGTAATAAATTGCAATATATTGCAGAATATTTCAATATCTTTAAAATCGCAATAATATCGTATCGTGACATAAGTATCATGATGATATCGTATCGTGAGGCCTCTGGTGATTTCCACCCCTAATTGCAATGTGGGAAATCGGCTTTGCACACACGAACAACAAAGCAATCCAGCTTCCTTGGCCGAAATAGACCGGAATAATAAAATTAAAAGAAATACAAATAAACCGTGAGAAGATCTGGTGAATAAATGTTGATTGAAACAGCGGTTATTGGGCAAGGCAAGGCAAGGCAATTTTATTTATATAGCACATTTCAGCACAAGGCAACTCAAAGTGCTTTACACAAAACATCAATCATTAAAGAACAAAGAGCAAAACAGGGATAACAATAAGAATAGAAATATTAATGAATACAAATGTAATACCTGGCCAACAGTTTTTAAGAGAAGATTTATTTTTGGGACTTTGGTCGTGATGTGACGACCTTTTTAACTTTATAAATACATAATAGATACATAAATAAAAATATAGTTCAGTATATCAGTAAATATGAGAATAAAAATCCCAAAATAAAATTTACAATTCCGTATTAAAATTTTATACGAAATAAAATACAAGAATAAAATTCAATGTTCGGTAAAAGAATTAACGAAAAGCATCATCAAAAAGAAAGGTCTTCAGCCTTGATTTAAAAGAGCTGAGAGTTGGGGCGGACCTGCAGTTTTCTGGTATTTTGTTCCAGATATGCGGAGCATAAAAACTGAACGCTGCTTCTCCCTGTTTAGTTCTGACTCTGGGGACCACGAGCAGACCTGTTTCAGACCACCTGAGAGGTCTGGGTGGGTCATAATGCACTAACAGATCTGAGATATATTTTGGTCCTAAGCCATTTAGGGATTTATAAACCAGCATAGGTATTTTGAAATCAATTCTTTGAGGCACAGGAAGCCAATGTAAAGTCTTTAGAACCGGAGTGAGATCCACTTTTATGTCCTAGTGAGAACTCTGTCTAATTAGTTTTTTAGGCAGTCCTGTAAGGATGCTGTTACAGTAGTCAAGTCTACTAAAGATAAAAGCATGGACAAGTTTTTCCAAATTCTGCTGAGACATAAGTCCACTATTTCTTGATATATTCTTAAAATGATAATAGGCTGATTTTGTTATTGTCTTAATATGACTGTTAAAATTCAGGTCCGAGTCCATGACAACACCAAGATTTTTTGCTTTGTCTGTTGTTTTTAACAGGGCCATTTGAAGCTGTGCACTGACTTTCACTTTCTCTTCTTTTGCTCCAAAAACAACCACCTCAGTTTTGTCTGTTCGGCCGTGCTCATTTCACAGAATTCTGTAAGACCAGGTTGGTCTGTACGGGAAGTCACAGAAACATCACATCCTGTTAGATTCCATTCTGATTTGTTAAAATCTTATCAGAGTACTTTGTACTCGAATTTGGATCGCGAATTTGGATTCGGCTCCTATCGATCAAAACAGGGTCATCGAGAAAAGCAATTATTTTGCACTTTACATTTTGCAAGTAAAATATTATTTTTAATAGTTTTGCTTCCCAGAGTTCGCTACCTGGGGAAAAAACTAAATAATTTCACCACGTAAGCGGGTGTTTTAAATCAAACCCCAATCTTTTCCATAATCTTAGTCGATTTGGTGTCTACACTCTACACTGTTGCAGTCACGTTTTTTTGGCTAAAGTCAAGTGCCACGGTCGCTAAAATGACTGGCAGCTCACTGTGCTCTATAGCCAGCGTCACATGACCAGACCACGGTGGCCTAATTTCGTAGCATATCATATGAAATGGTGTACATACATTTTCACCTAAAAAGGCAAATTTACCATAAATATATTCATATTTCAATTAATTAATTAAATCCAAGTTTAATTCTGTAAATACATTTCTTAAATTAGAGAAAATTTGTTTTTACATGTGCAAATATCCTTCATTAAACATTAAACAGCTGTATTTCATTTCTTTCCAGCCCCTTTACTGTTGCGAAACAAAGTGATGATCCTCTGCTTGATCTCTTTAATTTGCAGCCCGTAGATAACGGCGTTGAATGCCGGCAGAGTTGCTTCGCACAACACCGACACCACTTTCCTGTAGTCCGCCGTCCGAGGGAATCGGTGCAGGGCGATGATGACGGCGGCTGATACAAACAGGAAGACGTACACGGCCAGGTGGGTGGAACAGGTCTGTAGCGCTTTGCTGTTCAAAGCTTTGTTCTTACTGCGCACACACACCGCCGCAATATTCAGGTAGGTGATTGAGACGAAGCAGACAGAAAAGCCGAGCAGGAGCACCGTGTAGCCGATGCCGACGATGTTGTTGACAGTAACATTTTCACAGGAGAGGTTGAACAAGGAGGCGTTGTCGCAGAACGGGTTGGGTACAACCCGCCTGCAGCGCGACAAACGGATGCTGAGTCCCACGAGCATTGACACACTCAACAAAGACACCGCCCACGCCGACACCGACAGCTTCACCACCATCCTGTTGGTCATGACGGAGGCGTACCGCAGCGGGTTGCAGATGGCCATGTAGCGATCAAAAGCCATGATAATCAGAACAGTGTGAGTGGTGGATGCGTAGAGGTGAACACAGAAGGCCTGTACGGCGCAGTGGATGTAACGAATGTACCGCTCTGAATGTGGAATGAAAATGTCTCGGAGTACGTGCGGCGTGACAATCGACGCCCCAAAAATGTCATTGATGCTCATGTTGCAGAAGAGCAGATACATGGGCTGATGGAGGCTCCTGCTTGTGAAGATCAGCGTGACCAAACTGATGTTGGACACCAATGCAAAGATGTAGATGAGGAGGAGGATGATGAAAGCAGGAATGTTGGACTGGGGGGAGATGTTTAACCCCTCCAGGAGCAGGATGTCCTCGTTTAATGTCTGGTTCTCCATACCTGTGTAAAACTACACAAGAGCAGCGTTTTCCCCAGATTCGTGACAGGGTTAGGTGCAATAAAGAACATGTAAATTCACATTATTTTGAACCAATATTATTAGCTGACCTTGTACAAAACGTTGAAAAAGCTAGAGCAGATAACAAAAAGTTTAAAGTCTTCAGGTCTGGTTTTCCATTTCTGTGTAAACTGCAGGGGTTCCCCCTCTCTCCCCTTTTTCTGTTGTCAGCTCAAATAAAGGCCAAAAATGTCCAAAATATAACCTTAAAAAAAGAAGAAACTGCATTGTTTACCCTAGATTTGTGGAAGGGCTAGGTGCACATATTTAGCCATGGGTTTTGGAGGAAAATGTTATGTTTTTTCAATAAAAAAACATGCAATTTCGAGTACGCAAGTCTATGCACCAATCTAATCATATGTTTTTAAGCCTGGAAAAAATAAATATATTTAAAGTAGTATATTTGTCTTTTTTTATCCCGTTATGACTGATTGTTCTTCAACTTTAACTTATCCCGAAGGGAATGTAATCTGCAGCAGGCATCAAATCACATCAAGGTCTTTGACAAACATACATTATTGACAACAGCAACAAAATACAGAAAGATTCCACGCCACAAATGAAAAACAAGGTACAACTACCACACTGAACCAGAAGCTAAAAAACAAAATTAAAACATTAGAAATAGCACAGTAAATTATACATGTTATGTTAAATTAAAGTGCTGTGAAAGGGTAAGAGAGGGTTAGAAAAGTAGAAATGAATGGAATCAAGAAATAAATTATCCAAGCTATCTTGCAAGGATCCAAATAAAAGCTAGCAACTTAGTGAAGAAGACAAAACTAGATAATAAAAGCAAGTTTTATGGCATTCATGTTTTAAAAGCGTTATTACCCAAACCAGAAATTACAACAATTAAAGCAACCATATCATATCCACACAGGTTATATTAGGGTTATACTTATATTATTTTAGATGTATCGACCGATACGCAACTTCAGGTGTCAGAAACTGTATCAGGAAAGGAATAATTTGAGTCAGAACATCTCTAGTTTTGATTTTCTCCACTTTAGTTTTACATTCATTCGGTGTAGATGAAGTGGCCCAAAACATAGGCTCTGTTGATTCGCCTAAAAGCCTGAAAATGTTAGGGGAAGCCCTGCGAGTCTCTGTGAAATAACAACAAAGATTCTTACATGAATGACAGCTGCAATGCAAACAGCTGCATATCAGTTATTATCCAGACTTGACCGAGTTTCTTCATCAATGTGATTAAAATCTAAGTCATATCTTGCACTAAACCATTCAGCTTTTTCATCTTGTTCTTTAAACAGTTATTCAACAGTTATTTCCTTCTGATATGTTCATGTTTATGTATGCTACATCCACCAAGGCAAATTCCTTGCAAGCTTTACTTACTTGGCAATAAATCCTTTTCTGATTCTTATTGTGAAAATGATCCCAACGATTACCATTCAGTGAGTTATACACATTTTACATTTGTGAAAAAAACAAACCACTGGATAAAAAGTGACACAAAAACTACAGGTTAGATAAGAAACAGTTCTAATCAAGACTACAAGTCAAAATATTTCAATGTTTTTAACACTTTTAACGTTTTTTTACGTGTCAACATTAGTCAACCTAACATTTCAACATAGCTGGAGAAGTAAATCTAAATGTAAAGACTTAACTTTTCCCCACGTCTCACATTTCGTTTCTTAAGAGCAGATTGAATCGTTCCACTTCAGTAAGGACTCACTGTCAAATTTACAAGCAAAAGAAGGATACATCTGTCAACATTAATGTTTCTGCTGCTTTCAAAAAAAAGCCAGGTATTATATAATACTTTTTACTGCTGTAGAGGGTGCAGTGTGTTTGTTGGCATTACCTTGTAATCAACCCCGTACCAGAACTGAAACAACAGCAACACTTTTATGTAGTGCGGTAGAGGCCTACAGCTGACGCATCACACGCACAGGTTATCTGTCACTTGGCAACCACTCATCTTCTGTGTATCCAAAGAAACTTTTTCAGTTAAAGTGTTTAGCCAATGTACAGTGGGGGAAATAAGTATTTGACCCCTTGCTGATTTTGCAGGTTTGCCCACTTACAAAGAATGCAAAAATCTACAATTTTAATCATATGTACATTCTAACAGTGAAAGACAGAATCCCAAAGAAAATTCCAGAAAATCACATCATATGAATTTATTAAAATTGATAACCATCTGATGAGGAAAAACAAGTATTTGACCCCCTGGACAAACGGCATGTTAATATTTTGTAGAAAAGCCATTATTGGCCAGCACAGATGTCAAACGGTTTTTATAGTTGGTGACAAGGTTTGTGCACATTTCGGCAGGGATGTTGGCCCACCCTCCCCTGCAGACAGCCTCCAAATCATTCAGGTTCCGAGGTTGTCGCCTGGCAACTCGAATTTTAAGCTCCCTCTAAAGATTTTCAATCGGTTCAGGTCTGGAGACTGGCTAGGCCACTCCAGAACCTTGATGTGCTTCTTCTTCAGCCACTCTTTTGTTGCTTTGGCGGTGTGCTTAGGGTCGTTGTCGTACTGAAACACCCATCCTCGACTCATCTTCAGCTCTCTCACTGAGGGAAGGAGATGTCGGCCCAGAATTCCACAATACATGGCCCCCGTCCATCCTCCCCTCAATACGATGGAGTTGTCCCGTCCCCTTGGCTGAAAAGCACCCCCAAAGCATGATGTTGCCACCACCATGCTTGACGGTGGGATGGTGTTCTTTGGGTTGTACTCGGTGTTCTTTGCCCTCCAAACACGACGAGTTGAGTTGAGGCCAAAAAGTTCTATTTTGGTCTCATCTGACCACATCACCTTCTTCCAGGCCTCTTCTGAGTCGTCCAGGTGGTGAATGGCGAACTTCATGCGGGCCTGTACATGTTTCTTCTTGAGCAGGGGACCTTGCGTGCGCTGCAGGATTTCAATCCATGATGGCGTGAGTGTTACCAACCGTTTCTTTTGTAACTGTGGTCCCAGCTGCCTTCAGTTGATTCATCAGTTCCCCCTTGTGGTTTTGGGATGATTCCTCACCGTTCGCATGATCAGGGACACCCCACGAGGCAAGATCTTGTGTGGAGGCCCAGACCGAGGGAGGTTGGCGGTGGTGTGGTGCTTCTTCCATTTCCTGATAACTGCACCGACAGTTGATCTTTTCTCTCCAAGTTGATTTCCGATTCTCTTGTAGCCCATCCCAGCCTTGTGCAGATCAACAATCTTGTCCCTGATGTCCGTAGAAAGCTCTTTGGTCTTGCCCATGGTGGTGATGTTGGATGCTGGTTGTTTGGGTGTTGACAGGTGTCTTTTATACAGGTAATGAGGTGAGGCAGGTGTATTTGATGTAGATAATTGGTTCGGATTGGGGCTGTGTCTTAAAGAAAGACTAACTGGCTTGTAGGAGCCAGAATACTTGCTGTTTGTCCAGGGGGTCAAATACTTGTTCTTCCTCATCAGATGGTTATCAATTTTAATAAATTCATATGATGTGATTTTCTGGAATTTTACTGTATTTTTTAAGTCTTTTCCAGTTATTTTTCAGGATTCTTTGTCATCCCAGCTGACAAAATATTTTTACGGTGTATCTCTTACGGTGTATGTACAGTGTTAGTCATTTACCTTGCTCAAACAGTACCATAATTTCACAGATTATCTCAAATTAGAGCTGCAAAGATTTAGTTGTCAACTATTAAATTAATCTGCAACTATCATCAGTTTGAGAATTTTTACGTTACGTTCTAGTTAATTCTCTCTGTGACAATAAAAACAGCCAAGTCTCATGGCAGTTTGTGAAATGTTCAAGTAATTTAATCTATTGATTTGTGTACAAAGACATGTTTATCTCGTTTTTTTCGTGATGGTCAGCACATTTTTTAAACTAATTTATTTCAATTGGAATCATCTTTTGTGATCACAGCACAATTCTTTGGAAAACCATGCCAATGTAAAGTCAATGAGAAGATGGCGTAGTATGAAAATCCGCAGAGGGAGGTTGTGTGGGGTGGTAGATGGGTCAAACAACACAGGCCTTTCACCCAGGAGACTGGGGATCGTGTCCCGCGTGTCACGTTTCCTAAACCCAACCGTCACGTTCTTCTTTACCTAAATCCAACAGTCCCGTTCATATTTACCTAAACCCAACCGTCCCATTGTTGTCCCGCGTGTCATGGAAATGTACGCTAAAACAGCGGTTGTAGGTCTAAAAATGCCAATAATAGCAAAGCTGTATACAGCTTCTCTGCTGCAGCCCGACTGGCAGAAAGAATCATGCTGTGATCACGAAAGATGCTTCCAATTGAAATACATTAGTTTAAAAACGTGGTGACCATCACAAAAAAATTAGATAAACATGTCCTTGTACACAAATCAATAGATTAAATTACATGAACATTTCACGAACTGCCGTGAGACTGGGTTGAAACTGAATATCTTTGAGTTGGGTACACAAAAAGACATTTGAGGACGTCATCTTGGACTTTGGTAAACACTGATCCACATTTGTCACCAATTTTCTGACATTTTAGAGACCAAACTAGTTCATAGATAATCCATTTATCCAGAGAATAATCCACCCATTAATCAACAATGAAAATTATTTAAAAAAAAGATACAAGTATAAAATATACAAGTAGAAGAGGACAAAACATGCAACATGTCAAGTTACTTTATTGATATGAAACAAAGTTTTAATGATCTGCCGGACCTCTTTATTTTGCAGACCATAGATAGCAGCGTTCAGGGCCGGCAGGACAACATGTCCCACGACGGACGCCGCTTTCCTGAGGTCGGCCAGAAGAGGGAAGCGGTGCAGGATCACAATGAGGAAGCCGGACACCATGAAGATGATGTATGCGACCAGATGAGTGGTGCAGGTCTGCAGCGCTTTGCTGTTCAGAGCTTTGTTTTTACTACTCAAACACACCATGGCGATCCTTAGGTAGGTGAGTGTTACGCTGCTGAGGGACGAGCCCAGCAGCACCACTGTGTAGCCAAGACCGTAGATGTTATTGACGAGAATGCTTTCACAAGACAGTTTGAACAAGGACGCATTGTCGCAAAACGGGTTGAAGATAACTGACCTGCAGCGTGACAGACGGATGCTGAGCCCCACGAGAATCGCCACCAGCACGAAGATCGTTCCCCACGCTGCCACCGACAGCAACACCACCATCCTGTTGGTCATGACAGCGGCGTACCGCAGCGGGTTGCAGATGGCCACATAACGATCAAAAGCCATGATCATGAGCACCGTGTGAGAAGCACCCACATGGAGATGAACACAAAACGCCTGGAAGGCACAGTCAATGTAATGAATGTACCGTTCTGAGTCTGAAATTAAAAGATCTTGGAGGACATGAGGTATAATTACTGTCGCCCCAAAGACATCATTGATGCTCATGTTGCAGACGAGCAGATACATGGGCTGCTGGAGGCTCTTGCTCCGAAATATCAACACCACCAGGCCAATGTTGGACACCAAGATGAAGATGTAGATGAGGAGGAGGAAGATGAAGGTGGGAATTAAACCCTGGGAAATTACGTTTAACCCCTCTAAGATTAGAATATCCCCAACAAAAGTGTTGTTTTCCATTTCTGATTTGTTGTGTCAGGATAAAGACTGAATGTATATCTGCAGTTGTATGTATATGCAGTTAAAGTAACAAAAGCAACACGATTTAACTGTGACTCTTTAAAAAAAACTCTAGGGCTTTCCTCGCCTGAAGTAATTGTTTTGATTTAAATCAACAGATCTGTAAAACTGAGTATCTCCACAAGATCTCACTGTGACTCTTTAAAAGGTTAGAAATTGTTTGAGTTAGGAGATAGCCGTATGCTTTCCCCCCGCCAATGTCAAATAATAAAGATAGCCAACAACTTGAGTGTAACTGAGTTCATCACTAAACCATTTCCTTTAATTAGGGCTGTCATCAATTAAAACAAATCATAGTTGACTGACCAATTGGTTGATTTAATCGACAGATCTGGAAAAAAATTAATTTCTTTTCAACTTATATGATGTAAAAAACGTACTCATTTAATCTCAAGGTTTTTTTTCTTATAAAGAATAAGTTTGAGAGAAGTCGGGCTGTCCTCGACTAAATAAAACTCTTCCTCAACTTTGTTATTCTAAACCGTTATCATGATTTTGTTACAGAGGCATCCAACACATTAAATCAGATTTTCTCCATCATTCATCTATATTACAAAACAGCATTATTTCTTTGCTTAAAATTGCATTTAAAGATTTCCCAAATTGTCCCTGGAACGGCTGTTTCCAGAAACAATGTCCCAGTTACACTAAAAAAGAGCTTTCATTGGTAGAAATTCTCACAAAAGACGTCAAGTCAATCAGCTTCAACATTCGTCTATCATGAAAGCCTTGAATCAGATTAGGAAAAACGTCCAAAAAAACACTTTTGAAAGGATAAAAAAATCTAAGAAACTTCAGGTAGAGCAACAAAAGATAGATCCCTCTCTGAGGACAGACAGATACATCGATGTTGAATGTCTCTGAGCTCCACAGATTAACTTTCATTCAAGAGAAGGCAGAAACAGAGACACATATAAAACGTGACAAATAAATCAATAACTACTATATCATTTGGGTGAATCGACACTTTAAAAAAGCTTAAGTGTGCACAAGATTAGATTTCTTTCTCAACACGTTATCCTCCAGTTCAGTGAGAACTGCGACAGAAAATGAAGAATACTTTCATTCACCTCTAATGCATTTGATTGAAGGCAGAAACAGAAACTTTGCAAATAAATCTATAACATGCAATATCATTTGGTTCAACTAACACTTTGAAAGAGTTTGAAGATAATTCAAAAGTGCAAGTTTTGTGCCCAGATTAGATTTCTTACTGAAACATGTTAGGGTTAGGGTTATCCTCCACTTCAGGAGAACTCTTCCACAAAGCTGCGACAGAAAATGAAGAATACATTTGTCTCACTAGATGCTGTAAATTCATTAAAACACAGATTGTATTACACACGTATGAGAAAACACAACCTCCCTCCACCTAAGACCAGATGTGTAACTGCAGACACTTTTATTCAGCACTCAGCTGCAGCATCACATGCTGACAAGTCAACTGTTGCCTGGCACCCATTGATACAGAGCATGTGTATCTCCTGTAGGTTGTTTTTAATTTAAGATATTGGAATAGAGAGTGGGCACCAAGAAGTTAATGAGTAAAGTTTATTTATATGGCACTTTTCGCAATTGCTTCACAATAAAATGAAATACAATAAATAAAAGACTGAGACTGAGAATACAAAGGAAAACATGAAATTAGACAGCCATAAAAAACGTTTAACTAAAATCCTGTTTAAATAACAAAGAAAGAAGCTTATATTTTATAAATAAGCTTACACATACAACATACAATCATATACAGTAAAATGTATTCAACCCATCCTAAGACAGACACATAGCAGTGTCCGTGGAACAACTTGGGGTTCATTGTCTCGCTAAAGGACACATTAGGCCCATTGGAGATGAGCGACCCCTCGTCTGTAAAGTGGACGGGAGCAGGGGCAGGTTCCCACAGCCCTATGTTCCCACAGCCCAATCGTCCCACAGCCCAATGGTCCCACAGCCCTATGTTCCCACAGCCCAATGGTTCCACAGCCCAATGGTCCCACAGCCCTATGTTCCCACAGCCCAATGGTTTTAAGATTTTTCTTAAAATTAGGCCCTATGTTAGGGTTACATTCCATTGCATCTGTATTCTATTTCTACTGGATAATACGTTGGGTGTAATTGGCTAAAAAATTGGGAGAAAGGGAGATAAAATCTGATACACATAGGGCCTAATTTTGAAAAAATCTTAGAAATATGGGAACATAGGCAAGTTCCCACCGGCAGCAGCAGGGGGCGGAGACAAAATGTTGTTGGCAAGTCAGACAGCTTAGTGTCTGTACGGGAAGTCACAGAAACAGTCACATCCTGTTAGATCCCATTCTGATTTGTTAAAATCAGATTTGTTTATCAATATGTACTTTGTATTCAAATTTGGATTGCAAATTCGGCTCCTAACGATCAAAACAGAGTCATTGAGAAAAGCAATTATTTTGCAGTTTAGTGCAAAGTATTATTTTTCATAGTTTTACTTCCCAGAGTTCGCTAGATGGGGGAAAATCTAAATACTCTCACCACGTAAATGGGTGTTTGAAATCAAAACCCAATCCCCAATCTAATCTTAGTTGTTTTGGTGTCTAAACTTAAGTGAAGATCTTTGTCCGAACCCGACGGGACCCGAGCTATAGCCTACATTAGTCATAAATAAATGATTTAAAAAAAATGTATAAATGACTCATTCTTGACAAAAGGCAAAAGAGCTGTGTGCGTGCGCATATTTGAATGTCAGGCTGTAAATGGGTTTGGGCTTTTAAAAAGCTGTCAATCAAAATGTACTCGTCAGGCTCGGGCCTTGTCGGGCCTAACTTTTAAGGCCCGATTACATCACATGACCGGCCCGCGGTGGCCTAATTTCGTAGAATATGATATGAAATGGTGTGCATACATTTTCACCTAAAAAGGCAAATTTACCACAAATATATTTATATTTCACAAATTAAACTTTTAAATCCAAGTTTAATTCTGTAAATACATTGCTTAAACCTTGTGTTGTCCATAGGTCAAATTTGATCCATTTATATATCAGAATTAAAGGTTTCTTTGGACCAAATTTCCCCACAATAACATGAATGCGTGGATGTAAGTTGTATGGAAGCCATGTAACAATTCTTGGCAGGTAGAATTACTGATTTCTTTCATTGAATTGTGGGTGTTTTTTTTCTCACAATTTCACAGCATTTGAAATAAACTGTAATCCATTCAACATCCTCTGATCTTAACTATCAGTCAAAATAAAATAAAAAATGTTCTAAACATAAACTTAAATTATGTTTATTCACCATGTATTTAAAAAGCGTCGAAAAAAGTGACAAAAACGTCTCAAAAAGCATCAAAAAAAGTTAATTTGCAATTTTGACCCAGAAGGACATCAAGTTCACGGTCTACAGGAAGACAACACAAGTGTTAAAGTAGAAAAAAATAGTTTTTACATGTGCAAATATCCTTCATTAAACATTAAACAGCTGTATTTCAATTCTTTCCAGCCCCTTTACTGTTGCGAAACAAAGTGATGATCCTCTGTTTAATCTTTTTAATTTGCAGCCCGTAGATAACGGTGTTGAATGCCGGCAGAGTCGCTTTGCATAACAACGACACCACTTTCCTGTGGTCCGAGGGAATTGATGCAGGGCGATGATGACGGTGGCTGAAAAAGCAGGAAGACGTACACGGCCAGGTGGGTGGAACAGGTCTGCAGCGCTTTGCTGTTCAGAGCTTTGTTCTTACGCCGCAATATTCAGGTAGGTGATCGAGACGCTGCCGATGGAGAAGCCGAGCAGGAGCACAGTGTAGCCGATGCCGACAATGTTGTTGACAGTAACCTCACAGGAGAGGTTGAACAAGGAGGCTTCACCACCATCTCGTCATGATGGAGGCGTACCGCAGTGGGTTGCAGATGGCCATGTAGCAATCGAAAGCCATGATAATCAGAACAGTATGAGTGGTGGCCGCATAGATGTGAACAAAGAAGGCCTGGACAGCGCAGTTGACGTAACGAATGTACCGCTCTAAATGTGGAATGAAAATATCTCGGTTATTGCCAATTGATCCGGACCTCTGACCTGTAATAAAAAAATCAAATGCGACTCTTTGAGTGATATGTTTGAGAACCGCTAGCCTAGGCCAAAGATGGATGACAGAACTTGTGTTGGCAACCCAAGAACCTGCTGTCCAAGACATTTAAATTGTAAATTAATCGCTAACTAAGTATTTTGATAATCAATTAATTGGTTCGAATAAATTTTCATGAAACTTGTGTGTCGTGTGATGTCAGCTTGTTAAATGTGAATATTTTTCTAGTTTCTTCTCTCCTCTGGGACAGTAAACTGAATATCTTCGAGTTGTGGACAAAGCAACAGATTTGAGGACCTCATCTTGGGCTTCTGGTCACTGCAGTGATAATTATTCACTTTTATTATTAATTTTTTTAGTAATGTTTAACTATATGCACTGATTGACAGCATTAGGATTTTGTATCATGTTGTACATGTTTGTTTCTGTGTTTTTTTTTTTTTTTTCAACAGCATGGGTTAAGTGCTCAAGACAAATTCCCCAGCTTGTGTTACAATAATTAATCTTGATCTTGGGCTTTGGGAAACACTGGTAACACACTACGCCGTCATGGATTGAAATCCTGCAGCGCACGCAAGGTCCCCCTGCTCAAGAAGAAACATGTACAGGCCCGCATGAAGTTCGCCATTCACCACCTGGACGACTCAGAAGAGGCCTGGAAGAAGGTGATGTGGTCAGATGAGACCAAAATAGAACTTTTTGGTCTCAACTCAACTCGTCGTGTTAGGAGGGCAAAGAACACCGAGTACAACCCAAAGAACACCATCCCCACCGTCAAGCATGGTGGTGGCAACATCATGCTTTGGGGGTGCTTTTCAACCAAGGGGACGGGACAACTCCATCGTATTGAGGGGAGGATGGACGGGGCCATGTATCGTGGAATTCTGGACCGACATCTCCTTCCCTCAGTGAGAGAGCTGAAGATGGGTCGAGGATTTCAGCACGACAACGACCCTAAGCACACCGCCAAAGCAACAAAACAGTGGCTGAAGAAGAAGCACATCAAGGTTCTGGAGTGGCCTAGCCAGTCTCCAGACCTGAATCCGATTGAAAATCTTTGGAGGGAGCTTAAAATTCGAGTTGCCAGGCGACAACCTCGGAACCTGAATGATTTGGAGGCTGTCTGCAGGGAGGAGTGGGCCAACATCCCTGCCGAAATGTGCATAAACCTTGTCACCAACTATAAAAACCGTTTGACATCTGTGCTGGCCAATAATGGCTTTTCTACAAAATATTAACATGCTGTTTGTCCAGGGGGTCAAATACTTGTTTTTCCTCATCAGATGGTTATCAATTTTAATAAATTCATATGATGTGATTTTCTGGAATTTTCTTTGGGATTCTGTCTTTCACTGTTAGAATGTACATATGATTAAAATTGTAGATTTTTGCATTCTTTGTAAGTGGGCAAACCTGCAAAATCAGCAAGGGGTCAAATACTTATTTCCCCCACTGTAGACGTTTTGAGAATGTGTCAAATTTGACCCCAAGGACAACATGAAGGTTAACCCTCATTTTGTCCTCGGGTCATATTTGATCTTGGGCTTTGGGAAACAGTGATTGACATTTCCCACCATTTTCTGACATGTTAGAAACGAAACAACTAATCCGTTCATCTAGAAAAGAATCCACACATTATTGGACTATGAAAATAATCAATAGTTGCATCCCTAAAAAGAACAAATAACTCTCTTAATCTATGGGAGAGAGATACTGTAGGTGTAGGCCTTTACATTGGCAAAAACTTTTAACTGAAAAAAACCCATAAGTTTCTTTAGATACACAGAAGCTGAGTGGTTGCCAAGTGACAGACAACCTGTGCGTGTGATGCGTCAGCTGTAGGCCTCTAACACACTACATAAAAGTGTTGCTGTTGTTTCAGTTCTTGTACGGGGTGGATTACAAGGTAATACTAAAAAACACTTTGCACCCTCTACAGCAGTAAAAAGTATTATGTGAATGTACCTTTGCAATACCTGGCTTTTTTTCCCAAAGCAGCAGAAACATTAATGTTAACAGATGTGTCCTTCTTTTGCTTGTACATTTGACAGTCGATTAAATTCGCTCTTAAGAAATTAAATGTGAGACGTGGGGAAAAGTTAAGTCTTTACATTTAGATTTACTTCTCCAGCTATGTTGAAATGCTTCTCCCAGTTCGGTTGACTACTGTTGACATGTAAAATAAACATTAAAAGTGTCAAAAACGTTGAAATATTTTGATGTGTAGTCTTAATGAGAACTGTATCTTATCTATCCTGTAGCTTTTGTGTCACTTTTATCCAGTGGTTTGTTTTCTTCACAAATGTAAAATGTGTATAGATCACTGAATGGAAATCGTTGGGATCATTTTCACAATCAGACTCAGAAAAGGTTTTATTGTCAAGTAAGTAATACTGTTGAATAACTGTTTAAACAACAAGAGGAAAAAGCTGAATGGTTTAGTGCAAGATATGACTTATAACTAATTACAGAATCACAGATTTTCATGACTCTGATGAAGAAACTCGGTCAAGTCTGGATGATAACTGATCTGCAGCTGTTTGCATTGCAGCTGTCATTCATGTAAGAATCTTTGTTGTTATTTCACAGAGACTCGCAGCATTTTTCTTAACATTTTCAGGCTTTTAGGCGAATCACCTAAGCCTATGATTTGTGCCACTTCATCTACACCAAATTAATCAAAACTGAAGTATTTGTATCCTTGAGAGACAGCTTGGATTCATTATTTCTTTCTTTATTCATTTGTACTTTTCTAACCCTAACCCAAACCCCAACCCCCTAACCCTAACCCTAACACTTCTTCACTAAGTTGCTTTGCTTTTATTTGGATCCTTCCGAGATAGCTTGGATTGATTATTTATTACTTTATTCCATTCATTTGTACTTTTCTAACCATGTCTTACCCTTTCACAGCACTTTATTTAACATAACATTTATAATTTACTGTGCTGTTTCTAATGTTTTGAGTTTGTTTTTTAGCTTCTGGTTCAGTGTGGTAATTGTACCTTGTTTTTCATTTGTGCTGTGGAATCATTGTGTATTTTGCCATGGACCTTGATGTGATTTGATGCCTACTGCAGATTACATTTCCTTCGGGAAAAAAAACAAATATACTACTTTAAATAAAAAAACTTTTTCCAGGCTTAATTACATAGCATTATATTGGTGCATAGACTTGCGTACTCAAACTTGCATTTGCTTTTTTTGCTTTTTTTATTGAAAATATTTAACATTTTCCTCCAAAACCCATGGCTAAATATGTGCACCTAGCCCTTCCAGAAATCTAGGGAAAACTATGCAGTTTCATATTTTTTTAAGGTTATATTTTGCAAATTTTTTGGCCTTTATTTGAGCTGACAACAGAAAAAGGGGAGAAAGTGGGAACTCCTGCAGTTTACACAGATATGGAAAATCAGACTTTAAACTTTTTGTTATCTGCTCCAGCTTTCCCAAATGTTTGTACACAGTCAGCTAATAATATTGGTTCAAAATTATGTGAAATTACATGTTCTTTATTGCACCTAACCCTGTCACAAATCTAGGGAAAACGCTGCTCTTGTGCAGTTTTACACAGATATGGAGAACCAGACATTAAACGAGGACATCCTGCTCCTGGAGGGGTTAAACATCTCCCCCCAGTCCACCATTCCTGCTTTCATCATCCTACTGCTAATCTACGTCTTTGCATTGGTGTCCAACATCAGTTTGGTCACGCTGATCTTCACGAGCAGGAGCCTCCATCAGCCCATGTATCTGCTCTTCTGCAACATGAGCATCAATGACATTTTTGGGGCGTCGATTGTCACGCCGCACGTACTCCGAGACATTTTCATTCCACATTCAGAGCGGTACATTCGTTACATCCACTGCGCCGTCCAGGCCTTCTGCGTTCACTTCTACTGGGCCACCACTCACACTGTTCTGATTATCATGGCTTTCGATCGCTACATGGCCATCTGCAACCCGCTGCGGTACGCCTCCATCATGACCTACAGGATGGTGGTGAAGCTGTCAGTGTCGGCGTGGGCGGTGTCTTTGTTGATAGCGTCTACGCTCGTCGGACTCAGCATCCGTTTGTCGCGCTGCAGGCGGGTTGTACCCAACCCGTTCTGCGACAACGCCTCCTTGTTCAACCTCTCCTGTGAAAATGTTACTGTCAACAACATCGTCGGCATCAGCTACACGGTGCTCCTGCTCGGCATTTCGGTCGGAAGCGTCTCGATCACCTACCTGAATATTGCGGCGGTGTGTGTGCGTAGTAAGAACAAATCTCTGAACAGCAAAGCGCTACAGACCTGTTCCACCCACCTGGCCGTGTACGTCTTCCTGTTTGTGTCAGCCGCCATCATCATCGCCCTGCACCGATTCCCTCGGACGGCGGACTACAGGAAAGTGGTGTCGGTGTTGTGCGAAGCAACTCTGCTGGCATTCAACGCCGTTATCTACGGGCTGCAAATTAAAGAGATCAAGCAGAGGATCATCACTTTGTTTCGCAACAGTAAAGGGGCTGGAAAGAAATGAAATACAGCTGTTTAATGTTTAATGAAGGATATTTGCACATGTAAAATCAAATTTTCTCTACTTTAACCCTTGTGTTGTCTTCCCGTAGACCGTGAACTTGTTGTCCTTATGGGTAAAAATTGCAAATTAACTTTTTTTGGCTCTTTTTCCAATGTTTTTTGAAAATTTTTGAAACATTTGTCATTTTTTTCGTTGCTTTTTTAAATACAAGGTCAATAAACATAATTTAAATGACATAATTACCTTTTTTTTTTTTTTTAAACTGAAATTGTGGATTATTTGACTGATAGTTAAGATCAGAGGATGTTGAATGGATCACAGTTTATTTAAAATGCTGCAAAATTGGAGAAAAAAAACACCCACAATTCAATAAAAGTAAACATTAATTTTACCTGCCAAGAATGTTACATGCAATACAATGTACATCCACGCATTCATGTTACTTTGGGGCAATTTGGTTCAAAGAAACTCATAATTCTGATATACATATGGGTCAAATTTGACCCGAGGACAGCACCAGGGATAAGCAATGTATTTACAGAATTAAACTTGGATTTAAAACTTTAATTTGTGAAATATAAATATATTTGTGGTTAAATTTGCCTTTTTAGGTTCATATTTAATCCTCATTTCATATGATATCCTACGAAATTAGACCTCCGCGGGCCGGTCATGTGACGTAGAGCTGTAATCGGGCCTTAAAAGTTAGGCCCGACAAGGCCCGAGCCTGACGAGTACATTTTGATTGACAGTTTTTTAAATGCCCAAACCCATTTACAGCCTGACGTTATTAAAATGTGTGCACGCACACAGCTCTTTTCCCTATTGTCAAGAATGAGTCATTTATACATTTTTAACATCATTTATTCATGGCTAATGTAGGCTATAGGTCTGGTCCCGTCGGGTTCGGGCAAAGATCTTCAGCTCTAATGTGACTACTGTCATTTTTGTGGCATTTGAGTTTAGCCAATAAAAATTGACTACAACACTTTAGTTTAGACACCAAAACAACTAAGATTAGGGAAAAGATTGGGGTTTGATTTCAAACATCCGTTTACGTGGTGAAAGTATTTAGTATTTTCCACACTTAACAAACTCCAGGAAGTAAAACTATAAAAAATAATACTGTACTTGCAAAATGTAAAGTGCGAAATAATTGTTTTTCTCAATTACTCTTTTGTGATTGAGGAGCAGAATCCGATCTCCAAATTTGAGTACAAAGTACTATAATGGCGAATTTTATTATTTTAATGATTGTTTTAATATTCTAAAGATTATTAATTTTGTTCATGTGTAGATTCAAAAGGCTCGTAGTGAAACAGCTGGCAACCGTGAACTTTGAGTCTAGCTAAAGCTATTTCTTGTTGAGAAGACCTCAGTCTCTCATACTGTTTACTTTTAGCAGATAAAATGAAGAAGGCCATAAACTCTCTGGTCTGAACCGTGTCTCCTTCTGTCTCCTGAGATAAACTGTCGTTTAGGCTAAGGTTAAGAACAGGAGCAGAGGGGAAGGTGTTACAATGGTGTGACTGTTAATAATGTCTCTTTTCAACAATGGCCATGCTAAAGATAAATTAAGAGGGGTGGCTTAACGGAGTTTTTCACTATATGATGTTTTGACATTTAGGTTTCTAGTTAGGAAGACTTTTTCAGACGTGGTGATTGTACCTGTGAATTTGTGATTCTCTATATTTGCAAATATAATAAATACTCAAAGACCAAACTTTGGTTTAATTCTCAAATAGTCTTTAATTTGTCTCATCTTGTGTTCATTGATACACACTCCTGCTGCTGACGAGAAAAAACTTCCTCTACAGTACAAACTGATATATGGGTCTGAAAACATTTTAAAGGTGCCCTGCCACCCAAAACCGTTTTTACTTGCATTTTTTGAAATATGTTAGGTCCATATACACACACCTAAAGGATTATTAAGAACACCTGTAAGATTTCTCGTTAATACAATTATCTAATCAACCAATCACATGGCAGCTGCTTCAATGCGTTTAGGGGTGTCATCCAGGTCTAGACAATCCCCTGAACTCCAAACTGAATGTCAGAATGGGAAAGAAAGGTGATCTAAGCAACTTTGAGTGTGGCATGTTTGTTGGTGCCAGACGGGCTGTTTGAGTATTTCACAATCTGCTCAGTTATTGTGATTTTCACACAACCATTTCTAGGGTTTACAAAGAATGGTCTGAAAAATGTAAAACATCCAGTATGTGGCAGTCCTGGGGGGCAAAAATGCCTTGTTGATGCTAGAGGTCAGAGGAGAATGGACCGACTGATTCCAGCTGATAGAAGATCAACTTTGACTCAAATAACCACTCGTTACAGCCGAGGTATACAGCAATGCATTTGTGAAGCCACAACACGAACAACCTTGAGGCGGATGGGCTTCACCAGCAGAAGACGCCACCGGGTACCACTCATCGCCACTAAAAATAGGAAAATGAGGCTACAATTTGCACGAGCTCACCAAAATTGGACAGTTGAAGACTGTAAACATGTTGCCTGGTCTTTCTGTTGAGAAATTCAGATGGTAGAGTCAGAATTTGGTGTAAACAGAATGAGAACTTGGATCCGTCATGCCTTGTTACCACTGTGCAGGCTGGTGGTGGTGGTGGTGAGGTAATGGTGTGGGGGATGTTTTCTTGGCATACTTTAGGCCCCTTAGTACTAATTGGGCATCATTGAAATACCACAGCCTACCTGAGCATTGTTTCTGACCATGTCCATCCCTTTATGACCACCATGTACCCATCCTCTGATGGCTACTTCCAGCAGGATAATGCACCATGTCACAAAGCTTGAATCATTTAAAATTGGTTTCTTGAACATGACAATGAGTTCACTGTAGTAAAATGGCACCTACAGTCACCAGATCTCACCCCACTAGAACTTCTTTGGGATGTGGTGGAACGGGAGCTTCGTGCCCTGGATGTGCATCTCACAAATCTCCATCAACTGCAAGATGCTGTCCTCTCAATATGGGCCAACATTTCTAAAGAATGCTTCCAGCACCTTGTTGAATCAATGCCACAAAGAATTAAGGCAGTTCTGAAGGCGAATGGGGGTCAAACATGGTATTAGTAGGGAGTTCCTAATAATCTTTTAGGTGAGTGTATGTTTGTGTTATGTCATGAATGTGAAAATGAACTGCTACCTCCTGTGTCAGCTCTAGTCAATGAAAAGAAAAAGAAATCAGGCCAATTACAAAAGCTGGTCAGTCTGACGTGGTGTTGCCTGAGCTCATTACTATTCATGACTCGCCCAGTTGCGCTGGGTAAAGGATGCTGATAGCCAGGCTCTCATTGGCTAGTTGTTAGCCAATCAGAGTCAAGCAGCTTAGCTCGTTGAATATTAATGAGAACTGGCACAAATCGAGCTGAGTCTTCCTGCAGGCTTTCTATACCACGCTAGAATAGCTTAAAACAAGGTAAACAAGGCATTTTTTCTACAAAAAATGTTACAGAGTCCAGGATGGAACTTTAGACATTACCACAAAGTAATGAAATATGTGTGGCAGGGCACCTTTTAAAAAAATGAGAATGGTATCTAACATAATGTAAGTGTTTCTGTGACTTCCCGTACAGACAGAAGGCTTCTTGCAGTGGAAGGAAGCTGTCCAACTTGACCACAGCTTTTTGTCTCCGCCCCCTGTTGCCGCCGCTGCTCCTATCCACTTTACAGACGAGGCGTTGGTCATCTCCAACGGACCTAATGTGTACTTTAGCGAGACAATGAACCGCAAGTTGTTCCCCGGATGCTGCTATGTGTCTTTCTTAGGATGGGTTGAATCAGGGGCAATTCTAGGATCAGACATTGGCTCAGCCATAAGCCTGGGAAAACCCTGATGAACTTCCGGCAAATTTGAGATTTGTTCTGCAAGTCAGTTCAGCCAAGAGCCCATTGATCGTTGGTCTGATTGGTTGAAGGACTATCCAATTGCCCTTCTCTACCAATTGCCCAATTGCCCTACCCTTCTCAGTTACAGTTACTGGTGTCAACCAGGATAGCCCCTAATGAGAATGTGACACAGATACAGTGCCTTGCAAAAGTGTTAACCCCTCCTGCTAAATCAGTAATTTCACTAAATAACAATGAATATATGTAGTTATTATTATTATAACAGAGGATAAATGCAAAATATTTAACATATGAAAAAACTATGAAAGTCCCTTTATGGACTAACAGAATCAAATGAAATGATAATGAGGTGTAAACAATAAATAAATAAAAAATACAACTTTCATTGACGTGGTTACAGGTGCATAGCATCAGCGACAGCGACACAGGATATTAAACCTGTTTCTTTGAACCTGTAATTGTTTGTCCTCTGTCACTAAGCATTGAAATTGATTAAAAAATTATTATAATTCGGGCGCCCAGATAGCTCAATTGGTAGAACGGACGCCCATATATAGAAGTTTACTCCTCGATGCTGCGGACCTTTGCTGCGTTTCGTTCCCCCCCCCCCCTCTCTGCCCTTTCATGTCTTCTGCTGTCCTATCAAAATTAAGGTTGAAAATGCCCAAACAATAATAAAAAATAAATACATTATTATAATTTTTAGGGTTAGGGGTTAGGGTTAAGGTTAGGTGCCTTGAAGTCAACGGACGCAGCGCTGCCTTGAATTCGACCTTGGGGGCTTAAAACACCATCGAGCACGGTTTTTATGGCAGTCTGATTTCATGTTTTCCTTTGTATTCTTATTCTTTTATTTATAAAGTGCCATATAAATAAACTTTACTTACTTACTTCTTGGTGCCCACTCTCTATGCCAATATCTTAAATTAAAAACAACCTACAGGAGATACACATGCTCAGTATCAATGGGTGCCAGGCAACAAGTTGACCTGTCAGCGAGTGACGCTGCAGCTGAGGACTGAATAAAAGTGTCTGCAGTTTCACTTCTGGTCTGAGGTGGAGGGAGGTTGTGCTTTCTCATCCGTGTGTAATACAATCTGTGTTTTAATGAATTTACAGCATCTTGTGAGAAGAATGTTTTCTTTATTTTCTGTCGCAGCTTTGTGGAAGAGTTCTCCGTGAAGTGAACCCTAACATGTTTCAGTAAGAAATCTACTGCACAAAACTTGCACTTTTGACTTATCTTCAAGCTCTTCACAGTGTCAGTTTACCCAAATGATATTGCATGTTATAGATTTATTTGCAATGTCTTCACTTGAATGCATTAGAGGTGAATGAAAGTATTCTTCATTTTCTGTCGCAGCTTTATAGAAGAGTTCTCACTGAAGTGGATGATAACGTGTTCAGAAAGAAATCTAATCTTGTGCGCACAAAACCTGCCACGGTTCAATTCACCCAAATTATGTAGTAGTTATTGACTTATTTGTCACGTTTTACATGTGTCTCTGTTTCTGCCTTCTCTCGAATGAAAGTTAGTTTGTGCAGCTCACAGACATTCAACATCGATGTATCTGTGTGTCCTCGGAGAGGGATCTATCTTTTGTTGCTCTACCTGAAGTTTCTTAGATTTTTTACCCTTTCAAAAGTGTTTCTTCTGAAGTTTTTCCTAATCTGATTCAAGACTTTTATGATAGAAAAATGTTGAAGCAAATTGACTTCCAAGTATAACTGGGACATTGTTTCTGGAAACAGCCGTTCCTGGGATATTTTGGAAATCTTTAAATGCCATTTTAAGCAAAGAAATAATGCTGTTTTTGTAATTTAGTTGAATGATGGAGAAAATCAGACACTGTGACTTAATGTGTTGGATGCCTCTGTAACAAATTCATGTCATTGTTATTGTGATGTAGACATGTTTATATTCACTGTGATAACTTTATGAAGACGTTTTTTAGGGCTACTGCCTCTGAGTCGACTAAGATTTCTTAAGTCGAGATCTGTTGATTAAATCAACTAATCAGTCAGTCAACTATGATTTGTTTTAACTGATGACAGCCCTAATTAAAGGAAATTGTTTATTGATGAAATCAGTTACACTCAAGATCTTTATTATTTGACATTGGCTGGGGAAAGCATACGGCGATCTCCTGGAACTCAAACATTTTCTAACCTTTTAAAGAGTCACAGTGAGATCTTGTGGAGGAACTCAGTTTTACAGCTCTGTCGATTTAAATCAAGACAATTACTTCAGGCGAGGAAAGCCCTAGAGTTTTTTTTAAATCTTGTTGCTTTTCTGTTACTATAACCGCATATACATACAACTGCAGTTATACATTCAGTCTTTATCCTGACACGACAGACGAGAAATGGAAAACGACACTTTTGTTGGGGATATTCTAATCTTAGAGGGGTTAAACGTAACATCCCAGTCCTTTATTCCCACCTTCATCTTCCTCCTCCTCATCTACATCTTCATCTTGGTGTCCAACATTGGCCTGGTGGTGCTAATCTTTCGGAGCAAGAGCCTCCAGCAGCCCATGTATCTGCTCGTCTGCAACATGAGCATCAACGATGTCTTTGGGGCGACAATAGTTATACCTCATGTCCTCCGAGATCTTTTATTTTCAGACTCAGAACGGTACATTCATTACATCGACTGTGCCTTCCAGGCGTTTTGTGTTCACCTCCATATGGGTGCTTCTCACACGGTGCTCATGATCATGGCTTTTGATCGTTACATGGCCATCTGCAACCCGCTGCGGTACGCCGCCGTCATGACCAACAGGATGGTGGTGTCGCTGTCAGTGGCAGCGTGGGGAACGGCCTTCGTGCTGGTGGCGATTCTTGTGGGGCTCAGCATCCGCCTGTCACGCTGCAGGTCAGTTATCCTCAACCCGTTCTGTGACAACCCGTCCTTGTTCAAACTGTCTTGTGAAAGCATTCTCATCAATAACATCTACGGTATCGGCTACACGGTGGTGCTGCTGGGCTCTTCCCTCTGCAGCGTAACGCTCACCTACCTGAGAATCGCCATGGTGTGTTTGAGTAGTAAAAACAAAGCTCTGAACAGCAAAGCGCTGCAGACCTGCACCACTCATCTGGTCGTGTACGTCATCCTCGTGTTGACCGTCTTCCTCATTGTGATCCTGCACCGCTTCCCTCTTCTGGCCGACCTCAGGAAAGCGGCGTCCGTTGTGGGACACGTTGTCCTGCCGGCCCTGAACGCTGTTATCTACGGTCTGCAAAATAAAGAGGTCCGGCAGAGGATTAAAACTTTGTTTAACCCTGTGATGCCTGAATTTATTCACAATTATATAAAAAAATGTATTATGTGTGTTTCTGGCTCCAAGCTGATGCTAAGTTGAGATTGTAAAAAGCATATAGAATAAATATTAATTTAGGTATGATGCAAATTAGCGACAACAGGCATTCATGGTAAAATTCTTTAGAAAATGGTAACAACACAAAACACATTTTCCCATCTCAGATATGTAGATTTTATTCATGTCACAAAGTAATTGACAAATAAATGAATCTTGACAACAGCAAGAAAGAAAACACTCTCCTACTCCCTAACATTGACAGTAGTCTTTTTAGTATTAGGGTTAGGGGTTAGGGTTAGGGTTAATTTCACTTCCGTGAACTGGATGTAGTTCCCACTCCGACCGGTCCTACGAGAAACCAGTGCGTGCAAAAGGTTCCTGGTATGTATCGAATGTAAACAAACCGGCATTGGAGGAATACACACGCTATCTCACCTGCAGTTGGAATGGAAGGGGTTTGATGCAAATTAGCGACAGTCGGCATTAAGGGGTTAATATCAATAAAGTAACTTGACATGTTGCATGTTTTCTCCTCTTCTACTTGTGTATTGTATACTTGTATCTTTAAAAATAAAAAAAGATAGTTTTTGTTGTAGAATAATGGGTGGATTATTCCCTGGATAGATGGATTAGTTGTTTGGTCTCTAAAATGTCAGAAATTTGGTGAAAAATGTGGATCAGTGTTTCCCAAAGTCCAAGATAACGTCCTCAAATGTCTTGTTTTGTCAAAAACTCAAAGATATTCAGTTTACTGTCACAGAGGAGAGAAGAAACTAGAACATAATCACATTTAACAAGCTGACAGAGAAGTTTTTCTGTTTTTCCATTAAAAAATGACTCAAACCGATAATAGTTGCAGATTAATTTAATAGTTGACAACTAAATCTTTGCAGCTCTAATTTGAGAAAATCAGTGAAATCATGCTACTGTTTGAGCAAGGTAAATGACTAATACAGATACACTGGGGCAACATAGAATCCTGGAAAATAACTGGAAATGACTTAATAATACAATCATTTTCTATAATACAAATTTAGTTTGTATCTTTGATTTGAAATTAAACGTGTATTTTGTTGCTTTTAATGTTTAAAAGATATTTACACCTGTAAAAAACAATTTTAAATTTAAGAAATGTATTTTCAGTATAGTATGTGAAAACATAAAATATATTTCTTTAAAATATGGAAATTGAGGGTGCCAGGATAGCTCAGGTGGTAGAGCAGGCCTGTTTAACCTCTGTCACTAATAGACAAGTTCGCAAAATCTGGCTTGAAGCATTAAAATGGATTTAAATAAATTAAAAATATATATATATATTATTGTAATTTGTAGGGGGGCTGAGATGAAATTTAAAAGGGTGTAAAATCGCCACTGGCTTGAATACATTTTACTGAATATGGTTGTAATGTATGTAACTAATAAATAAAAGCTTCTTTATAAAAATAAACGCTTCTTTCTTTGTTATTATAACAGGCTTTTAGTTAGACAACGGTTTTTGGTGTTTGGTGTTTTAAGCCCCCAATGTTGTTGTCCAGGCAGCGCTGCCAGAAAGGCACTAGGATTAGGCAATGGTTAGGGTAAGGTGCATTGAAGTCGGCGGTCACAGCGCTGCCTTGAATTTGACAGTGTGGGCTTAAAACATCATCGAGCATGTTTTTTTTATGGCAGTTTGATTTTATGTTTTCCTTTGTATTCTTATGTCTTTTATTCATAAAGTCCCATATAAATAAACTTTATTTACTTCTTCTTGGTGCCCACTCTCTATGCCAATATCTTAAATTAAAAACAACCTACAGGAGATACACATGCTAAGTATCAATGGGTGCTAGGAAACAAGTTGACCTGTCAGCGTGTAACGCTGCAACTGATGGCCAAATAAAAGTGTCTTGTTGGGGACCAAGAAGCTGGTTAAACAGTGATTTGGCTCGGATTGAGTTGACTGGTGAGACACAGGGGAGGCAAGACAAAGGATCTTGGCCTACATGTGAATCCCAAAGCCAGTTTCACCAAACTCCTACAAGCCGCCACTTCACAAGATGGAGAAAGTGCATTCAAACACGAGGACGGCAAGGCAGACTGGTGGTGAGACAAAGAACTGCTTCACACCTGTGGCCAGGTTGCAGTTTTCCCATTGGTCGTCGGGTCCTTGAATGCACCACCCCGCCACTAGGAGGCGGAGGAAGGATAAAAGCTGTCCGCGTTTGTGTTTCTTTGCTTTCACGGTAACCCCCGGTTGCTGAAAGGAGGCACTGGTCCGGGCGCGTTGCCTAGCAACCCCCGGCTTCTTCTGCCCCTGCCCGTGCACCCAGCACCACTACCGCCCTCTTGAGGCTAAATAGTTTGTGCAGCTCACAGGAGTAGCCATTTTTGGAGTTGTTTGATGTGTTAGAACTACGATCGACACCGCCCCTCCCCTTTCACTCATTCCCTCTCACACACACACAGACACAGACGTGTCCATGCTGCGTTGCTTTGTTTTGCTTTGTTTTTGGTTGTGATATTGTAAAAAGGTATATGAGTTTATTAGTGAAGGATTATTGATTAGCCACCGATAATTGTGACGTTAATAAATCTTATTATGCTTAATTAGCAGTTGCTTGTGATTATTTGTGTACTTGTTGTAATAATTGCTGGTCAATCAGGTCCGTGTTTGGATTCACCCCTTCCTTTAATTCCTTTTTAAAGGATTACCACAGAATGAGACTGTTCCACAGTTTGATTATTGGTCCCTGACTTGCAGGGTGGTGCCCCGTTTTTGATTGTTTGTCGATTTGATAAAGTTATTAATAACCATATTCATAACTTTATTAATATTGATAAAACATATTTGATAATTTGCCAATGATCAAATCTGTACCCTACGAGAATCCTACAGTCTGAAGTTTCACTTCTGGTCTGAGATGAAGGGAGGTTGTACTTTCTCATACGTGTTTAATACAATTTATGTTTTAATGAATTTACAGCATCTTCTTAGACGAACGTATTCTTTATTTTCTGTTGCAGCTTTGTGGAAGAGTTCTCCGTGAAGTGGAGGACAACCCTAACCCTAACGTGTTTCAGTAAGAAATCTAATCTTGGCACAAAACTTGCACTTTTGACTTATCTTCAAACTCTTTCAAAGTGTTTTTTTTATTTCTGCCTTCACTCAAATGCATTAGAGGTGAATGAAAGTATTCTTCATTTTCTGTCACAGCTTTATAGAAGAGTTCTCATTGAAATGGAGGATGTGTTCAGAAATCTAATCTTGTGCGCACCAAACCTGCCTCTTAAGCTTTTTTTAAAGTGTTGATTCATCCAAATTATAAAGTAGTTATTGAGTTATTTGTCACGTTTTATGTGTCTCTGTTTCTGCCTTTCGGACAATGTTTTTGAGGTGGAAAAAGGCAGTTCTGGTGATTTGATTGACATGCTGTTCGAAGGTGAGGTTGCTATCAAAATGGGTCAAAATCTACGTGGTGTTTAAAGGGGAACTATGCCGTTTTTTTTAGCTTAATTTACCTTAACTGAACAGCTTTGGAGTCATTGGAATTATTGTATGACTTTTTTCGAGTTGAATGGTGGTCGTCTCGCTTCCCTCTAGCGCCTGTGAGCGGAAAAACCACCCTTGCAACTTTCGGCCAGCAAGTTTTTCACACTATCGTCATGGAGCAAGCAGAAAGCTAGGAGAGCATTGGATATTGGAGGAACAAAGATAGGTGAATCGGTCGACTGACCGAGCGAGGAGTCAGACACAAGTAAACATAGGAGCTGCCAAATATCTATTCCAAAGCTGTAGGGGGAGCTCTATAGAGAAACCTGCGAGCAAAAGCGAATAGAAGAAGAAATGGCCAAAACTGCATAGCGCGCCTTTTACAGGCCACAGAGGGCGAGGAAGGGCTAGAGCAGGGGTTTTCAAATTGGGTGAATGTGAGCTTCCCCTTAGAGTAGGTAAGGACAGCCAAGCCCCCCCTTCCCCAAACTCCCGTCCGCCTGCCCTAACCCACACACGCCTCTGCAGTAATGCCATCTTTTGTGTTATCCAGACAATGATGAGTTTCAATATTTTTTTTATGTTGTATTTGAAGAATTTCCACAATTTTAAAAAGTGCATTCATAAATATCTAGCTCTGGGGAGTTTACTCCCCGGAGTCCTTATGTTTCTTCTTCGCAGAGCTATGCTCTAATAGCATCCTGCTGCGTCCTGCTGCATCCGCAGCACCCACCCGTGCTCTGCAGCGCCACGTTACATCCCGCAACGCCCTGCTGTGATGTTCCTATGCACAGAGTAGTCAGGATCCGGTATAGGAGACTGCACTACTCAGTATGACACAATGTGCCCGGCTATGACATGAACTTCCACGATAACCTTCGAAGTCACTGTGACTTCTAATGTGACTGTTATCACCACTGTTCATCACGCCCCCAACCGGCCCGTCAGACACCGCCTACCAAGAGTCTGGGTCTGCCGAGGTTTCTTCCTAAAAGGGAGTTTTTTCTTACCACTGTCGCAATAGCCACTGCTAATGCTTGCTCTTGAGGGAATTACTGTAATTGTTGGGGTTTTGGAATTTATAGAGTGTGGTCTAGACCTACTCTATCTGTAAAATGTCTCGAGATAACTTTTGTTATGATTTGATACCATAAATAAAATTGAATTGAATTGAATAAACGATACAGCAAATCATTTCCAAGTTCATGCAGGCCTATTGAGGCTACTTTTAAAATCCTTCATTGTAAAATCAGTGGGCCTAACCACAAGTCAACAAAATATGCTTAACACATGTTATGATGTGGGGGGTCCACCCCCCGAAAATTTTGAGCATTAAACACTTCATTTCCTGCATTCTGGTGAATTTGTATGCACCTATTCTACCTTTTTCTGAATCAATTTGCTGGAAATATGTTCATGTAAAAGGAAACAGATTACAATCCAAATATAAAAACATAATGGAATATATTGCAGTAAGGCTCTCAGGCTTTCTGTATTGCGTTCATCTATTTGTTCTCCTGTAGATTTGCTATTCTAATTATATCTGAGTCAGCACACATGTAGCCTAGGCATCATTTACTCTTACCTTCTTTTTTGTATGGTTTGTTGAGGAAGTAACCTCAATTATACATTATTTATTTTAATTTATTAATAAACCCATGGATTGTAATATTTCAGATATTTGAGCAAGATTTCAGCTCATGTCCAAACCTTTGTGCACATTCAAAATATAACTCATTTCCATCTGTGTTCTCTGAGGTTTGGAGAAGTCCTGATATTTTGTGAAAAATAAAGTTATAAAATGCTATTACAAGAGTAAAGTCACTATATTATAATAATCTACCTGCACCGTAGCCTGCTGTGCATTACGTGATTGGTCTGCTGATACGGTAGATCTCAGACCTTCTGACAGACAAAGAGCCCCGTTTGGGTCTCTGGTCTCTGAATGAGACAACATTTAGGTAATGGCTGTACGCTGCTCTACGTCTGAGCTTTTTACAGCGAGAGTAGACATTAAGCGATGTCCAGTTTCATATTTGTCAACTTTCCAAAATACATTTGTGGCTACACTCAAAACATTCGGGGCTGAAGCCCCAGCAAAATCAGCTGACGGCGTGTCTGTCAGTGGGAACATAGAGGCCGCGCTTTTGATGCGTAGAGGTGTTCAATCCGGGACTGCACTGCAGAGAGAAATAAAGGCAAGTCTTCCTCCACCTGCAGCCTTGATCTGTATTTGTTTTTAATCAGGGTCAGTGTGGAAAACCCACACTCACACAAGTAGGTGGAGGTGAAGGGGATTAGGACTTTCAAAGCCTTAGGAGAAATCGCTGTCCACAGACAACCATAAACGCGTTATCTGCATTTCTCCCGGTCTCTGTCACACTGCAGCAGAGGTGCAGCCTTGGACCCCAACCAGGTGAAACCTAACTTTAACTCAGGATCATATTTCCTAATTTCTTTGCTGGTTCCTGTCTCCTCCCTTAATGCTGACTTCTGTTGACTTGGGACGAGGAAACATCGCATTTTAAAGCTAATACACGCATGCACAATTACCAATATAGCTGCATAAAGATTTATTTTATCTTTGCATGTCGCGCCTCCCCTGTGGCTCTCTGGCACCCCCCAGGGGAGGTGTTCCTCACCTATTGAAAACCCCTGGGCTAGAGCATTCAGTCAATTTTCTAAATTAACTCCCTGTGAGTTATTAACTAATGCCGACCTGACACCAAACGACTTTTCAAGCGATCAAACTGTCGCAGACAAATTTCCAATATAGAATGAAATCCTGAGAGTCTTGCTTGGGTTGGGGCGCTCCAGTTGTCTCAATCGTTTGGTGTAAGGTGGTCATAAAACTCAGTCCCAGCTGTGTTAAGTCAGTTAAAAAATCAAACGTGTTTGATATTATCATAAGTTTGAAGTCTTGGTAGTAAAATCTTCTAGTCTGTGACTGAAAAATTGTCTTTAGATGTGAGATGGTGTCACACTTTAGACTTTTAAGTCTTTTCAGAGACTTAGAGTGGATGGTAGGCTGAACAATTATCAGCATGAAACTTTCCCCAGTTGTTTACTGACTTTAAGACAATTGGTTTATGTATTACAAGTTATATTCAAATGTTATGTTTAAATGTGCAAATGAGGCATTATCTTTATATGCCAAACTTTGAATAAATGTCCAGAACAGAAATGTAAACATTGGATAAAGCCAAGTTCTTGTTTTTAATTGTGTCGATATATTAGAGTCAAAGAGTTTTACTATAAAATTAGGCCACCGCGGGCCGGTCATATGACGCCGGCTATAGAGCACGATGAGCTGCCAGTCATTTCAGCTACCGTGGCATTTAAGTGGCACAACACTTAAGTTTAGACATCAAAATGACTAAGATTAAGGAAAAGATTGGGGTTTTATTTAAAACACCCATTTACGAGGTGAAAGTATTTCGTTTTTTCCCCAGGTAGCGAACTCCGGGAAGTAAAACTATAAAAAAAAAAAAAAGTGCAAAATAATTTTTTTCTTGATTACTCTGTTGTGATGGATCCAAATTCGAGTACGGAGTACAAACTGATATATGGGTCTGAAAACATTTTAACAAATCAGAATGGGATCTAACAGGATGTGAGTCTTTCTGTGACTTCCCGTACAGACAGAAGGCTTCTTGAAACGGACGAAAGCTGTCCGACTTGACCACAGTTTTTTGTCTCCACCCCCTACTGCTGCTGCCGCTGGGAGCGTGCCTATGTTTCCACATTTCTAAGATGTATTCCAAAATTAGGCCCTATGTTCCCACATTTCCTTTTTCATAAATTTGCATCAGATTTTATCCCCCTTTCTCCCAATTTAGTAGCCAATTACACCCAAGCTATTATCCAGTAGCAATGGACTACAGAGGGAATGTAACCCTAACCCAGAAATATGTGAACCTTGGGCTGTGGGAACATAGGGCCTAATTTTCAGTGAAAAAAAAAAGAAATCTTAGAAATGTGGGAACATAGGGCTGTGGGAACATAGGACTGACCCCCCGCCCCTGCTCCCGTCCGCTTTACAGACGAGGTGTCGCTCAAGTCCAACGGGCCTAATGTGTCCTTTAGCGAGACAATGAACCCCAAGTTGTTCCCTGGACGCTGCTATGTATCTTAGGATGGGTTGAATACATTGTACTGTATATCATTGTATGTGACTAATAAATAAAAGCTTCTTTATAAAATAAAAACTTCTTTCTTTGTTATTTTAACAGGCTTGTAGTTAAACGTTTTTTATGGCTGTCTGGTGTTATGTTTTCCTTTGTATTCTTATGTCTTTAATTTGTTGTATTTCATTTTATTGTGAAGCACTTTGTCATTTTTATTTGTGAAAAGTGACATATAAATAAACTTTACTTTTTTATTTTTGGTGCCCACTCTCTGTGACAATATCTTAAATTGAATCAGGGGCGATTCTAGGATCAGACCTATGGGGGACTCAGCCCCTAATGAGAATGTGACACGGATACAGTGCCTTGCTAAAGTCTTAACCCTTCCTGCTAAATCAGTAATTTCCCTGGATAACAATGAATATATGTATTTATTATTATAGTAGAGGATAAATGCAAAATATTGAAAATATGAAAAAACTATTAAAGTCCCTTTATGGAATACCAGATTCAAATGAAATGATAATGAGGTGTAAACAATAAATAAATAAAAACATAAAACTTTCCTTGACGGGGTTACAGGTGCATAGCATCGGCCACAGCGACACTGGATATTAAACCTGATTCTTTGAACCTGTAATTGTTTGCCCTCTGTCACTAACAGACAAGTTCACAAAATCTGGCTTGAAGCATTAAAATTGATTGAAAAAAATTATTATAATTTTTAGTGGGGCTGAGATGAAATTTAAAAGGGTCTAAAATCGCCACTGGGTTGAATACATTTTACCGAATAGGGTTGTACTGTATGTGACTAATAAATAAAAGCTTCTTTCGTTGTTTTTTGTTTTTATTCCTGCCTGTAAGGCACTAGGATTAGGCAATGGTTAGGGTTAGGTTTAGGGTTAGGTTTAGGGTTAGGGTTAGGTGCCTTGAAATTGACGGTCACAGCGCTGCCTTGAATTCGACGTTGGGGGCATAAGACACCATCAAGCAAGGTTTTTATGGCTGTCTGATTTCATGTTTTCCTTTGTATTCTTATCATTGATAAAAAACAGTTTTATTTGTAAAGTGTCATATAAATAAACTTTAATTACTTTTTTCTTGCGGCCCACTCTCTATGGAAATATATTCTATTAAAAACAACCTACAGGAGATACAAATACTGAGTATCAATTGGTGCCAGGCAACAAGTTGAGCAGTCAGCGAGTGACGCAGCTGAGGACCGAATAAAAGTGTCTGCAGTATCACTTCTCATCTGAGGTGGAGGGATGTTGTGTTTTCTCATAAGTGTTTGATACAATCTATGTTTTAATTAATTTACAGCATCTTGTGAGACGAAAGTTTTCTTTATTTTCTGTCGCAGCTTTGTGGAAGAGTTCTCCGTGAAGTGGAGCATAACCCTAACGTGTTTCAGTAAGAAATCTAATCTGGGTACAAAACTTGCACTTTTAACTGATCTTCAAGCTCTTTCAAAGTGTCTGTTCACCCAAATGATATTGCAGTTTTAGATTTATTTGCAATGTTGTTGTTTCTGCCTTCAATCAAATGCTTTAGAGATGAATGAAAGAATTCTTAATTTTCTGTCACAGCTTTATAGAAGAGTTCTCACTGAACTGGAGTATAACGTATTCAGAAAAAAAATCTAATCTTGTGCGCACAAAACCTGCCACTTAACCTTTTTTTAAAGTGTCGATTCACCCAAATTATATAGTAGTTATTGACTTATTTGTCACGTTTCATGTGTCTTTGTTTCTGCCTTCACTTGAATGAAAGTTAGTTTGTGCAGCTCAGAGACGTTCAACATCGATGTATCTGTCTGTCATCGGAGAGGGATCTATCTTTTGTTGCTCTTTCTGAAGTTTCTTAGATTTTTTACCCTTTCAAAAGTGTTTCTTTTGGACGTTTTTCCTAATCTGATTCAAGACTTTCATGATAGACAAATGTTGACGCAAATTGACTTGGATTGACAACTTCTCTTTGCAAAAATAGTCTTCTTTGTGAGAATTACTTCCAGTGAAAGCTCTAAAATCTTTAAATGCCATTTTAAGCAAAGAAATAATGCTGTTTTTGTAATATAGGTGAATGATGGAGAAAAAACTCAGACACAGCGACTTCATATGTTGCATGCCTCTGTAACAAATTCATGATAACAACAGTTCAGAATAACAAAATTCTGCATCGCATTTTAGCCTGTCATTGTTACTGTAATGTAGACATGTTTAGGTTCACTGTAATAACTTCATGAAGAAGTTTTTTAGGGCTGCTGCCTACGAGTCGACTAAGATTTCTTAAATTGATTCTTTTGTTTATGCTTTTTTCATGGTGAATGACTTATTTCCAAGAAACCTAAGAGGAAGTATTTTAACCCTGTCACTTAAATAATTACGCTCCAAGGAATCTGAATTTTTAAACATCGTTTCGAGGGGAACAAATTTTCTGTACGGTTAACGTTGTGAATTGAAACAAAACTAATTGGTTAGATTAAGGAAAAGATTTTTAAGAGGTTAGTACCAAATAAGTTAGGTGACGGTTTAAATAAGTACGTTTGTTATGTAAATTAACTTTCATACATGATAGGAATGCTCCCCCTGAGTCAATTAATTGGTTGTTTTTAGTTTTAGTCAACTACAATTTCTTTACTCATTTTTACGCTTCTTTCGTGCAGAATTATTTATTTTCAAGACATGTCTAAACACATCTCTGGCTTTTTTTTAATTTAAAGTGGGGCTTTTGTATGATTCTTTGTGGAGAAACTTAGTTTTACAGATCTGACGATTAAATTAACTAATCGTTTCGTTGACACAATCATAAAATCGAGTGTTAGGTGAAGAAGTTTTCTTTACTCGAGGACAGCCCTACTTCTCTCACACTTACACTTCATAAGAAAAAATATATTGTTTGGGTTTGAATTAGTATGTTTTTTACATCATTTAAATTGAAAAGAAACTAATTCTATTACAGATCTGTCGATTAAATCAAATAATCAGTCAGTCAACTATGATTTCTTGTAATTGATGACAGCCCTAATTAGAGGAAATGAATTATTGATGAACTCATCACATAAACAAGACTAATACATACTAATACAAGACAAACACATTTTTTTTAAGAGTCACAATTAAATCTTGTTGCTTTTCTGTTACTATAACTGCATATACATACAACTGCAGTTATACATTCAGAGTCTTTATCCTGACGCGACAGACGAGAAATGGAAAACGGCACTTTTGTTGGGGATATTCTAATCTTAGAGGGGTTATACGTAACCTCCCAATCCTTTATTCCCACCTTCATCTTCCTCCTCCTCATCTACATCTTCATCATAATGTCCAACATTGGCCTGGTGGTGCTGATCTTTCGGAGTAAGAGTCTCCTGCAGCCCATGTATCTGCTCGTCTGCAACATGAGCATCAACGATGTCTTTGGGGCAACAGTAATTATACCTCATTTCCTCCGAGATCTTTTATTTTCAGACTCAGAACGGTACATTCATTACATCGACTGTGCCTTCCAGGCGTTTTGTGTTCACCTCCATATGGGTACTTCTCACACGGTGCTCATGATCATGGCTTTTGATCGTTACCTGGCCATCTGCAACCCACTGAGGTACGCCGCCGTCATGACCAACAGGATGGTGGTGTTGCTGTCGGCGGCAGCGTGGGGAACAATCTTCGTGCTGGTGGCGATTCTCGTGGGGCTCAGCATCCGCCTGTCACGCTGCAGGTCAGTTATCTTCAACCCGTTCTGTGACAACCCGTCCTTGTTCAAACTGTCTTGTGAAAGCATTCTCATCAATAACATCTACGGTCTCGGCTACACGGTGGTAGTGCTGGGCTCGTCCCTCTGCAGCGTAACCCTCACCTACCTGAGAATCGCCATGGTGTGTTTGAGTAGTAAAAACAAAGCTCTGAACAGCAAAGCGCTGCAGACCTGCGCCACTCATCTGATTGTGTACGTCATCCTCGTGGTGTCCCACTTCCTCGTTGTGATCCTGCACCGCTTCCCTCTTCTGGCAGACCTCAGGAAAGTGGCATCCGTTGTGGGACACGTTGTCCTGCCGGCCCTGAACCCAGTTATCTACGGTCTGCAAAATAAAGAGATCCGGCACATGATTAAAACTTTGTTTCATAACAATAAAGTAACTTGACATGTTGCATGTTTTGTTCTCTCCTACTTGTATATTCTATACTTGTATCTTTTATAAACTAAAGATAATTTTCATTGTCGATTAATGGGTGGATTAGTCTCTGGATAGATTGATTAGTTGTTTGGTCTCTAAAATGTCGGAAAATTGGTGAAAAATGTGGATCAGTGTTTCCCAATATCCAAGATAACATCCTCAAATGTCTTGTTTTGCCAAAAACTCAAAGATATTCAGTTTACTGTCACAGAGAAGAGAAGAAACTAGAACATAATCACATTTAACAAGCTGGCATCAGAGAAGTTTTACTGTTTTTCCATTAAAAAATTACTCAAACCGATAATAGTTGCAGATTAATTTAATAGTTCTAAATGCAGCTCTAATTTGAGAGAATCAGTGAAATCATGGTACTGTTTGAGGTAAGGTAAATGACTAACACTGTTGTGAGATACACTGTAGAAAATAATATTTTGTCAGCTGGGGTGACAAAGAATCCTGGAAAAGACTTAAATTATAATTTTAAATTTAACAAATGTATTTTCAGTATTGTACATGAAAACATATAATACATTTCTTTAAAATATGGAAATTGAGGGCACCAGGATAGCTCAGGAGGTGGAGCGGGCACCCATATATACCGTAGAGGTTTACTCCTCGACGCAGTGGGCCTGGGTTCGACTCCGACCTGTGGCCCTTTGCTGTGTGTCGTTACCCCCCCTCTTTGTCCCCTTTCATGTCTTCAGTTGTCCTATCAAAATGAAGGTCGAAAATGCCCAATAATGATCTTTATAAAAAAAAATTGAAATTGTATTGTTATTCAGTCATTGCTTTCATTATTAATTTCATTATCTTAGTTTTGTTAGTTTTAATTAAATGGGCTAGATTATAAAAAGTTAAAACCATGCTTATGTTTTATGTTTTAAATAATAAATTGTATGCTGCAGTCAGGTTATGAAAATAGGAATGGAATCTAGAATGACTAGCCTACTAAGGTAAAAACAGCTGGCTATTTCTCTCTCCCTCTCTTCCTGTTTCTTACAGATAGATTAGGTTAAAACCAACTATTAACATATAAAGAGAAACGTCTCTTTGAGTCTCCAACCTCCTCGTGCCACGTCTGGGTTAGAACAAAGGAAATGCAAACTCTGTAAACTTGAGTATAATCAGCACTACCAAGATAATCAACCTTAGTCTGTGACCTGTAGTAAACCTAAATTCAGAGGTGTGTCCTTATCCTGAGGGAAGGGAATAAATGTGTAATCCGGAGAATGATTCAGGACTGTTCTTCTGTAACTCCGCAAGGAGAAGCATGAGATCAGTCCGCTGTCAGCTGCAGTGTAATAATTGTCTTTTGACTGTTGCTTTCATCGTGTTGTTTTATTAAACCTTTTAGTTAACTTTCAATTCCCCCAGCCTCTCCTTCCTCCTCCAGAAATCAGAACGAACACGTCTTTTAGAGAATTCTTAACACACTCCAGCAATTTGGTATTGAAATACCATGAAGTCAAAAGTAAACAGCAGCAGTCAATTTGTTAACATTAACGATAAACTCTCCAAGTACGCTGTTAAAGCCATGGTGTTTCTCAAGGCTCAGTGCTTGGACCAATTCTATTCTCCTTATATATGCTTCCTCTAGGCAGTATTATTAGGAAACACTCAATTAACTTTCACTGTTATGCAGACGACACCCAATTCTATCTGTCAATTAAGCCAGACGAAAGTGGTCAGTTAGCTAAATTTCAAGCGTGCATTAAAGATATAAAATCATGGATGACCTACAATTTCCTGATCTTAAACTCAAACAAAACTGAAGTTATTGTGATGGGACCCAAGCACCTCTGAACTTCATTATCTAAAGACATAGCTACTCTACAATCACACCTGTTGATGATCCTTATTAAGGGCTCCATTGCCTATTCTCTCCAAGGACTCTGATGAAGATGTAACTATACATCGAAACGTTAGTCACTGTTATGCACCTTAAAAATACAATTTTTTGCTATTTGTACTCTGGATGGTATTGACCTGGCTCCCACCACCGCTGTCAGAAATCTAAGAGTCATTTTTGATCAGGATATATCCTTCAAAGCCCACTTAAAACAAACACAACAGCCTTTTTCCATCTTTGTAACATTGCCAAAATTAGGAACATCCTATCTCAAAACGATGCTGAAAAACTAGTCCATGCATTCGTTACTTCCAGGCTAGACTACTGTAATTCCAAACTATCAGGTTGCTCAAATAAGTCCCTTAAGATTCTCCAGCTGATCCAGAAAGCTGCAGCACGTGTTCTGACGAGAACGAAGAAAAGAGATCATATTTCTCCTGTATTAACTTCTCTGCACTGGCTTCCAGTGAAATCTAGGATCGAATTTAAAATCCTCCTCCTGACCTACAAAGCTCTAAATGGTCAAGCACTATCATAGCTAGATGAGGTCTTAGTACCTTACTGTCCCACTAGAGCACTGCACTCACAGAACTCAGAGCTACTTGTGGTTCCTAGAGTCTCTAAAAGTAGACTGGGGGCCAGAGCCTTCAGCTATCAGGCTCCACTCCTGTGGAACCAGCTCCCAATTTGGATTCGAGGGGGAGACACCATCACCACATTTAAGAGTAAACTGAAAACCCTCCTCTTTGATAAAACTTATAGTTAAGGAGTGAGGAGTTGCAGCGTCCGCCTAACCCAGCCCACCTGCTTCTCTTCGTAGTCATTAGATTTATTTATCATATAATCAATATATAGTGAGAGTAGAGGGAAGCAGGCCAGTACAGCCCGATCCGGGGAGAGTTCAAGCCCGATCCGGCACCTCTCTCTAAGCTAACCTGCCTCTCTTAGCTATGCTATTATAATTCTAGACTGCCGGGGAAATTCTTTCCTTCCTATGACACACTGAGCTGCTCTCTCATCTCTTTTTTCACTTGTTTCCTTTTGTATGTCCCAGAAATGCTGGTTACTAACCTCGCTCTGGGGAGTTTACTCCCCGGAGTTTTTTCTTGCTCTGCAGTGCCACGTTACATCCGCTACGCCCTGCTGTGATGTTCATATGCACAGAGTAGTCAGGTCCCGGTATTGGAGACTGCACAACTCAGTATGACACGATGTGCCCTGTTATGAACTTCCATGACTACCTTCTAAGTCACTGTTCCATTTTCTTTAATGTGACTATTATTTGCCACTGTTCATCACACCCCCAACCGGCCCCATCAGACACCGCCTATCAAGAGTCTGGGTCTGCAAAGGTTTCTTCCTAAAAGGGAGTTTTTCCTCACCACTGTTGCAACAGCCACTGCTAATGCTTGCTCTTGAGGGAATTACTGTAATTGGGGTTTTGGAATTCATAGAGTGTGGTCTAGACCTACTCTCTGTAAAGTGTCTCGAGATAACTTTGTTATGATTTGATACTAAAAATAAAATTGAATTGAATTGAATGTGGTGCACTGGCAAAAAACATCTGGAATACATACAAGGTACAGTGTGTTACATGTCATTGTGATTTCGGACGAGCCCCCAAAATTGAACTCACAAGAGACTAGAAAACTGAAATTAAAGGCCGAGATGTCCTGAGTACACGTACACTGATCACTCTACAGTTTTTAAAATGAAATACACTTACTATGACAATTCACTCAGTACAATTTACATGTGATTTGAACATGCACAGATTTTTGCAATCGCGGATGCATTTGGGGAGATACTTCCATACAGGGGGCAGGGTGTCGACAGTAGGTTGGCATCTGAGGAGCGGAGGCTGCGAGAAGGAGTGTGGTGGTGAAGCAGGTCGGTGAGATAGGAGGGGGCCTTTGTTGTGAAGGGCTTTGTCAGTGAGGAGGACTTTGAATTGTATTCTTTGTGGGACAGAGAGCCAGTGGAGGTTCTGGAGGACTGGAGTGATGTGGTCAGGGGAGCGTAAATTGGTGATCAGACGAGCAGCAGCAGAGTGCTGGATGTATAGAAGTTTTTTTACTTACTACTTTGGATGACGAACCATATAGAATGCTATTGCAGTCATCAATTCTCGAGGTAATGAAGAGACGGATCAAGATTTCGTCAGTAGAGAATGTAAGTGATGGGCGGAGACGGGCAATGTTTTGGAGGTGGAAAAAGGCAGTTCTGGTGATTTGATTGACATGCTGTTCGAAGGTGAGGTTACTATCAAAACGGGTCATAATCTACCGTGCGTTTTTAGCTTAATTTACCTTAACTGAACAGTTTCGGAGTCATTGGAATGATTATATGACTTTTTTTCGAGATGAATGGTGGTCGTCTCGCATCCCCCTATCGCCTGTGAGTGGAAACGCCACTCTTGCGACTTACGGCCGGCGAGCCACCGGCCTCAGCACCAGGAAGTATCGCGCGATATCAGGTCTTGCAAGGTAACATATTGCTGCACGGCACTTCACACATGCGCCCATTCAGGAACTGGCTAACAAGGTAGTGATGGAGTTTTTCACACTATCGTCATGGCTTTCCAATATTTCCAAATCGAGTCACCAACACAACCATTGAGGCAGGCTTTACACAATGACGATAGTGCAGCGACGGCCAGCAGCTTTTTTTTTACATTCAACATGAGGGCCACCGAAGCGCAGCAACCTCTTGATGCCGCTGTCACTGCTACGTCACCCTGATCTTTGGTCTGATTGGTTGAAGGACTAATTTTTATTTGTGAAAAGTGCCATATAAATAAACTTTACTTCTTTGTTTTTGGTATTTGGTGTTTTAGCCCCCAACGTCATCTTCCAGGCAGCGCTGCCTTGAATTCGACGTTGGGGGCTTAAAACACAATTAAGCACGGTTTTTATGGCAGTCTGATTTCATGTTTTCCTTTGTATTCTTGTGTCATTTTTTTATAAAGTGCCATATAAATAAACTTTACTTACTTACTCATTGGTGCCCAATCTCTATGCCAATATCTAAAATTAAAAACAAACTACAGGAGATACACATGCTCAGTATCAATGCGCAGCCAACATGTAGATGTGGGCCCCATATGGGTTACAAAGCAGCTGCATGGGTACCAAGTGGGCATGGGCAAATTGTCTGGGCCCCATATGGGATATGAGCGGGCAAAGTGGGCATGGGATGGAAGTAGGCAATTTATGTGGGCCCCATATGGGTTACCTAACATGAGCCCCACATGGAAAGCCCATGTGGGCCAACTCTAGGGGCCCCATAGGGGATATAAGTGGGCAGGGTGGGCATGGGGTGGAACTGGGTATCATTTCTTGGGCCCCATATGGTTCCTTCAACATGTGGGCCCTGTAAGGGATAAGATTGGGCTAAGTGGGCATTGGCTGGAAGTAGGCAAGTTATGTGGACCCCATGTGGGTTCTGTAACATGTGCCTCACATGGGAAGCCCATGTGGGTCTACTATATGGGCCCCACAAGGGACATAATTGGGCAAAATCGGCATGGGTTGGAACTTGGTAATACTATTTGGGGCCCATGTTGTTCCAGTAACATGGGCCCCACATGGTAAGCCCATGTGGGCCAACTCTAGGGGCCCCATAGGGTATATATAAGTGGGCAGGGTGGGCATGGGGTGGAACTGGGTATCATTTCTTGGGCCCCATATGGTTCCTTCAACATGTGGGCCCTGTAAGGGATAAGATTGGGCTAAGTGGGCATTGGCTGGACGTAGGCAAGTTATGTGGACCCCATGTGGGTTCTGTAACATGTGCCCCACATGGGAAGCCCATGTGGGTCTACTATATGGGACCCACAAGGGACATAATTGGGCAAAATCGGCATGGGGTGGAACTTGGTAATACTATTTGGGGCCCATGTTGTTCCAGTAACATGGGCCCCACATGGTAAGCCCATGTGGGCCAACTCTAGGGGCCCCATAGGGGATATAAGTGGGCAAAGTCGGCATGGGGTGGACCTTGGTAATAATATTTGGGGCCTATGTTGCTTTAGTAATTTTATTTTTTGTATTTTCTACAATTATGCTCACCCCAAATTTGCACACATTTTGTAAAAATTTAAAGGGCTGCAGTTCGGACCCCAAATTTTGGGTACACACTCTTGGCCCCAAGATTTGACAAACCAAATTTGATGCATGTACATATTGGGGAAACAACTTTTTTTAGAGCACAAAGGGTGTTCAAGCAGTACTGGCCAAAGGTTAGACAGCTTTCTAATGCTGTGTTTTTTGATGTGTTTTTTTTTCTGCTGAACTCTGTTGCATTTATTGTTTGCATCTTAAAAACATCAAAATCCCAGTTAAACATTGGTGGACTATCATTTATATTCATAATTAACGTAAATACAGACATGATGATACATGGACATGTCAAGCCTTCTCAGTTCAGAATAAAACAGGGTATAAACCCTGATAAAATCTACAGGCTATATTTTCCTTCTTAATAACTCTGTGACTGTAGACATGAAAGCAGCAGAAGTCAGGTGTGCTGTAACAAGTTGAAATGCGCCTCAATCTTTTTTGTGAGAAGCTCAGTCATCCATGAGGAGCTCCGAGTAGAGCCGCTGCTCCTTTGCGTCGAAAGGAGCCAGTTGAGGTGGTTCGGGCATCTGGTAAGGATGCCCCTGGCGCATCCCAAGGGAGGTGTTCCAGGCAAGTCCAGCTGGGAGGAGGCCTCGGGAAGACCCAGGACTAGGTGGAGGGATTATATCTCCAACCTGGCCTGGGAACGCCTCGGGATCCCCCAGTCGGAGCTGGTTAATGTTGCTCGGGAAAGGGAAGTTTGGGGTCCCCTGCTGGAGCTGCTCCCCCCGCGACCCGATACCAGATAAGCGGACGAAGATGGATGGATGGATGGACTCAATAGATTACCATTGTTTTTTTGACATATGAGTGAAGCAAATCTACCAGCCACTTATATATTTTACCAGCATTTTGCTAGTAGATGGTGCCAATTTTGAACCATGTTCTTAAGTAAAAGCAGAAAAATACTGCTGTCTGAAAATACTCAATTAAGTAAACGTCCTGAATTCAAAATGTTACAAGAGTAAAAATACATTAGTATAGCAGCAAAATGTACATAAAGTAACAAAAGTAAAAGTACTCATTGTGCAGCAGTGTTATATTATTAAAGTATATTTTATTTTTTGCTTGTGTCACTAACAAACATGAGAGATTTGAATGTTCTTCATTAGTGTTGGGCCCTTTATATATACTTTGGGTAAGTTATTAACTACTGCATCATACCATTGTATCAAATGTTTTTTAAATAATAATACACTATTTATATAGCACATTTCAAGTGCATAGAAAATCTTAAAAAAGAAAAGGAAAGAGCAGAGAATTTAAACAAAAGAATAGAATATTAAAATATATTTTATGTCAAATCATCTGAAAAGTAACTAAAGCTGTCAAATAAATGTAGTGGAGTAGAAAGTACAATATTTCCGCCTGAGATTTAGTGGAGTGGAAAAATAAAGTAGTATCACATAGGAATACTCAAGTAAAGTACAAGTATCTCATAATTGTCGTTAAGTAAAGTAAGTTTAAGTAAACTTAAATTTAACCTGTAACCTAACCTGCACAGTCTATTGTGTGCTACTGAATCAACCGGAGGAAAAGCACAGAGATGCTACCTGCTGAGGGGCAGAATAGAAATGTTATTTTTTTAAGTTGGATAGAAATTGGAAAGACTACATCATAATGTTAGATTCCCTCTCAGCAGTTAGTAGATGGTTTATTTTTTATAAAAGTCTTAAGCTTAATAGATTGAAAACTTTACATAAAAGCAAACTGACAATAGAAAAGCTGTTCAAAATCACTCTTTTCCTTTAAAAATGCTCTTGGTCTAAAGCACATGTGTCAAACTCAAGGCCCGCGGGCCAAATCCGGCCCCTTGCGGAATATAATCCAGCCCGCATATCAATTTCGGTTCACAATAGGTTTTGGCCCACCTATAGTTGTGCGCCAAAACCAAAAACACGGCAAAGTGTTTTTTTTAACTGCAGTTACGCGACACTCAAAAGCAGAATTTGGCAGATTTGCCGACTTTGAGACTCAGAAATTCCATATTTATACCGAAAGATTGTTGTAAAAAAAATTTGCTTGATTTGCTACATTCTATGATGGCTAAGGAACATTTTTGCTGACTTATGTAGGACTTTATGTAGACAAAAATGCAAAAAAAAAAAGTATTAAAAAAAAAAAAGTCAGGAAAGGTGACAAAAATGTGAAAAAAGGCAACAATTTAAATAAAAAGGCAACAAAAACGTCTGAGAAAGCCATAAAGAAGTTGGGGGGAAAAAAAACATACAAAAATGACTACAGCACTACAGCGATGTCAAAATAGTGAGGTGAAGTAATACAGTCAAAGATATTTGACATTTTCGATGAAACAAAAGCACGTCAATAAACTCTCTACGTCTGGCCCTCGGTGTGATTCTCTTTTTCCAGTGTGGCCCTCTGGGAAAATGAGTTTGACACACCTGGTCTAAAGTATTTAGATTGTGTAGGTTAAAGCCTTCTTACAACTTGAATGCTGTGTTAGAGAACAGAAGAGCTGTTGGGCTGAGCAGCCCATGAAAATCTATGGGACGCGACCTTTACGGCAGAAAAAAAGTGTGATATGGCCTGAAATTTTTTTTCAGTGAAATTATTTTTTCTTGCTTTAATCCCTGTATCTGTGTAACTTTTTTTTTTTGACTATGCACCAGTAAGGTATTGAGCACCGTGGCATTTTCAAATTAAAGTAAATTAGAGGAAAAATGCAAGGAATCTCTTTGTCCTGGACTACACTATTTTGAAAACTGCTCATCTATTTTTTTTATACTAAATAAGCTTAAATCAACATATAAATAACAACTTTTTTTACCTAAATAATGCTGGTTCTATTTGCATTTCAAATCTGAAGCCTGCATTGTACCATTGAAGCCTCGTTCATCAGTTATTGCTTTTAGTGCATTTTGGCATTTTAATGTGAAAAAATGTGCATCATTTTATTTTATGATAATGTGTATACACCTCACACAGCTATTATATATTAATTAGTAGGGTTGGGCATCGTTTGGATTTTAACGATTCTGATTCGAATTCTTACTTACGATTCCGGTTCTTATCGATTCTTGATTCTGATTCTTTGAGGGGTGGAGTTGAAACGGGTCACATGCTTATTTCACAAATAAGAGGAAAGATTTATTTAGATTCAATGGTGGGTTGCAGTGTGACGGGGCTTTTTCAATGTAAAATAAAACCACACTAGAGCACCGCTTACTGTGCTCCATGGCTGCAACACCACAAGTGCCTGGCTGCTACGGAAACCTAAACTTGCGCATGTTAAATTTGGAACCCCTGATCAGATTTGAAATTCTCGATGCCCAACCCTATTAATTATGATTATGAGGGAGTAATAAAATGTATTATTAAGTTCAAGTACTTCATAAATATTTTCTTGTGCTAAAAATCCATAACGATCATCCATCATATACTTTATACTTTTGCCAATATGGCCCTGAAGTTGGCCATTGTTTAATTCTAAATGGTGTTTAAAGAGAATATGTTTTTAATGTTAGCTCATACTGTCAACCAAATTTGTTTTACAAAGGCTCTTAAGAAGAATTCGTTGGTGAACCAGCAGGAGGCAGAGAGGGCACTGTCGAAATGGCTCATTGGGGCAAGAGACAGAGGAGGACGAAGGGCATCCAGACAGCCAGTGCCAAATTAAAAAGTACTGAGCAGTGGTGGAATATGAGTGAGTGCAGAAAATTTGAAATCAGAGAATGTGGCCATTTTTTAAATTAGATAAATAATAAAACTGGTTGGTGATTAATAATTTATTTCTTTGATTAACTGTTGCAGCTCTAGGTTGGATGTTTATTCAAACTGTACTCGGTACTCAATTAGAATTTTTTTAAAGCATATCTTGCCCAGCTGGGGCCTACCTAAAACCTGGTGTAATCCTGCCTTAAACTCACATGGGCAATTGGCTTGGGGCCAACATGGAACCCACGGACAATCCCACTTGCAACCCATATTTCAGCCCATACTGTCCCCATGTAGGCCCCACGTAGGACTTAAAGCTAGGACCAAGATGGGTCTTGTCTGTTTTGCCCAGCTGGGGCCCATCTAAAACCTGGTGTAATCCTGCCTTAAACCCACATGGGCAATTGGCTTGGGGCCAACATGGAACCCACGGACAATCCCACTTGCAACCCATATTTCAGCCCATACTGTCCCCATGTAGGCCCCACGTAGGACTTAAAGCTAGGACCAAGATGGGTCTTGTCTGTTTTGCCCAGCTGGGGCCCATCTAAAACCTGGTGTAATCCTGCCTTAAACCCACATGGGCAATTGGCTTGGGGCCAACATGGAACCCGCGGACAATCCCATATGGGTGTGATCTGACAATCCCACCTGGGGCCAATGATTCTGCCCACTTTTTACCCACATGTGCCCCACATAAAAATGTTGGCAGGGTGGGTGCCAGGCAACAAGTTGACAAGGCAACAAGTTGACCTGTCAGCATGTGACGCTGCAACTGAGGGCCAAATAAAAGTGTCTGCAGTTTCACTTCTGGTCTGAGGTGGAGGGAGGTTGTGCTTTCTCATACGTGTGTAATACAATCTGTGTTTTAATGAATTTACAGCATCTTGTGAGAAGAATATTTTCTTTATTTTCTGTCGCAGCTTTGTGGAAGAGTTCTCTGTGAAGTGGAGGATAACCCTAACCCTAACGTGTTTCACTAAGAAATCTAATCTGGGCACAAAACTTGCACTTTTGACCTATCTTCAAACTCTTTCAAAGTGTCGGTTCACCCAAATTATATTGCAGTTATAGATTTATTTGCAATGTTTTTGTTTCTGCCTTCACTCGAATGCATTTGATGTGAATGAAAATATTCTTAATTTTCTGTCACAGCTTTATAGAAGAGTTCTCACTGACGTGGAGGACAATGTGTTCAGAAAGAAATCTAATCTTGTGCACACTTAAGCTTTTTTAAAATGTCGATTCACCCAAATGATATAGTAGTTATTGAGTTATTTGTCACGTTTTTATATGCGTCTCTGTTTCTGCCTTCTCTCGAATGAAAGTTAGTTTGTGGAGCTGAGAGATGTTCAACATCGATGTATCTGTCTGTCCTCAGAGAGGGATCTATCTTTTGATGCTCTTCCTGAAGTTTCTTAGATTTTTTTTACCCTTTCAAAAGTGTTTCTTTGGACATTTTTCCTAATCTCATTGAAGGATTTCATGATTGACGAATGTTGAAGCACATTGACTTGTCTTCTTTTATGAGAATTACTTCCAGTGAAAGCTCTTCATAGTGAAACTGGGACATTGTTTCTGGAAACAGCCATTCCTGGGACATTTTGGAAATCTTTAAATGCCATTTTAAGCAAAGAAATAATGCTGTTTTTGTAATATAGTTGAATGATGGAGAAAATCAGACACGGTGACTTAATATGTTGGATGCCTCTGTAACAAATTCATGATAATTACAGTTCAGAATAACAAAATTCTGCATCACATTACAGCTTGTCAATGTTATTGTGATGCAGACATGTTTAGTTTCACGGTAAATTGAAACAAAACTACTTGGTTCGGTTAAGGAAAATATATTTTTAAAAGTTAGCACAAAATAAGTTAGTGGACGGTTTAAATAAGTATGTTAGTTAGCTAAATTCAGTTTCATACATGATAGGAATGCTCCCTCTGAGTCGACTACGATTTCTTTAGTCATTTTATACGCTTCTTTCGTGCAGAATTACTCACTTTCAAGACATTTCTAAACATCTCTGGCTTTATAGATTTAAAGTGTGGCTTTTGCATGATTCTTTGCGGAGAAACTTGGTTTTACAGATCTGTCGATTTAAATCAAGAAAATTTCTTCGGTGAGGAAAGCCTTAGAGTTTTTTTTTTAAATCTTGTTGCTTTTCTGTTACTATAACTGCATATACATACAACTGTAGTTATACATTCAGAGTCTTAATCCTGACACGATAGACGAGAAATGGAAAACAACACTTCTGTTGGGGATATTCTAATCTTAGAGGGGTTAAACGTAACCTCCCAGTCCTTCATTCCCACCTTCATCTTCCTCCTCCTCATCTACATCTTCATCATAGTGTCCAACATTGGCCTGGTGGTGCTGATCTTACGGAGCAAGAACCTCCAGCAGCCCATGTATCTGCTCGTCTGCAACATGAGCATCAACGATGTCTTTGGGGCGACAATAGTGATACCTCATGTCCTCCGAGATCTTTTAATTTCAGACTCAGAACGGTACATTCATTACATCGACTGTGCCTTCCAGGCGTTTTGTGTTCATCTCCATGTGGGTACTTCTCACACGGTGCTCATGATCATGGCTTTTGATCGTTATGTGGCCATCTGCAACCCACTGAGGTACGCGGCCGTCATGACCAAAAGGATGGTGGTGTCGCTGTCAGTGGCAGCGTGGGGAACGATCTTCGTGCTGGTGGCAATTCTCGTGGGGCTCAGCATCCGCCTGTCACGCTGCAGGTCAGTTATCTTCAACCCGTTCTGTGACAACCCGTCCTTGTTCAAACTGTCTTGTGAAAGCATTCTCATCAATAACATCTACGGTCTCGGCTACACGGTGGTGCTGCTGGGCTCGTCCCTCTGCAGCGTAACACTCACCTACCTGAGAATCGCCATGGTGTGTTTGAGTAGTAAAAACAAAGCTCTGAACAGCAAAGCGCTGCAGACCTGCGCCACTCATCTGATTGTGTACGTCATCCTCGTGGTGTCCCACTTCCTCATTGTGATCCTGCACCGCTTCCCTCTTCTGGCAGACCTCAGGAAAGTGGCATCCGTTGTCGGACACGTTGTCCTGCCGGCCCTGAACCCAGTTATCTACGGTCTGCAAAATAAAGAGATCCGGCACATGATTAAAACTTTGTTTCATAACAATAAAGTAACTTGACATGTTGCATGTTTTGTTCTCTCCTACTTGTATATTCTACACTTGTATCTTTTATAAACTAAAGATAATTTTCATTGTCGATTAATGGGTGGATTAGTCTCTGGATAGATTGATTAGTTGTTTGGTCTCTAAAATGTCGGAAAATTGGTGAAAAATGTGGATCAGTGTTTCCCAATATCCAAGATAACATCCTCAAATGTCTTGTTTTGTCAAAAACTCAAAGATATTCAGTTTACTGTCACAGAGAAGAGAAGAAACTAGAACATAACCACATTTAACAAGCTGGCATCAGAGAAGTTTTACTGTTTTTCCATTAAAAAATTACTCAAACCGATAATAGTTGCAGATTAATTTAATAGTTCTAAATGCAGCTCTAATTTGAGAGAATCAGTGAAATCATGGTACTGTTTGAGCAAGGTAAATTACTAACACTGTTGTGAGATACACTGTAGAAAATAATATTTTGTCAGCTGGGGTGACAAAGAATCCTGGAAAAGATTTAAAAAATACAGTCATTTTCTATAATACATATTTAGTTTGTATCTTTAATTTAAAATGAAATGTGTATTTTGTGGCTTTTAATGTTTAATGAAAGATATTTACACCTATAAAAACTAATTTTAAATTTAAGAGATGTATTTTCAGTATTCAGACGCAGTGGGCCTGGGTTTGACTCCGACCTGCGGCCCTTTGCTGCGTGTCGTTGCCCCCCCCTCTTTGTCCCCTTTCATGTCTTCAGTTGTCCTATCAAAATGAAGGCCGAAAATGCCCAATAATGATCTTTATAAAAAAAAATTGAAATTGTATTGTTATTCAGTCATTGCTTTCATTATTAATTTCATTATCTTAGTTTTGTTAGTTTTAATTAAATGGGCCCTTGTTAGGTTATAAAACGTTAAAACCATGCTTATGTTTTATGTTTTAAATAATAAATTGTATGCTGCAGTCAGGTTATGAAAATAGGAATGGAATCTAGAATGACTAGCCTACTAAGGTAAAAACAGATGGCTATTTCTCTCTCCCTCTCTTCCTGTTTCTTACAGATAGATTAGGTTAAAACCAACTATTAACATATAAAGAGAAACGTCTCTTTGAGTCTCCAACCTCCTGGTGCCACGTCTGGGTTAGAACAAAGGAAATGCAAACTCTGTAAACTTGAGTATAATCAGCACTACCAAGATAATCAACCTTAGTCTGTGACCTGTAGTAAACCTAAATTCAGAGGTGTGTCCTTATCCTGAGGGAAGGGAATAAATGTGTAATCCGGAGAATGATTCAGGACTGTTCTTCTGTAACTCCGCAAGGAGAAGCATGAGATCAGTCCGCTGTCAGCTGCAGTGTAACAATTGTCTTTTGACTGTTGCTTTCATCGTGTTGTTTTATTAAACCTTTTAGTTAACTTTCAATTCCCCCAGCCTCTCCTTCCTCCTCCAGAAATCAGAACGAACACGTCTTTTAGAGAATTCTTAACACACTCCAGCAATTTGGTATTGAAATACCATGAATTCAAAAGTAAACAGCAGCAGTCAATTTGTTAACATTAACGATAAACCCTCCAAGTACGCTAAAGTTAGCCATGGTGTTTCTCAAGGTTCAGTGCTTGGACCAATTCTATTCTCCTTATATATGCTTCCTCTAGGCAGTATTATTAGGAAACACTCAATTAACTTTCACTGTTATGCAGACGACACCCAATTCTATCTGTCAATTAAGCCAGACAAAAGTGGTCAGTTAGCTAAATTTCAAGCGTGCATTAAATATATAAAATCATGGATGACCTATGAAGTTATTGTGATGGGACCCAAGCACCTCTGAACTTCATTATCTAAAGACATAGCTACTCTACAATCACACCTGTTGATGATCCTTATTAAGGGCTCCATTACCCATTCTCTCCAAGGACTCTGATGAAGATGTAACTATACATCGAAACGTTAGTCACTGTTATGCACCTTAAGAAATAAAATCATCAAGTAGAAGACATCCGTGTTGCACCGGCAATTTTTTGCTATTTGTACTCTGGATGGTATTGACCTGGCTCCCACCACCGCTGTCAGAAATCTAAGAGTCATTTTTGATCAGGATATATCCTTCAACGCCCACTTAAAACAAACACAACAGCCTTTTTCCATCTTTGTAACATTGCCAAATTTAGGAACATCCTATCTCAAAACGATGCTGAAAAACTAGTCCATGCATTCGTTACTTCCAGGCTAGACTACTGTAATTCCAAACTATCAGGTTGCTCAAATAAGTCCCTTAAGATTCTCCAGCTGATCCAGAAAGCTGCAGCACGTGTTCTGACGAGAATGAAGAAAAGAGATCATATTTCTCCTGTATTAACTTCTCTGCACTGGCTTCCAGTGAAATCTAGGATCGAATTTAAAATCCTCCTCCTGACCTACAAAGCTCTAAATGGTCAAGCACTATCATAGCTAGATGAGGTCTTAGTACCTTACTGTCCCACTAGAGCACTGCACTCACAGAACTCAGAGCTACTTGTGGTTCCTAGAGTCTCTAAAAGTAGACTGGGGGCCAGAGCCTTCAGCTATCAGGCTCCACTCCTGTGGAACCAGCTCCCAATTTGGATTCGAGGGGGAGACACCATCACCACATTTAAGAGTAAACTGAAAACCCTCCTCTTTGATAAAACTTATAGTTAAGGAGTGAGGAGTTGCAGCGTCCGCCTAACCCAGCCCACCTGCTTCTCTTCGTAGTCATTAGATTTATTTATCATATAATCAATATATAGTGAGAGTAGAGGGAAGCAGGCCAGTACAGCCCGATCCGGGGAGAGTTCAAGCCCGATCCGGCACCTCTCTCTAAGCTAACCTGCCTCTCTTAGCTATGCTATTATAATTCTAGACTGCCGGGGAAATTCTTTCCTTCCTATGACACACTGAGCTGCTCTCTCATCTCTTTTTCACTTGTTTCCTTTTGTATGTCCCAGAAATGCTGGTTACTAACCTCGCTCTGGGGAGTTTACTCCCCGGAGTTTTTTCTTGCTCTGCAGTGCCACGTTACATCCGCTACGCCCTGCTGTGATGTTCATATGCACAGAGTAGTCAGGTCCCGGTATTGGAGACTGCACAACTCAGTATGACACGATGTGCCCTGTTATGAACTTCCATGACTACCTTCTAAGTCACTGTTCCATTTTCTTTAATGTGACTATTATTTGCCACTGTTCATCACACCCCCAACCGGCCCCATCAGACACCGCCTATCAAGAGTCTGGGTCTGCAAAGGTTTCTTCCTAAAGGGAGTTTTTCCTCACCACTGTTGCAACAGCCACTGCTAATGCTTGCTCTTGAGGGAATTACTGTAATTGGGGTTTTGGAATTCATAGAGTGTGGTCTAGACCTACTCTCTGTAAAGTGTCTCGAGATAACTTTGTTATGATTTGATACTAAAAATAAAATTGAATTGAATTGAATGTGGTGCACTGGCAAAAAAACATCTGGAATACATACAAGGTACAGTGTGTTACATGTCATTTTGATTTCGGACGAGCCCCCAAAATTGAACTCACAAGAGACTAGAAAACTGAAATTAAAGGCCGAGATGTCCTGAGTACACGTACACTGATCACTCTACAGTTTTTAAAATGAAATACACTTACTATGACAATTCACTCACTACAATTTACATGTGATTTGAACATGCACAGATTTTTGCAATCGCGGATGCATTTGGGGAGATACTTCCATACAGGGGGCAGGGTGGCGACAGTAGGTTGGCATCTGAGGAGCGGAGGCTGCGAGAAGGAGTGTGGTGGTGAAGCAGGTCGGTGAGATAGGAGGGGGCCTTTGTTGTGAAGGGCTTTGTCAGTGAGGAGGACATTGAATTGTATTCTTTGTGGGACAGAGAGCCAGTGGAGGTTCTGGAGGACTGGAGTGATGTGGTCAGGGGAGCGTAAATTGGTGATCAGACGAGCAGCAGCAGAGTGCTGGATGTATAGAAGTTTTTTTACTTACTACTTTGGATGACGAACCATATAGAATGCTATTGCAGTCATCAATTCTCGAGGTAATGAAGAGACGGATCAAGATTTCGTCAGTAGAGAATGTAAGTGATGGGCGGAGACGGGCAATGTTTTGGAGGTGGAAAAAGGCAGTTCTGGTGATTTGATTGACATGCTGTTCGAAGGTGAGGTTACTATCAAAACGGGTCATAATCTACCGTGCGTTTTTAGCTTAATTTACCTTAACTGAACAGTTTCGGAGTCATTGGAATGATTATATGACTTTTTTTCGAGATGAATGGTGGTCGTCTCGCATCCCCCTATCGCCTGTGAGTGGAAACGCCACTCTTGCGACTTACGGCCGGCGAGCCACCGGCCTCAGCACCAGGAAGTATCGCGTGATATCAGGTCTTGCAAGGTAACAAATTGCTTCACGGCACTTCACACATGCGCCCATTCAGGAACTGGCTAACAAGGTAGTGATGGAGTTTTTCACACTATCGTCATGGCTTTCCAATATTTCCAAATCGAGTCACCAATCACAACCATTGAGGCAGGCTTTACACAATGACGATAGTGCAGCGACGGCCAGCAGCTTTTTTTTTACATTCAACATGAGGGCCACCGAAGCGCAGCAACCTCTTGATGCCGCTGTCACTGCTACGTCACCCTGATCTTTGGTCTGATTGGTTGAAGGACTAATTTTTATTTGTGAAAAGTGCCATATAAATAAACTTTACTTCTTTGTTTTTGGTATTTGGTGTTTTAGCCCCCGTCATCTTCCAGGCAGCGCTGCCTTGAATTCGACGTTGGGGGCTTAAAACACAATTAAGCTACGGTTTTATGGCAGTCTGATTTCATGTTTTCCTTTGTATTCTTGTGTCATTTTTTTATAAAGTGCCATATAAATAAACTTTACTTACTTACTCATTGGTGCCCAATCTCTATGCCAATATCTAAAATTAAAAACAAACTACAGGAGATACACATGCTCAGTATCAATGCGCAGCCAACATGTAGATGTGGGCCCCATATGGGTTACAAAGCAGCTGCATGGGTACCAAGTGGGCATGGGCAAATTGTCTGGGCCCCATATGGGATATGAGCGGGCAAAGTGGGCATGGGATGGAAGTAGGCAATTTATGTGGGCCCCATATGGGTTACCGAACATGAGCCCCACATGGAAAGCCCATGTGGGCCAACTCTAGGGGCCCCATAGGGGATATAAGTGGGCAGGGTGGGCATGGGGTGGAACTGGGTATCATTTCTTGGGCCCCATATGGTTCCTTCAACATGGGCCCACATGGGAAGCCCACGTGGGTCTACTATATGGGCCCCACAAGGGACATAATTGGTCAAAATCGGCATGGGGTGGAACTTGGTAATACTATTTGGGGCCCATGTTGTTCCAGTAACATGGGCCCCACATGGTAAGCCCATGTGGGCCAACTCTAGGGGCCCCATAGGGGATATAAGTGGGCAGGGTGGGCATGGGGTGGAACTGGGTATCATTTCTTGGGCCCCATATGGTTCCTTCAACATGTGGGCCCTGTAAGGGATAAGATTGGGCTAAGTGGGCATTGGCTGGAAGTAGGCAAGTTATGTGGACCCCATGTGGGTTCTGTAACATGTGCCCCACATGGGAAGCCCATCTGGGTTTACTATATGGGCCCCACAAGGGACATAATTGGGCAAAATCGGCATGGGTTGGAACTTGGTAATACTATTTGGGGCCCATGTTGTTCCAGTAACATGGGCCCCACATGGTAAGCCCATGTGGGCCAACTCTAGGGGCCCCATAGGGGATATAAGTGGGCAAAGTCGGCATGGGGTGGACCTTGGTAATAATATTTGGGGCCTATGTTGCTTTAGTAATTTTATTTTTTGTATTTTCTACAATTATGCTCACCCCAAATTTTGGGTACACACTCTTGGCCCCAAGATTTGACAAACCAAATTTGATGCATGTACATATTGGGGAAACAACTTTTTTTAGAGCACAAAGGGTGTTCAAGCAGTACTGGCCAAAGGTTAGACAGCTTTCTAATGCTGTGTTTTTTGATGTGTTTTTTTTTTTCTGCTGAACTCTGTTGCATTTATTGTTTGCATCTTAAAAACATCAAAATCCCAGTTAAACATTGGTGGACTATCATTTATATTCATAATTAACGTAAATACAGACATGATGATACATGGACATGTCAAGCATTCTCAGTTCAGAATAAAACAGGGTATAAACCCTGATTAAAATCTACAGGCTATATTTTCCTTCTTAATAACTCTGTGACTGTAGACATGAAAGCAGCAGAAGTCAGGTGTGCTGTAACAAGGTGAAATGCGCCTCAATCTTTTTTGTGAGAAGCTCAGTCATCCGTGAGGAGCTCCGAGTAGAGCCGCTGCTCCTTTGCGTCGAAAGGAGCCAGTTGAGGTGGTTCGGGCATCTGGTAAGGATGCCCCCTGGGCGCATCCCAAGGGAGGTGTTCCAGGCAAGTCCAGCTGGGAGGAGGCCTCGGGGAAGACCCAGGACTAGGTGGAGGGATTATATCTCCAACCTGGCCTGGGAACGCCTCGGGATCCCCCAGTCGGAGCTGGTTAATGTTGCTCGGGAAAGGGAAGTTTGGGGTCCCCTGCTGGAGCTGCTCCCCCCGCGACCCGATACCAGATAAGCGGACGAAGATGGATGGATGGATGGACTCAATAGATTACCATTGTTTTTTTGACATATGAGTGAAGCAAATCTACCAGCCACTTATATATTTTACCAGCATTTTGCTAGTAGATGGTGCCAATTTTGAACCATGTTCTTAAGTAAAAGCAGAAAAATACTGCTGTCTGAAAATACTCAATTAAGTAAACGTCCTGAATTCAAAATGTTACAAGAGTAAAAATACATTAGTATAGCAGCAAAATGTACATAAAGTAACAAAAGTAAAAGTACTCATTGTGCAGCAGTGTTATATTATTAAAGTATATTTTATTTTTTGCTTGTGTCACTAACAAACATGAGAGATTTGAATGTTCTTCATTAGTGTTGGGCCCTTTATATATACTGTACTTTGGGTAAGTTATTAACTACTGCATCATACCATTGTATCAAATGTTTTTTAAATAATAATACACTATTTATATAGCACATTTAAAGTGCATAGAAATCTTAAAAAAGAAAAGGAAAGAGCAGAGAATTTAAACAAAAGAATAGAATATTAAAATATATTTTGTGTCAAATCATCTGAAAAGTAACTAAAGCTGTCAAATAAATGTAGTGGAGTAGAAAGTACAATATTTCCGCCTGAGATTTAGTGGAGTGGAAAAATAAAGCAGCATCACATAGGAATACTCAAGTAAAGTACAAGTATCTCATAATTGTCGTTAAGTAAAGTAAGTTTAAGTAAACTTAAATTTAACCTGTAACCTAACCTGCACAGTCTATTGTGTGCTACTGACTAGACTATATCATAATGTTAGATTCCCTCTCAGCAGTTAGTAGATGGTTTATTTTTTATAAAAGTCTTAAGCTTATTAGATTGAAAACTTTACATAAAAGCAAACTGACAATAGAAAAGCTGTTCAAAATCACTCTTTTCCTTTAAAAATGCTCTTGGTCTAAAGCACATGTGTCAAACTCAAGGCCCGCGGGCCAAATCCGGCCCCTTGCGGAATATAATCCAGCCTGCATATCAATTTCGGTTCACAATAGGTTTTGGCCCACCTATAGTTGTGCGCCAAAACCAAAAACACGGCAAAGTGTTTTTTTTAACTGCAGTTACGCGACACTCAAAAGCAGAATTTGGCAGATTTGCCGACTTTGAGACTCAGAAATTCCATATTTATACCGAAAGATTGTTGTAAAAAAATTTGCTTGATTTGCTACATTCTATGATGGCTAAGGAACATTTTTGCTGACTTATGTAGGACTTTATGTAGACAAAAATGCAAAAAAAAAGTATTAAAAAAAAAAGTCAGAAAAGGTGACAAAAATTTGAAAAAAGGCAACAATTTAAATAAAAAGGCAACAAAAACGTCTGAGAAAGCCATAAAGAAGTTGGGGGAAAAAAAACATACAAAAATGACTACAGCACTACAGCGATGTAAAAATAGTGAGGTGAAGTAATACAGTCAAAGATATTTGACATTTTCAATGAAACAAAAGCACGTCAATAAACTCTCTACGTCTGGCCCTCGGTGTGATTCTCTTTTTCCAGTGTGGCCCTCTGGGAAAATGAGTTTGACACACCTGGTCTAAAGTATTTAGGTTGTGTAGGTTAAAGCCTTCTTACAACTTGAATGCTGTGTTAGAGAACAGAAGAGCTGTTGGGCTGAGCAGCCCATGAAAATCTATGGACGCGACCTTTCTGACGGCAAAAAAAAGTGTGATATGGCCTGACATTTTTTTCAGTGAAATTATTTTTTCTTGCTTTAATCCCTGTATCTGTGTAACTTTTTTTTTTGACTATGCACCAGTAAGGTATTGAGCACCGTGGCATTTTCAAATTAAAGTAAATTAGAGGAAAAATGCAAGGAATCTCTTTGTCCTGGACTACACTATTTTGAAAACTGCTCATCTAATTTTTTTAATACTAAATAAACTTAAATCAACATATAAATAACAACTTTTTTTACCCAAATAATGCTGGTTCTATTTGCATTTCAAATCTGAAGCCTGCATTGTACCATTGAAGCCTCGTTCATCAGTTATTGCTTTTAGTGCATTTTGGCATTTTAATGTGAAAAAATGTGCATCATTTTATTTTATGATAATGTGTATACACCTCACACAGATATTATATATTAATTAGTAGGGTTGGGCATCGTTTGGATTTTAACGATTCTGATTCGAATTCTTACTTACGATTCCGGTTCTTATCGATTCTTGATTCTGATTCTTTGAGGGGTGGAGTTGAAACGGTTCACATGCTTATTTCACAAATAAGAGGAAAGATTTATTTAGATTCAATGGTGGGTTGCAGTGTGACGGGGCTTTTTCAATTTAAAATAAAACCACACTAGAGCACCGCTTACTGTGCTCCATGGCTGCAACACCACAAGTGCCTGGCCGCTACGGAAACCTAAACTTGCGCATGTTAAATTTGGAACCCCTGATCAGATTTGAAATTCTCGATGCCCAACCCTATTAATTATGATTATGAGGGAGTAATAAAATGTATTATTAAGTTCAAGTACTTCATAAATATTTTCTTGTGCTAAAAATCCATAACGATCATCCATCATATACTTTATACTTTTGCCAATATGGCCCTGAAGTTGGCCATTGTTTAATTCTAAATGGTGTTTAAAGAGAATATGTTTTTAATGTTAGCTCATACTGTCAACCAAATTTGTTTTACAAAGGCTCTTAAGAAGAATTCGTTGGTGAACCAGCAGGAGGCAGAGAGGGCACTGTCGAAATGGCTCATTGGGGCAAGAGACAGAGGAGGACGAAGGGCATCCAGACAGCCAGTGCCAAATTAAAAAGTACTGAGCAGTGGTGGAATATGAGTGAGTGCAGAAAATTTGAAATCAGAGAATGTGGCCATTTTTTAAATTAGATAAATAATAAAACTGGTTGGTGATTAATAATTTATTCCTTTGATTAACTGTTGCAGCTCTAGGTTGGATGTTTATTCAAACTGTACTCGGTACTCAATTAGAATTTTTTTAAAGCATATCTTGCCCAGCTGGGGCCTACCTAAAACCTGGTGTAATCCTGCCTTAAACCCACATGGGCAATTGGCTTGGGGCCAACATGGAACCCACGGACAATCCCACTTGCAACCCATATTTCAGCCCATACTGTCCCCATGTAGGCCCCACGTAGGACTTAAAGCTAGGACCAAGATGGGTCTTGTCTGTTTTGCCCAGCTGTGGCCCATCTAAAACCTGGTGTAATCCTGCCGTAAACCCACATGGGCAATTGGCTTGGGGCCAACATGGAACCCGCGGACAATCCCATATGGGTGTGATCTGACAATCCCACCTGGGGCCAATGATTCTGCCCACTTTTTACCCACATGTGCCCCACATAAAAATGTTGGCAGGGCATGGGTGCCAGGCAACAAGTTGACAAGGCAACAAGTTGACCTGTCAGCGTGTGACGCTGCAACTGAGGGCCAAATAAAAGTGTCTGCAGTTTCACTTCTGGTCTGAGGTGGAGGGAGGTTGTGCTTTCTCATACGTGTGTAATACAATCTGTGTTTTAATGAATTTACAGCATCTTGTGAGAAGAATATTTTCTTTATTTTCTGTCGCAGCTTTGTGGAAGAGTTCTCTGTGAAGTGGAGGATAACCCTAACCCTAACGTATTTCAGTAAGAAATCTAATCTGGGCACAAAACTTGCACTTTTGACTTATCTTCAAACTCTTTCAAAGTGTCGGTTCACCAAAATTATATTGCAGTTATAGATTTATTTGCAATGTTTTTGTTTCTGCCTTCACTCGAATGCATTTGATGTGAATGAAAGTATTCTTAATTTTCTGTCACAGCTTTATAGAAGAGTTCTCACTGAAGTGGAGGACAATGTGTTCAGAAAGAAATCTAATCTTGTGCACACTTAAGCTTTTAAGTGTCGATTCACCCAAATGATATAGTAGTTATTGAGTTATTTGTCACGTTTTTATATGTGTCTCTGTTTCTGCCTTCTCTCGAATGAAAGTTAGTTTGTGGAGCTGAGAGATGTTCAACATCGATGTATCTGTCTGTCCTCGGAGAGGGATCTATCTTTTGATGCTCTTCCTGAAGTTTCTAAGATTTTTTTTACCCTTTCAAAAGTGTTTCTTTGGACATTTTTCCTAATCTCATTGAAGGATTTCATGATTGACGAATGTTGAAGCACATTGATTTGTCTTCTTTTATGAGAATTACTTCCAGTGAAAGCTCTTCATAGTGAAATTCGGACATTGTTTCTGGAAACAGCCATTCCTGGGACATTTTGGAAATCTTTAAATGCCATTTTAAGCAAAGAAATAATGCTGTTTTTGTAATATAGTTGAGTGATGGAGAAAATCAGACACGGTGACTTAATATGTTGGATGCCTCTGTAACAAATTCATGATAATTACAGTTCAGAATAACAAAGTTCTGTGTCACATTACAGCTTGTCAATGTTATTGTGATGTAGACATGTTTAGTTTCACGGTAAATTGAAACAAAACTACTTGGTTTGATTAAGGAAAATATATTTTTAAAAGTTAGCACAAAATAAGTTAGTGGACGGTTTAAATAAGTATGTTTGTTACCTAAATTCAGTTTCATACATGATAGGAATGCTCCCTCTGAGTCGACTACGATTTCTTTAGTCATTTTATATGCTTCTTTCGTGCAGAATTACTCACTTTCAAGACATTTCTAAACATCTCTGGCTTTATAGATTTAAAGTGTGGCTTTTGCATGATTCTTTGCGGAGAAACTTGGTTTTACAGATCTGTCGATTTAAATCAAGAAAATTTCTTCGATGAGGAAAGCCTTAGAGTTTTTTTTAAAATCTTGTTGCTTTTCTGTTACTATAACTGCATATACATACAACTGTAGTTATACATTCAGAGTCTTAATCCTGACACGATAGACGAAAAATGGAAAACAACACTTCTGTTGGGGATATTCTAATCTTAGAGGGGTTAAACGTAACCTCCCAGTCCTTCATTCCCACCTTCATCTTCCTCCTCCTCATCTACATCTTCATCATAGTGTCCAACATCGGCCTGGTGGTGCTGATCTTACGGAGCAAGAACCTCCAGCAGCCCATGTATCTGCTCGTCTGCAACATGAGCATCAACGATGTCTTTGGGGCGACAATAGTGATACCTCATGTCCTCCGAGATCTTTTAATTTCAGACTCAGAACGGTACATTCATTACATCGACTGTGCCGTCCAGGCGTTTTGTGTTCACCTCCATATGGGTGCTTCACAGACAGTGCTCATGATCATGGCTTTTGATCGTTATGTGGCCATCTGCAACCCACTGAGGTACGCCGCCATCATGACCAACAGGATGGTGGTGTCGCTGTCAGTGGCAGCGTGGGGAACGGCCTTCGTGCTGGTGGCGATTCTCGTGGGGCTCAGCATCCGCCTGTCACGCTGCAGGTCAGTTATCTTCAACCCATTCTGTGACAACCCGTCCTTGTTCAAACTGTCTTGTGAAAGCATTCTCATCAATAACATCTACGGTCTCGGCTACACGGTGGTGCTGATGGGCTCGTCCCTCGGCAGCGTAACGCTCACCTACCTGAGAATCGCCATGGTGTGTTTGAGTAGTAAGAACAAAGCTCTGAACAGCAAAGCGCTGCAGACCTGCACCACTCATCTGGTCGTGTACGTCATCCTTGTGTTGTCCGGCTTCCTCGTTGTGATCCTGCACCGCTTCCCTCTTCTGGCCGAACTCAGGAATGCGGCGTCTGTCATGGGACAGGTTGCCCCGCCGGCCCTGAATGCTTTTATCTACGGTCTGCAAAATAAAGAAATCCGGCAGAGGATTAAAACTTTGTTCCATAACAATAAAGTAACTTGACATGACATGTTGCATGTTTTGTCCTCTTCTTCTTGTGTATTGTATACTTATATCTTTTTTAAATTAGATTAGTAGGTGGTTAGTTGTTTGGTCTCTCAACTCAAATATATTCATTTTACTGTCACAGAGGAGTGAAGAAACTAGAACATATTCACATTTTATAGGATATATTTTGTGGAAAATATGTGTAGAGATCATGAATGGTTTTTGGTATTCTTATACTGCACTATCAATTTTATTCTTGTCTTTTAATGTTTTTTAATTGTTTTCTAACTGCTCTTTAATATTTTATGTAAAGCACTTTGAATTGCCCTGTTGCTGAAATGTGCTATATAAATAAAGCTGCCTTGCCTTGCCTTTTGTTCTCTGATCTTCCTGACTATCTGAGAGAGAGCTATTTGACCTCATAAGTTTGAAAATGAGTTGCTGGAACAGAGAACAACACAACTCTGTAAGATGTATTTTGCATTAACTGAAAGGTCAAATTCAGGTCATAGAGTGACTTTGACTCTCATTGTTCCTGGGTCTGCAGAAAGATAAGACTCACACTTGTCTTGAGTAATATGAACAGACCTGTACTACATCCAACTGATAACAACACCACCAAGGATGTGCAAGGAGGATGGACAAAAAATGGATAAAAGTACAAGGTTTTGAGTTAGCAGGCATGAGATGCCGGACGGGACTATGTCTGTGTCTTTGTAATATTTGCAATATCATTCACAAAAGCTTTGATGTAACTCATCTAAGCAAATCCTGTGTCTTGATTTGATTCTGATCTACCATGTAACGCTTACATGGTGCAGTTACCACAAATTGGGGTCGAATAGTATCTGGCCTTTTGGGCCAGACCAGAACCGGTCAACAGTCACATCCTTTTCCTACAATTTAACAAGCTGACAACACAGAAGTTTTACTGTTTTTCCATTTTTTTAAAATGACTCAAACCGCTAATAGCTAAGCAGATTAATTTAATAGTTGAAAACTAAATCTTTGCAGCTCTAATTTGCGAGAATCAGTGAAATCATGGTACTGTTAGAGCAAGGTAAATGACTTTGGTGAGATACACTGTAAATAAACAATATTTTTTCACCTAGGGTGACAAAGAATCCTGAAAAATAACTGGAAAAGACTTAAAAATACAGTAATTTTCTATAATGCAAATTTAGTTTGTATCTTTAATTTGAAATGAAATGTGTATTTTGTGGCTTTTAATGTTTAATGAAAGATGTATACACTTACAAAAACTCATTTTAAATTTAAGAAATATATTTTCAGTACTGTATGTGAAAACATACATATGTGAAAAATATTTCTTTAAAATATGTTAATTGAGGGCGTGTTGGTGGAGCAGGCGCCCATATATAGAGGTTTACTCCTCGACGCAGTGGGCCCAGGTTCGACTCTGACCTGCGTCCCTTTGCTGCATGTCGTTCCCCCCCTCTCTCTCCCCCTTTTCATGTCTTCAACTTTCCTATCAAAATAAAGGCCGAAAATGCCCCAAAAATATATTTTGTAAAATATATGGAAATTGTATTGTAATTGTATTGTATTGTGGTTTTCATTATTATTACTTTCATTATCTTAGTTTTGTTAGTTTTAATTAAATGGGCACTCCAGCGATTTGGTATTGAAATACCATGAAGTCAAAAATAAACAGCAGCAGTAAATGTAGTGCACTGGCAAAAAACATCCGGAATACGTACCAGATACAGCGTGTTACGTGTTGTATTGATTTCGGACGAGCCCCCAAAATTGAACTCAAACTGAAATTAAAATCAAAGCGGAGGCCGAGATATCCTTAGTACAAGTACACTGATCACTCTACAGTTTTTAAAAGGAAATACACATACTATGACAATTCACTCAGTACAATATGACATGTGATTTGAACATGCACAGATTGGTGCAGTCACGGATGCATTTGGGGAGATACTTCCATACAGGGGGCAGCTATAGAGAAGGCTCTGTCGCCTGAACAGGTAGGTTGGCATCAGAGGAGCGGAGGCTACGGGAAGGAGTGTGGTGGTGAATCAGGTCGTGAGATAGGAGGGGGCCTTTGTTTTGAAGGGATTTGTGAGTTAGGAGGACTTCATTGTATTCTTTGTGGGACAGAGAGCCAGTGGAGGTTCTGGAGGACCGGAGTGGTCATGGGAGCGTGAATGGGTGATCAGACGAGCAGCAGCAGAGTGCTGGATGTATTGACGTTTATTTACTTACTACTTTGGATGACGAACCATATAGAATGCTATTGCAGTAGTCAATTCTCAAAGTAATGAAGACACAGATCAAGATTTGGTCAGCAGAGAATTTAAGTGATGGGCGGAGACGGGCAATGTTTTTGAGGTGGAAAAAGGCAGTTCTGGTGATTTGATTGACATGCTGTTCGAAGGTGAGGTTACTATCAAAACGGGTCATAATCTACGGGGCGTTGTTAGCTTAATTTACCTTAACTGAACAGCTTCGGAGTCATTGGAATAGTTAAATTACTTCTTTTGAGTTGAATGGTGGTCGTCTCGCGTCCCCCTAGCTCTTGTGAGCGTAAACACCACTCTTGCGACTTTCGGCCGGCGAGCCACCGGCATCAGCACTAGGAAGTTTTGCGTGATATCAGTTCTCGCGAGGTAACGAATTGCTTCACGGCACTGCACACATGCGCCCACTCAGGAACTGGCTAACAAGGTAGTGATGGAGTTTTTCACACTATTGTCATGGCTTTCCAATTTTTCCAAATCGAGTCACCAATCACAACCATTGAGGCAGGCTTTACACAATGACGATAGTGCAGCGACGGCCAGCAGCTTTTTGTTTAGGTTCAACATGACGGCTACCGAAGCGCAGCAACCTCTTGATGCCGCTGTCACTGCTACGTCACCCAGATCGTTGGTCTGATTGGTTGAAGGACTATCCAATTGCACCCAGAGGCATTTGCACGGCGTCCGTTGGTGAGGCCCCTTTGGAAATGGGCTGTGAATAAACCTTTCCCAGACCCACTGTCAGATATAACTTAGAAGGGTCTGGTGTCCTCCAGGCTAGTTCAGCGCCTAATGAGAATGTGACACAGATACAGTGCCTTGCAAAAGTGTTAACCCCCCCTGCTAAATCAGTAATTTCACTGGATGACAATGAATAATGTATTTATTATTATAACAGAGGACAAATGCAAACATATGACAAAACTATAAAAGTCCCTTTATGGACTACCAGAATCAAATAAAATGATGAGGTGTAAACAATAAATACATTTTTCCTTGACGGGGTTACAGGTGCATAGCATCAGCGACAGCGACACAGGATATTAAAACTGTTTCTTTGAAACTGTAATTGTTTGTCCTCTGTCAATAAGCATTAATATTGATTCAAAAATTATAATTTGGGGGCCCAGCTTAATTGGTAGAGCGAACACCCATATATAGTGGTTTACTCCTCGACACATCGGGTCGGGATTCGTCTCCAACCTGCACTTTGCTGCATGTTGTTCCCCCTCTCTCTCCCCTTTCATGTCTTCTGCTGTCCTATCAAAATAAACGCTGAAAATGCTGCCAAAAGAATCTAAAAATGATGAATGAAAAATGGAAATTATATTATTATAAATTTTAGGGTGGCCGAGATGAAATTTAGGGGGCTTGAGCCCCCCTAAAAAGGGTCTAAAATCACCACTGTCTTGAATACATTTTACCGTATGTGACTAATAAATCAAAGCTTCTTTATAAAATAAAAGCTTCTTTCTTTTTTAATTAAACAGGCTTTCAGTTAGACAACGGTTTTTGGTGTTTTAAGCCCCCAACGTCATCTTCCAGGCAGCGCTGCCTTGAATTCGACGTTGGGGGTTTAAAACAAAATCAAGCACAGTTTTTATGGCAGTCTGATTTCATGTTTACCTTTGTATTCTTATGTCATTTTTTTATAAAGTGCCATATAAATAAACTTTACTTACTTACTTCTTGGTGCCCACTCTCTATGCCAATATCTAAAATTAAAAACAACCTACAGGAGATACACATGCTCAGCATCAATGGGTGCCAGGCAACAAGTTGACCTGTCAGCGAGTGACGCTGCAGCTGAGGACTGAATAAAAGTGTCTGCAGTTTCACTTCTGGTCTGAGGTGGAGGGAGGTTGCATTTTCTCATACGTGTGTAATACAATCTGTGTTTTAATGAATTTACAGCATCTTGTGAGAAGAATATTTTCTATATTTTCTGTCGCAGCTTTGTGGAAGAGTTCTCTGTGAAGTGGAGGATAACCCTAACCCTAACGTGTTTCAGTAAGAAATCTAATCTGGGCACAAAACTTGCACTTTTGACTTATCTTCAAGCTCTTTCACAGTGTCAGTTCACCCAAAAAACATTGCAGTTATAGATATGCAATTTTTTGTTACTGCCTTCACTTGAATGCATTAGAGGTGAATGAAAGTATTCTTCATTTTCTGTTGCAGCTTTATAGAAGAGTTCTCACTGAAGTGGAGGATAACGTGTTGAGAAAGAAATCTAATCTTGTGCGCACAAAACCTGCCACTTAAGCTTTTTTTTAAAGTGTTGATTCACCCAAATGACATAGTAGTTATTGACTTATTTGTCACGTTTTATATGTGTCTCTGTTTCTGCCTTCAGAGAGCGATTTATCTTTTGATGCTCTTCCTGAAGTTTCTTAGATTTTTGTACCCTTTTCAAAAGTGTCATTTTTCCCAATCTGATTCAAGGATTTCATGATAGACGAATGTTGAAGCAAATTGACTTGTCTTCTTTTGCGAAAAATTACGTTCAGTGAAAGCTCTTCATAGTGTAACTGGGACATTGTTTCTGGAAACAGCCGTTCCTGGGACATTTTGGAAATCTTTAAATGCCATTTTGAGTGACTTAATGTGTTGGATGTGTCTGTAACAAATTCATGATAATAACAGTTCAGAATAACAAAGTTCTGTGTCACATTACAGCTTGTCAATGTTATTATGATGACATGTTTAGTTTCACTGTGATGTTTTGAATTGAAACAAAACTACTTGGTTCGATTAAGGAAAATATATTTTTAAAAGTTAGTACAAAATAAGTTAAGTGACGGTTTAAATAAGTATGTTTGTTACGTAAATTCTTTCGTGCAGAATTACTCACTTTCAAGACATTTCTAAACATTAGTGGCTTCATAGATTTAAAGTGGGGCTTTTGCATGATTCTTTGCGGAGAAACTTAGTTTTACAGATCTGACAATTAAATCAACTAATCGTTTAGTCGACAAAATCGTAAAATCAAGTGTTAGTTGACGAAGAGTTTTGATTAGTTGAGGACAGCCCTGCTTCTTTCAAACTTATGCTTTATAAGAAAAATTCATACTTTAAATGAGTACATTTGTTACATCAGTTAAGTTGAAAAGAAACTATTTTTTTACAGATCTGTCGATCAAATCAACTAATCGGTCAGTCAGCTATTATTTGTTTTAAGTGATGACAGCCCTAATTAAAGGAAATGGTTTATTAATGAACTCAGTTACACTCAAGTTGTTGGATATCTTTATTATTTGACATTGGCGGGGGAAAGCATACGGCGATCTCCTGGAACTCAAACATTTTCTAAACTTTTAAAGAGTCACAATGAGATCTTGTGGATAAACTCAGTTTTAAAGATCTGTCAATTTAAATCAAGACAATTTCTTCAGATGAGGAAAGCCCTAGAGTTTTTTTAAAGAGTCACAGTAAAATCTTGTTGCTTTTCTGTTACTATAACTGCATATATATACACAAGTGCAGATATACATTCAGTCTTAATCCTGACACGACAGACGAGAAATGGAAAACAACACTTCTGTTGGGGATATTCTAATCTTAGAGGGGTTAAATGTAACCTCCCAGTCCTATATTCCCGCCTTCATCCTCCTCCTCCTCATCTACATCTTCATCATAGTGTCCAACATTGGCCTGGTGGTGCTGATCTTACGAAGCAAGAGCCTCCAGCAGCCCATGTATCTGCTCGTCTGCAACATGAGCATCAACGATGTCTTTGGGGCGACAATAGTTATACCTCATGTCCTCCGAGATCTTTTAATTTCAGACTCAGAACGGTACATTCATTACATCGACTGTGCCGTCCAGGCGTTTTGTGTTCACCTCCATATGGGTGCTTCTCACACGGTGCTCATGATCATGGCTTTTGATCGTTATGTGGCCATCTGCAACCCACTGAGGTACGCCGCCGTCATGACCAACAGGATGGTGGTGTCGCTGTCGGTGGCAGCGTGGGGAACGATCTTCGTGCTGGTGGCGATTCTCTTGGGGCTCAGCATCCGCCTGTCACGCTGCAGGTCAGTTATCTTCAACCCGTTCTGTGACAATGCGTCCTTGTTCAAACTGTCTTGTGAAAGCATTCTCATCAATAACATCTACGGTATCGGCTACACGGTGGTGCTGCTGGGCTCGTCCCTCTGCAGCGTAACGCTCACCTACCTGAGAATCGCCATGGTGTGTTTGAGTAGTAAGAACAAAGCTCTGAACAGCAAAGCGCTGCAGACCTGCACCACTCATCTGGTCGTGTACGTCATCCTCATGGTTTCCGGCTGCCTCAATGTGATCCTGCACCGCTTCCCTCTTCTGGCCGAACCCAGGAAAGCGGCGTCCGTCGTGGGACATGTTGTCATGCCGGCCCTGAACGCTGTTATTTACGGTCTGCAAAATAAAGAGGTCCGGCAGATGATTAAAACTTTGTTTCATAACAATAAAGTAACTTGACATGTTGCATATTTTTCCTCTTCTACTTGTGTATTTTATACTTGTTATTTATTACAGATAAATTAAAGATAATTTTCATTGTCGATTAATGGGTGGATTATTCTCTGGATAGATGGATTCGTTCTTGGTCTCTAAAATGTCAGAAACTTGGTTTCCCAAAGTCCGAGATGACATCCATAACTCAAAGATATTCAGTTTACTGTCACAGAGGAGAGAAGAAACAGAACAAAAACATTGGGTTTAGGAAACGTGACACGCGGGACATGATCCCCAGTCTCCTGGGTGAAAGGCCTGTGTTGTTTGACCCATCTACCACCCTAAACAACCTCCCTACGTAGTTTTTGATGCTATGTCATCTTCTCATTGACTTTACATTGGCATGGTTTTCCAAAGAATCGTGCTGTGATCACAAAAGATGCTTCCCATTGAAATAAATTAGTTAAAAAAATGTGCTGACCATCACGAAAAAAAACGAGCTAAACGTGTCCTTGTACACGAATCAATAGATTAAATTACGTTAACATTTCACAAACTGCCATGAGACTGGGCTGTGTTTACTGTCACAGAGAGAAGAAACTAGAACATTACATAAAAATTCTCAAACCGATGATAGTTGCAGATTAATTTAATAGTTGACAACTAAATCTTTGCAGCTCTAATTTGAGAGAATCTGTGAAATCATGGTACTGTTTGAGCAAGGTAAATTAATAACGTTGTGAGATTCACTGTAAATAAACGATAATATTTTTTCAACTGGGGCGACAAAGAATCATGAAAAATAACTGGAAAAGACTTAATTTTCTATAATATGAATATATATTGTATCTTTAATTTGAATGAAATGTGTATTTTGTGGCTTTTAATGTTTAATGAAAGATATTTACACCTGTAAAAACTAATTTTCAATTTAAGAAATGTATTTTCAGTATTGTATGTGAAAACATAAAATATATTTCCGCTTTTCCCCCGCTTTTTGTTAGTTTGAATTAAATGGGCACTCCAGCGATTTGGTATTGAAATTACATGAAGTCAAAAGTAAACCACAGCAGTCAATGTGGTGCAAAAAAAGAGGCAGAAAGCTAGGAAAGTATTGTTGGGGGAACAGAGCAACAGGAAACGGCAGACTGACCAAGCGAGGAGTCAGACATAAGTAAACATAGGAGCTGCTAAATATCTATTTCGAAGCTTTAGTGGGAGCTCTATTGAAAAACCTGCGAGCAATGGCGAAGAAATGGCCAAAACTGCATAGCGCCCCTTTAACAGGCCACGGAGGGAGAGGAAGGGCTAGAGCATTAGGTCAATTTTCGAAATTAACTCCCAGTGAAGACTCACGATCGCATATCTCATCACTACACTGTTTTTTAAATTAATTCTGACCTGGCACCAAACGACTTTTCAAGCGATCAAACTGTCGCAGACAAATTTCGAACTATTAAAAATAATGCTGTACTTGCAAAATGTAAATTGCAAAATAGTTTTTTTTCTCGATTACTCTGTTGTGATTGTTAGGAGCCAAATTCGCAATCCAAATTCGAGTACAAAGTACAAACTGATATATGGGTCTGAAAACATTTTAACCCTCATGTTGTCCTCGGTTCAAATTTGACCCGTTTTTTTTCATGGGATGTTGATGGAGCGCTGACAATGTGAAAAAAATAAAATAAAATAAGCACCGAAAACATTGAAAAATTGACAAAAACATTGGGGAAAAGTGGAAAAAAAAACGTTAGAAAAAGTGATTAAAGTGTTGAAAAAAGTGACGAAAACAACACTGCGAAAAAAAACACTAAAATGTAAAATACAAAACTTTTTTTCATGTTTGACGGGAAGACAACACAAGGGTTAGCAAATCAGAATGGGATCTAACAGGATGAGAGTGTCCCGTACAGAAAGAAGGCTTCTTGAAACGGCCGGAAGCTGTCCGACTTGACCACAGTTTTGCCTGCATGCCTATGTTCCCACAGCCCTATGTTCCCACATTTCTAAGATTTTTTCCAAAAACAGGCCTTTTGTTCCCACATTTCCTTTTTCATGAATTTATCCCCCTATCTCCCAATTTGATAGCCAATTACACCCAACCTATTATCCAGTAGTAATGGACTACAGATTGAATGTACTGGAAACAACAATTAAACTACTAAGGGGGACAAACTGTCATAATACAACCCCCATTCACTCTAACATAACAAATCTTTCTGCTGTTTTCTCCCTTACGCCCACACAGCTGGAGGTACTGGAAAAGGGACTCCCCTTCATTCCAACACCAAAACCTCCCACCCGGCCGGAGCTCAGGGGGGACCTACACACCTTTCACAGGAGGCTGAAACTTCTGGACCATTTTCAGGGAACGCGGAGGCGGGAGCCTGTGCTCTTTACCGGACCGTCCTACTGGGAACCACACATAGACACATTACCACCACAAATTGCACAATTAATCAATAAAAACAACCAAGCACTCACACATTGGCGCCCCTTACCACACAAAACACCCAACATTAGTCAGGAACATGAAGACATTATTAAAACATTAGGTAAGTATGTTTTAAATAAGGGTGATGGCACAACTGTTTTATATGCACATTTTAAACTCCATGGTTCTGAAAATGTTCAAAGCATGGGCCTGGAGAGTAACAAGGCCTGGACCACGGCTCAGCGTCGGGCAGCGGAGAGGAAGTGGATCCATCTTTTAAAAACCATAGACCCTACGGGTCTAAATGAAAAATATTAAAATGGATCCACTTCTCTTTTTAACCCAAGTTTTACAGGATATTTTTAGAAATATTTCCTCCCACTGCTCTGGTCTCCTCTCTCCCCAGGTTTTATCTGGACCTCCTCTGTAGCGCATTATACCCAACCTTTCTTTTCCTTTCCTTGATTTTTCCATCTTTTTCTATTTTAAATAACTTTTCATTGTTTTATGGTTAATAACAATTTATTTATTTATTTATGGTTATTGCAAAACCTTTTTTTTTTTTTTTTTTTTTTTCATTTTTACTTTTCTTTCCTTTTAGGGTTTTAATCTATTCCTGCAGAGGAGGTCCTACCCAATTCCTTGATTTTATTTATTTTAATAAATATTTTGAAGACGCCTTGTTTGTCCTTTTATAACTTTTATTCTGTCTTATTTACATTTTAAGAATTGGATTGTTTTGTCTGTCACTAATATATAATTTATATTTATTGTTATTATTATTATTTATTATTATTTTAGTTTTATTATTACGAATTGAATTACTTGCCTCAAGATTTTAGCATAATTACACACATGCCATTGGTTTTATGCATTTTTTACTAACAGTTTGCTTTTATTTATATGATGTATTTTAAATTATTTATGTTATTTATTGTGTGGCACTTTTTTATTTATTTATGTTTTACTTCTTAAAGCACTTTTAACATAGCACTTATTATTAACCATGAATGGTATGTGTATGGATATTTTTAACCTCAAGAGCAAGTAACGCAGACAGTATTTCTTTTTTAATTTAAATAACATGGTTTTAAGATTATAATAGTTATATTTTATATTGGGACACCAGGCTTTTTATATTTTTATAATTTTATTTATCACACGACTGTGTGTTTTTTATTTATTTATTTTTGTTTTTTATTTTTTATTTTTTATTTTTTATTTTTTATTTTTTATTTTTTACACCGGAGTTGTTGTGGAGTTGACCTCTTATTCAAAGTTTTTAATTCCCGCTGTCCTGCCTTTCCAGTGGTTCTTTTAACCTCCTTTTAACCCCCCTTTTTTTTAACAGCCCTGTCATTTTTATTTAACCGAACCTGGTTTTTTAAGGAGTTCTTTAAAGTGTTTTTATTCACACCTGTGGTCCCCTTGTGCCCGTGCCCCTCGCACCACCCATTCTGGGTGTTGCGTTTTAACTCAAACCTAACATAGGGCTGACCCCCCTGCTCCCATCCACTTTACGAGGCGTCGCTCATCTCCAACGGGCCTAATGTGTCCTTTAGCGAGACAATGAACTCCAAGTTATATGTTTGTCTTAGGATGGATTGAATACATTTTACCGTATATGATTGTATTTGACTAATAAATAAAAGCTTCTTTCTTTGTTATTTTAATTGTTTTCATGGCTGTCTGATTTCATGTTTTCTTCTGTATTCTTATGTCTTTTATTCATTGTATTTCATTTTATTGTGAAGCACTTTGTAATTTTTATTTGTAAAAAGTGACATATAAATAAACTTTACTTCTTTATTTTTGGTGCCCACTCTCTGTGACAATATCTTAAATTGAATCAGGGGCGATTCTAGGATCAGACCTATGGGGGACTCAGCCCCTAATGAGAATGTGACAAGACACAGTGCCTTGCTCAATTCTTAACCCTTCCTGCTAAATCAGTAATTTTCACTGGATAACAATGAATATATGTATTAATTATTATAGTAGAAGATAAATGCAAAATATTGAACATATGAAAAAAAAACTATGAAAGTCCCTTTATGGAATACCAGAATCAAATGAAATGATAATGAGGTGTAAACAACAAATAAATAAAAAATAAAACATTCCTTGATGGGGTCTTCCTGTGTGCAGAATTGCGGAAATGTTGTTTATAGCTTTAATTGACAACAAAACACATGCAAATCAGGCAGACTGCATGCCGCAGCGCACTGAGTGCTCAGAGCGCGACGATGGAAGATGTTAAAAAGAAGTTGGCCTCAGGAGATTTTAAAACCACCGAAAATGAAGTGAAGTCTACTCTGTGGAAGTATTTCCACATATTTGTCTAGGCATATGTTCATTTTATTTCAATTATATGATTGGGCCTCTTGTGTGCGCCTGTGTTAACGTGCGCTTGTTGCCCCTTGTGCGCGCTCACTGTGCTGATGACCTCACTGTGCTGATGACCTCACTGTGCTGATGACCTCATCTGTTGACATTTCTGAGTGCCTTACAGTTGCTTAATAAAAGCAGGCTTTCCACACAAACAAACATAGCCTACATTTATCATTAGTATGAGAAAAAAGATGAGATTTTAACTGTGTCGGGCCGGGCTCGGACATAAATCTCTTGATGCCTGTCGGGTTCGAGCCAGGTTCGGTCACGGTTCTGTCGGACGCGGGCCGGGCTCGGAAAGAAAAATTTGGCCCGATCCCACCATTATTACAGGTGCATAGCATTTAGGCTAACCAAAGTGTTCCAAATAACACCACAAAACAAGTTGAGGTGTATTTTAGTGTCCCCAGTGTTAGGATGGTTAGCATCGCTAAGCCTCTGTCCTGACTGACCCTGCTTTATCGTCTGCTTTAAAATAAACGGGACCATCATTTACAAAATGAAGATCATCCTGTGTTGAATAAGACTTGAAACTAGCGATTGAGACCATGAACTCTTTATGAAGGTAATAAATCAAGTGAGACGTAGGCTCATTTTCTCATATTTCTATAGAATCAGACTTCTTTTGGACTCAGTGCAGAGAAAGTCACAATAAAAAAAGTTTGATCTTGCAAATGTTAACATTAAACCCTTCTGAGGGTGATCAAAGCCACCTGGTGATGTCATGTTATCTGTTGAGTGTGAACAGAAAAACTTTCCTCCACAAAGAAGTTTGTTGATTAAGTTCAGCTGGTGTTGCATGGGGAGGTCGGGGTATAGCTGAAGCTTCCCTGCGGAGTTCCTTCTCATTAAGAAATTGTCGCCACAACAACAGCAAACAAACACTGGTGGTGAAACAGTGAGGTCATATTTGCATGACATTACTCAGTAGGGAAGTCTTCATGGCTCAGACCACACTAAAACAACAATCATTTGACAACATCCATTTGTCTGTTTTTGACCTTTAATCCAAATCAAGTCAGTTTTCTGTTTCTGTTCTGTAAGATGGCTCATGAGCACAAAAGAGTTTAAACTTTTAATCATTCTCTTCACCAGATAAAAACAGAGCTTAACCTCACCCAAAGTCCTCCGACTGATCCCCCTGAGGCTACATCTACACTAATACATTTTCATTTAAAAAGTAAAATCTTTTGCGTCTACTTTGCTTTGTAGTCTGGACAAACGGAGGTCTTTTCATCCATCCATGATTTTTTAAACAATCTGCTTCCTGTTTACACCGGCACGCACATGCCCAGTTTACCCGTTAAAGGTTACAGAAGTTTCTGTGTACCCTGTCTTTCTCTTCTTCTTTTTCTCCTACCTAATTATTATATTAGCAAATGTTGGTATTGTAATTCTGGTTTTCATGGACAAAAGCCTTCACCAGCCCATGTATCTGCTTTTCTGCAACCTGCTGGTTAATGACGTTACTGGAAATTCTAACATGGTGCCCCGCTTGCTTTCAGATATCTTGCAGCCTCCCTCTGAGCGCATCATCAGTTATTATGAATGTGTGATCCAAGCTTTTACCATACACATATATGCCACCACTTGCCACACAGCGCTCATGATTATGGCCTTTGACAGATATGTGGCCATCTGCAATCCCCTGCGCTATGCTGCCATAATGACCAACAAAATGGTGATCAAGCTGACAGTTTCTGCCTGGGGAGTGGCCTTAGTAATGGTTGGGATTCTGCTGGGTCTGACCATACGGCTGAACCGATGCAGGACTCTGATCACAAATCCTTACTGTGACAATGCCTCACTGTTTAAACTCTCCTGTGAGGATGTGTTTATTAATAATGTCTATGGCCTGGCTTTCACTGTAGTTCCGTTCACATGTTCTATAGGCTGCATGGTTCTCACCTATACTAAGATTGCAGTAGTCTGTCTGATGAGTAACAACAAGTCTCTGAACAGTAAAGCCTTGAAGACCTGCAGCACTCATCTCTTTGCATATCTAATTATGTTGTTATGTGGAATGCTGGTCATCATCCTGCATCGCTTCCCTCAGTATTCAGACTACAGAAAACTGGCTGCTATTTTGTTTCACATCATCCCCGGCTGCCTTAACCCCATTATTTAAGGTGTGCAGTCTAAAGAGATTCGGAAATTCCTGTCACAATGGTTCCAGTTGAGAAAGGTTTTGCCATCATAAATGTTAAATACAAATAAGTAAAAAAGGAAACCCCAACATATTTGAGAAGAAATGTGCTCGTACGTGTTTGTTTTTGCTTTTCTTTCTCGTCATTTAGAATTTAGAAATTGGCACAGTCAAATTAAAATTATCTAATAAATACATATCAGTTACAAATACTTTGTTGTGTATAAAATTATTATCGTGATCATTATCATCTTTTATTATAACTATAAATGTTTGCTTTTTTCGTTTCAAAAGTAGTAAACTGAGATCTGTAGTTTTCAACTGCTGAACTTAAGATGCTTATGTGTGCATTATGTTGTAACGACTACGGTCACCTCAAAATTCCACCAGGCGTGGATCCCCGCCGCAATCCGGCTACGCAGTGGTTTTGTTCAATTGTCCGGCATGCGTCATACCACGACAGGAGCGTCTCAGAAGCGGAGTGTTTTTCCTGCCTGACTAATTTTTCCTGGATATTTGTGCTCCTACCATAAAAGTGACTAGTCTACATAGTTAAATATTCTTCCATTTAGTCCAGTTATAAACAACACCAATCAAAGATTTGTAGCTGTGTCTCAGTATCATAAAATACTGTAGTGATGGGATATCCGATCGGGAGTCTGCACAAGGAGTTTATTTTGTAAACTGACCGGATGATCTAGCCCCTTCACTTCCTGCCTGGCCTGTTGAATACCCTGCAGCTTTGTCAAAAATAGATATGGCGAAAACTGTAGGTCGGCAGATCTAGGATTTAATGAGGAAGAGGCAGAGTTACCCTGCCCGGAGGAAGCCCAGGGCCCTTGTCTGGAGCCAGGCCCAGATGTAGGGCTCGTCAGCGAGCGCCTGGTGGCCGTGTTTACCACAGATCCCAGCCGGGCACAGCCCGAAGAAGCAACGTGGCACCGCCCTATCCATCCCATGGACCCTGTGGGAGGAACCGCTGGGGTCGGGTGTGCTGTCACACGGCTGGCAGTGAAGGTCAGGGGCCTCGACAGACCAGACCCAGGCGGCAGAGGCTGGCTCTCGGGACGTGGAACGTCACCTCTCTGTGGGGCAAGGAACTGGAACTTGTGCAGGAGGTGGAGCGCTACCAATTAGATCTGGTGGGGCTTACCTCTACGCACAGACTCGGTTCTGGAACCGTACTCCTGGATAGGGGTTGGACTCTTATCTTCTCTGGAGTTGTCCAGGGTGTGAGGCACCGGGCGGATGTGGGGATACTCACAAGTCCCCGGCTGAGCGTCGCTATGTTGGAGTTCAGCCTGGTGGACTAGAGCGTCGCCTCCCTATACCTGCAGGTTGTGGAGGGAAAACGCTGACTGTTGTTTGTGCATATGCACCAAACAAAAGCTTTGGAAACCTTGAATGGAGTCCTGCATGAAGCTCCAGTGGGGGACTCCATTGTTCTGCTGGGGGACTTCAATGCGCACGTGGGCGATGATGGAGACACATGGAGAGGCGTGATTGGGAGGAACGGCCTCCCTGATCTAAACCCGAGTGGTTGTTTGTTGTTGGACTTCTGTGTTAGTCATGGATTGTCTATAACAAACACCATGTTCGAACATAGGGATGCTCATAAGTGTACCTGGTACCAGAGCATCCCTAGGCCGAAGGTCAATGATCGATTTTATAATTGTTTTATCTGATCTGAGGCTGTATGTTTTGGACACTCAGGTGAAGAGAGGGGCGGATGATGGTGAGTTAGGTCAGGGAGTGGGGGAAGAAGGGTAGTGCGGGTAAATTGGTAACGTCTGAAGGAGGCCTCTGTCCGACAGCCTTTCAACTCACACCTCCAGTGGAGCTTTTTGTTTATCCCTGTGGAGGCTGGGACATTTTCAAAATTAGGTCTTGTGTTCCTACATTTCCCCTCAATTTCAGTCCTATCCTCCCACCACATTGTTTAGGGTCAGGGTTAGGGGTTAAAATCTGATACAAATTCATGAAAAAGGAAATGTTGGAACATAGGGCCTAATTTTGAAAGAAATCTTACAAATGTGGGAACATAGGGCTGTGGGAACATAGGCACGTTCTCCTGTTTTCCTGCTCAACTTTTGTACCGATTTGGATACCATTACATGGAATTCGGTAGTGGTAGCCAATTGTCTTTCTTCTGTTTTTCTTTCGATTTTCGTGTATATTCAACATCACTAACAATTTATCTATCAATAGAAAAAATATTTCACGATTGAAAACATTAAACTTCATAACATATTGTATTCATTACACAAGGTATATGGGTCGGGTCAGGATTAGCATCTCTTTGCCAGACCTTCCTCCACAGCGCTGCTTGTTGTTGCTGACTCTTTTTTAGCATACATTACATTTATTGCAAATTTAACTTTACATTAAACGTGTATTTAAACTTCCCCTGGGGAAACTGACTTCACCTATAGAGGCTCGGGGGGCAGCTCAGTCGCTACAATTGGGCCCCCCACACCGCAGCAGACTCGCTGTGTGTGAACGCCGCTCTGCACGTTTGATGCACCGCAGCAGACTCGCTGTGACAGCTCGTCCTCGCTCGCTGCGCAGGAAGCTACAGACACTGTTTTTGATGTGATTTAACATAATATTTTGATCGAACGGGTTGCAAAAATCTGCATATAATTAAGAAAGTGAGGACTGCGTTTATAACGTGATCTAATAATACTTGATGATGCCCAGGGCCCCTTAGATATCCCGTGCCCCTGGGCAAGTGACCAGTTGCCCTAATGGTTAATGTGGCCCAGGTGAAAGAATGTTGGGTGGAATTAGCAAGCTATCTAATGATAACTAACTATCCAACAAGCTACCCCGTTTGTTGTTTTACTACTGTTGGGGATTCCTCCTCTATGTCCCCCCTTTTGGGACAATGTGTCTGACTCCAAATAAAAGACCTATATATCCTCGCACATTCGTTAAATTAGTATTACATTGATGCTAAGCAAGAGCCAAATAAGATGAGATAAAGTCAAATACAATAATTTAATCAGTCAAGCATCAGAGTCATAATAGACAGATCTGTGGGATCACAAAGCATGCGGAGACTAAGTTTTCCTAGCAACAGACAAAAATCCAGAGCAGGTCCACGCAGCTCTAGACTGTCAGACCTTGTGAGCCCCGATCTATACTTCTTCTCATCTCTTATACTTTCTTTCTCGGGCCCCCTCTTCTTCTTCTTCTGCACCGGGATTGCAATCTTCACACACTTCAACACCCACCAGGGTGGGGGCCTCTGTATTATGTCTTGTCTTCATTTGCTCTCACATGAAGCGGTACATTCTGCTCCTGTTTCAGTTGTTATTATTACTCAGTGTACTTTGCTCGAGGCCACTGTGACCTTAACTATCTTATAGTTATGGCTTAAGCTAAATAAGCATATATCAAAACACACTTGGTCTCTTATGGAAACCTTTTACATTCTTATTATGAAATAGTAAGAATGTTATTCTACACTACTTACACAATTATTTTAAATATATATTATTACATTATTTACAATACACACCATGTTTTTTTTTTTTTTTTTTGGGGGGACAAACCTCAGATTGGGTAGTTCCCGACCCCCCTGCAATTTACGCCTATGGGGGGATCCACGCCTGGTGGAAATTCGGGGTAACAGTAGTCGTTGCAACATAATGCACGCATAAGCATCTTAAGTGCAGAAGTTGAAAAATAAGGATCTCAGTTTACTACTTTTGAAATAAAAAAACATTTATAGTTATAATAAAAGATGATAATGATAGTAATTCTATACATTCCATACAGTATTTATAATTCATATGTATTTATTATAAAATTTTGTTTGTAGACAGATACAAACAAATGAATGTATGTATTTTGCTTAAAATTAACTAAAACTAACTAAAAAAAGTATGTTTTTTGTATTTTGCATCTAAAACAATTAACATACAGATAACAGTGAACAAGAATGAAACTATGAAAAAAGTCTCTCTCTTTGTAACAAATGTGGATTAAAACCAATATGTTTTTGTGGCCAAACACCGGCTTTTGGGGTTTAACGGGCTGTACATTTTGAGATTATAACAAAACATTCAAGATTGCAAAATACTCCCTCTATATAGACTTGTGTGCAATAAACCCCCAAAAACTGTAAGTGCAATAACCTCATGTATATTTAAATGAATAAAAACATTAACTTTGTAATTCTAAAGCCACTTTATGTAGATTTACAGAAAGACACAAATTATTACCTGGATTATTTTATTTTTCTAAAAACACAAGAAAGTACTCCATAAGGATAATAAGATGATATACACAAAATAGATTTACAGACAAAGTGGCTGCTAAGATTCATCAATTTGTTAACTTTTAAAATAATCTGCAGCTATTTTATTAATCGATTAATCGGTTTGTCATTTTATGAAATAACGTGAAACTTGTGTGATGTTAGTTTGTTACATGTGAATATGTTCTAGTTGCTTCTTTCCTCTGTGACAGGAAACTGAATATATTTTTGAGTTGTGGACAAAACAAGACATTTCAGGATGTCATCTTGGGACTTTGGTCTCTAAAATGTTGAAAATTTAGATCATTATTTCCCAAAGAACTAAACTATTCATCCAGAGAATAATCCACACATTAATCAACTATGAACGTAATCTCTAATTGCAGCCAAAGCATTGTACATTTCATATAATTATCTTTGCAATACATTGATTGAGGGGTGGTGAAAACATTCTGATATTTAAATATAAGGAAACTATGAAAAACATTTTGGTATTAACTTGACCCATCTGTGCCCATTTCTAAATTCTAAATGATGAGGGAAAAAAGCAAAAACAAACACAGACAAGCACATTTCTTCTCAAATATGTTGGGGTTTTCTTTTTTAATTATTTGTATTTAACATTTGTGATGGCAAAACCTTTCTCAACTGGAACCATTGTGACAGGAATTTCTGAATTTCTTTAGATTGCATGCCGTAAATAATGGGGTTAAGGCAGCCGGGTATGATGTGAAACAAAATAGCGGACATTTTTCTGTAGTCTGAATACTGAGGGAAGCGATGCAGGATGATGACCAGCATTCCACATAACAACATAATTAGATATGCAAAGAGATGAGTGCTGCAGGTCTTCAAGGCTTTACTGTTCAGAGACTTGTTGTTACTCATCAGACAGACTACTGCAATCTTAGTATAGGTGAGAACCATGAAGCCTATAGAACCTGTGAACAGAACTACAGTGAAAGCGAGGCCATAGATATTATTAATAAACACATCCTCACAGGAGAGTTTAAACAGTGAGGCATTGTCACAGTAAGGATTTGTGATCAGAGTCCTGCATCGGTTCAGCCGTATGGTCAGACCAAGCAGAATCCCAACCATTACTAAGGCCACTCCCCAGGCAGAAACTGTCAGCTTGATCACCATTTTGTTGGTCATTATGGCAGCATAGCGCAGGGGATTGCAGATGGCCACATATCTGTCAAAGGCCATAATCATGAGCACTGTGTGGCAAGTGGTGGCATATATGTGTATGGTAAAAGCTTGGATCACACATTCATAATAACTGATGATGTGTACAGATGAAGACTGCAAGATATCTGAAGATAAACGGGGCAGCAAGATTGAATTTCCAATAATGTCATTAACCGGCAGGTTGCAGAAAAGCAGATACATTGGCTTGTGAAGGCTTTTGTCCATGAAAATCAGGACTACAATGCCAACATTTGCTAATATAATAATTAGGTAGGAGAAAAAGAAAAATAGAAAGACAGGGTACACAGACAGTTCTGTAACCTTAAACCCTTCCAGTTTGAGGGTAAAGCTGTTGTAGGTGTAGTTTTCCATCAACCTGAAACTAAAGACACAAAAGAGAATGCTGATTTATCATGTAAGCCATAAGATCTTTCAATACAACATCTTTGAATGTAAACCAAGGAGAGATGTTAAATAGTTAAGTGATAAGATAATTAAAAGCATTTCAATATTATCTTAATTTCTCTTGGCTTGCCTGCAGTCATCAAACACTCACTAGCCAACCTTCTGCCAGAAGTCCACAACCTCTGTCTCAGTTTTATAACAGATAAGTAGGTAAGGGTGACGTAACATCAAGTCTTCAAGCTGGTAGCCATAGGTAACACTGCTGAACTAATGGATGGAGGTTGGCAGTGTTTGTTATTGGGTAATTCAAATGCAATGGCATTGCTTAGAAGTCAAAGAAAAACATTATCCAGGTGGCATCCACTTCGTCCAAAATGGTTTAATTCAAGATGCAAACACTATGCAGAATCTGAACCAAGAGTTGTGAAGTCAAGCTGATTTACAGCCCAAAATCATCCCAAGCCTGCACTCCCAAACCTCAGTCTCTGGATTTATGGGGTACTGGGTTGTTCTTCTGCAAATATCTGACACTTTTGGGAGAAAGAGGTCGTCTCTTGTTGATCGGTGTCTGGGACCAGCCCTCGGCCCAAATCACAACTCTTTTCTACTCTTTCTTGAGCATGCAGGCATCCTGCTTTTGTCCAAACATCTTTGTGAGGGTTGACTTTAGTTCCTGCTTCCAGAAGTTTGGTGTTGTGTATTTTGGGCTACTACCAGATCCGTGGTGAGATACACCTGATGGATTGTGGGTAACTTTAGCTTCCGTTGTTGGTGTCAGCAATGCTGCTGTAAAGACATGCTGTTGTGCTAATGAACAGTAAATATTCTGTCGTAGTCCCAGTTGTCATTGTTATATCTAAAAACATGAAACAGATAAGTTAAAGTAAGTGACAGACATAGTCGCCGGGTCTGTTTTTGATGGAGCTGCAGGGCAGTCAACAGGCTGGGCAGGAAGTCGAAAGGCTTAAGCATCGGGTCAGTTTTCAAAATAAACTTGTAACACTTTATAATAATGGTACATCAATTATCATTAATTCATACATGACTTTATGCATGAAAAAGCATGAATTCACTCATGCAGTACTTCATGAACTATCAGTAATGTACAAGGATTAATAGTATCTCATGCATGACTTAATGTGGGAACAATATGTTAAATCATGCATCAATTAAAGGCCCAGTGTGTAACGTGTTTAGTTGTTCATTATCAAAATCTGTGTTGCCCGTTCATTTGCCCGTCCTTTTTCATGAATATTTACCTCCACTTTCAATTCCAAGTATTCTTTTTGGCTTGAAATTTTTCATTTGCATAAACTGGGGTAGATGCTCCATAGTCATGCGCCATCTTGAAATACGTTAGGCGGTAAGGGATATCCAGGACATACTGCTCCGCCATTCATGTTTTTGCTGTCACACGATAAACTCACAGGTGCTGCTAATGCTGCTAATGGGTATCGTAGCTTCCCGGACCCGGCAAGTTTGAAGAAGTAAACATGGAGGACCACACGTATTCAAAATCCAAATTTCAGGAACAGGAGTCTTCTTCTTCGTGCAGAAAAAGAAAAGGATATTGAAAAGAGCAAGAGACGCTTTTTGAAGCGTGAAGTCTACCGTAGCTGTAATACATACTTTGAACTGCGTGGTGCGAGAGAGTTGATTGTGATATATAAACTCAACGCTAGATGGGCGAAATTCCTACACATTGGACCTTTAAGGTATTTCTATCATCATGATTTGTGATTCATTAATGATGTTCATGTCTTCTTCATAGGTACATCTGTAGTTAAAGTGACAGGCTAAAGAAACTGAATTGTAGTGTTGTAATCATGATTACGGACCTTCAAATAATGTGCTGACCTGGTCAATCTTTAACATTGATAAATAAGATATGATTAATGGTGGCCTATGCAGCAATTATCTATATGACCCTCAAACAAAAACAATTTGTCAAGACATATCTGGTGTTCAGACACTTAGAAATTAGTAAAAAGTAAATTTCATAAATATCCAACCTGGGTGAGCCTTGTTTAAGTGCCTTATGTTGTTGAGAATAAAGCAACTATAAAAATGCATCTGCAGTATCCTATATTTTGTGTCAATGTAGTGACCTCAGTATCATTTTGTCAACCCACTCTAATTGTTAATACACCATTAATCATATCTTATTTATCAATGTTAAAGATGCACTTTCTTTGAAGGGCCACAAACATGTTGAAGTTATTAAGAAGTACTGGGTAACACTATAATAATGGTACATGAATTATTATTAATTCATGTGTGACTTCATGCATCAAAAGAATGAATTCACCCATGTAGTATTTCATGAACTGTCAGGAATGTACAAGAATTAATAGTATCTCATGCATGACTTAATGTGGAAACAATACATTAATTCATGCATCTGTCGTGGAAGTTTCCTTTGCAGCAGGGGAAGAGTTTTCAGAGTTTAGTAAATTGAAACAAATAAGACAGACTGAGACTAAAACCAAGTTGGGTTTTTGTATTTTATTAAAAACATATATATTTGCTAATATGGAGCAACATGATTTCACAAAAGGCCGCAGCCTAGTGTGGAGTCAGTTTCTCAAATGAGTGAACAGAACACCAGGCTTTTATGCATCTTCAGAGTGACAGCACACACTCACTTGGATTATTATGACGCTACAATTCTTACAGGTAATCTGATACACATGCAGACATCTCGGAGCCATTTCGCCTCCTCCTCCCTGTACGACTTTCACCCCCCCCCCAGTTACATCTTAACTGGCATGGGAAAACTGGAGATAGTTTTAGGGTGACCTTGTCCCTTTATCTGTTCAGACAAACAGCTCACATTTTCTTCCAGACTGGACACCTCAGTAGTTTAAGCAGAAACTGAGATAAACTGTCTTTCAATAATGTGAGAGAATTAAAGTAGAAATAAAAACATAAAAATATAACGCATTATGCTTAAATGTAATTTTTCCCATTACATTCCACCCTTTTGATTACAACCTAATTACAATACACAAATTACTTTAATGATTATATCTATTTTTGCCAATAGCGTCTTCCATGTTTTTCAATTGTCAGAGGTTGCTAGCACTTGACAAAAAACAATCTTTACCATTGTTTCGGGTGGGTGTGTGTGTGTGTCAGCACTACCTTCCTCATCAGTTTTGGGACTCAGTCAAACAGAGGGACAGGTGTTGTTCTCTGTCTGAGTTTTTTTTTTTGCTTTTTCTTCGGGCAGTTACGTAACCCAATGTCCAAAAGTCCTTGCAGTACCAACACTGGTCTGGGTTGTAGGGCTCAGCATTTTGCCCACGGTACCCGCCTCGGCCTCTCTGGCTCGACCACGTCCTTCGTGGGAGCGGCCTTTTTCGGGTCTGCGCTCCATATGTTGCCCACCAGCCTGTTGTAACATGCAGACAAACGCTTCAAACATGGTTTTCTCACGTACTCGTTGGTCTTTCCACCCAATGCAGGTGTGACTGATGTTGTCGGTCCTGTCCAAGTGTTGAGTCCGTGTCCTCTTCGTCCCTCCGTTTCTCCAGCTCGTCTTTCTGGTTTTTAGAGAAAGCTCAGAACATGGGCTTTGGTTAGAACTGATGAGGAGGTTATTGGTGTATGTGTGTTTTTGCATTCTTTGCCTGCCTCTGTCTTAATTTAGTCTTTTTTCATTAGTTTTACCTCTTGTTCTTCTAATTCCTGTTTCAACATTTTCAATTTGCCCGAATTTAAAGGAAAAATATTTTGACCAATACGGCAGACACTCTAGATATTCTGAACCACCCTTTACCATCTCATCCACCTCGGGTCCCATAGGAGTGTGTGACCTGGATCCGCTCAATCCATTACCCATCCTACTTACAATTGTCACTGTAAGGCCAGGTTTCTATCTTATTTCGGAAAATCCCATGCACAAAAAAACCTAACAGTTTCTGAAAAACTGTTTATTAGATTTACTTCAAAATCTAATTAAATTTGTCCCCCGAGAATCTATAAAACAAAGTCACACCCGTGTGGATAGAGATCTGTGGCTCAGAATTACTGCTAGAATGATCACAAATGTAATTACCCAAATTTAAAGGTGCAATATGTAATATTGTATGTAATACTGGCAGCTAGTGGTTAAAATAGTTACTGCACTACCAATTCAAAATACTGGAGAGTCGTTTCCCCCGCCCCCTCCTGCCCAGACTCCAATGTTCACGGGGGTTGCCAGGCGGAGACCGCAGCATTCACAACAATGTTGCTAGACGCTTTTCTCACATAGCCAGATATTACTCCACAGCACAGCGGAGTAGCTAATGGTAGATGCTAGTCTCACATAGCCAGACATTACTCCACAGCACAGCGGAGTAGCTAACGGTAGATGCTAGTCTCACATAGCCAGACATTACTCCACAGCACAGCGGAGTAGCTAACGGTAGATGCTGGCTATATTGACAGTCATAAAAGCCCGTGCTCACGCGGAGTTCTGTAACCAACTGACAGACACAATTTTTCGGCTTAAAATTACAGTATGAACCGCTAAAAACACAACAACCTCACTGTCCTCTCCACACGCCAGTCAGGCACACTTACGGCAACAATCGCTAAACACACTGCAAACACACGGTCCTCTCTTTCCGATTTACAGCCCCCCTCTCGTGGCTTAAAATAACTCACCGTTGTCGGCTCCAGCCGCTGACGAGGCTACACCCTGTAAACAGCCATGGGCTGCTTGCCTGGTCCTCCCGGTAACATTAACAGTTAGCAGGGTTAGCATGGCGGCGTTAGCCAGGACCAGTCGGGATCACTTTACTGGCTATGTCTCAATTGTTTTTGCGAGTAACCAACTCGGTTACTCTAGCTATATAATTCAATGTGAGTACACAAATGTTGAAATGACAAAAAATGCCCATCCCTAGTAGCTGTGATAAATTAGCCTGAAGCTAATGCTAACCTGTTCAGGAGGAAATAAGCCAACTCTGCGTCCTTTTGGGATCTAAGCTGTCTCCATCTTTCAAATACATCCCCAATATTTACCAGGGGGTTGTTACGTCTCTGGTCACGCAACTGTTAGAAACATGCGGTTTTCTGTTTTTTATGTCATGTAGAATCTATTTCCGTTGATCCTGTTGGTTTGTTTGCTGCTTTCATGGCTGTACTACCGTTACAGCTGTAGCGCGCTGGGTTTACGTTTTTACAGGTATATCTGGCAACCCGGCCTGCCTGTCAAACTGGGCCGTTGATAACAACACACAGATGAAAACATAAACATAAATTCCGTCACGGAATGTAAATTTCAAAAAGAAAAAATACTGACATTAGCATTGTTGTCAGAAAAGATAGTATTTCAGTTTAACATGTTTCCTTAATATCTGATGAGGCATTGGTGTCATTTTGGGATTTATTACAGTACAAATGTTACATATTGGACCTTTAAAGGGCCACCCAAAATGTATACAAACAACCACAAAATGGTTGTCCTATTTCAGTTTCCAATGTCAGTATTTGTTTCTGGAAGTTTACTACAGCCAATTCAAATTACTCTTAATTCAATTTAAATTACAGTGTGATCTTACCCTGCTGCTTGAAATTGCTTCCGTCTTAATAGATCAGTGTTGGGTCAGTAGAGCCCTCCGTGGTTTCTGATCCTCTCTCTCTGATCCTCTCTCTCCCTTTTTGGGCGAGGTAGAGGCAAAGATTGTTGGATCTCGGATCGCGAGTCCTCAGTCAACCACGGAGTCTCTCTTATCTGAGCCCCGCACATGATCTCTCATCTCGTCGCCATGTTTGTCGTGGAAGTTTCCTTTGCAGCAGGGGGAGAGTTTTCAGAGTTTAGTAAATTGAAACAAATAAGACAGATTGAGACTAAGACTTTAAGGTATTTCAATCATCATGATTTGTGATTCATTAATGATGTTCATGTCTTCTTCATAGGTACATCTGTAGTTAAAGTGACAGGCTAAAGAAACTGAATTATAGTGTTGTAATCATGATTACGGACCTTCAAATAATGTGCTGACCTGGTCAATCTTTAACATTGATAAATAAGATATGACTAATGGTGGCCTATGCAGCAATCATCTTTATGACCCCTCAAACAAAATCAAATTGTCAAGACATATCTGGTGTTCAGACACTTAGAAGTTAGTAAAAAAGTAAAATTCATAAATATCCAACCTGGGTGAGCCTTGTTTAAGTGCCCTATGTTGTTGTGAATAAAGCAACTATGAAAATGCATCTGCAGTATACTCCATTTTGTGTCAGTGTAGTGACCTCAGAAACATTTTGCCAACCTGCTCCTTTAATGGTTAATACACCATTAATCATATCTTATTTATCAATGTTAAAGATGGAGCAGGTCAGCACTTTATTTGAAGGGCCACAAACATGTTGAAGTTATTAAGAAGTAATGTTTAGTTAATGATTACAATGCTACAGTTCTTCAGAATATATGTACACTGCTGTGACTGATCAGTTTTTTGGAAGAAGAACATCATTAATAAATCAGAAATCATGATTGAAATACCTTCATTGATGCATGAATTAACGTACTGTTCCCACATTAAGTCATGCATGAGATACTATTAATCCTTGTACATTATTGATAGTTCATGAAGTACTACGTGCCTTATGTTGTTGTGAATAAAGCAACTATAAAAATGCATCTGCAGTATACTGCATTTTCTGTCAATGTAGTGACCTCAGTATCATTTTGCCAACCTGCTCCTTTAATTGTTAATACACCATTAATCATATCTTATTTATCAATGTTAAATATGCACTTTCTTTGAAGGGCCACAAACATGTTGAAGTTATGAAGAAGTATTGGGTAACACTTTTTAATAATGGTACATTATTAATTCATGTATGACTTCATTCATGAAAAAGCACGAATTCACCCATGTAGTACTTCATGAACTATCAGTAATGTATAAGGATTAATAGTATCTCATATATGACTTAATGTGGGAACAATAAGTTAATTCATGCATCAATAAAGGTATTTCAATGATCGTGATTTCTAATTTATTAATGATGTTCATGTCTTCTTCCAAAAAACTGATCAGTCACAGCAGTGTACATATATTCTGAAGAATTGTAGCGTTGAAATCATTATTAACTAAACATTACTTCCTAATAACTTCGACATGTTTGTTGCCCTTCGCATAAAGTGCTGACCTGCTATAACTATAATAAAAAAATAATGACAATAATAATATGTCTATACACAAGAGTGTTTGTAATTTATATGTGTTTATTATTTCATGCAATATCTGCAGACAGATACAAACAAATTAATGCAACAGATTAAAACAACAGAAACTTGCACATGCATTGACTTTTTTGATTGGAAAAATGAGTACACGTATCTCTTTTGCTTAAAATTAACTGAATAATAATTTTTTGTATTTTAAACCAGGGATCTTCAACAAGGGGTCCGGGACCCCTAGGGGCCTCCAAATTAGTTAATTCATTTTTTTATTTTATTTTTTTTTAAGACTATTTTTTGGTTGCTTTTCCCTCTATTTGAAAGTGGATAGATGTGAAAGGGGAGAGAGATGGGGGACGACACCCAAGATGGGGCGAACGCTCTTACTGGGTGAGCTAGAGGTCGCCCCAAATTGTTAATTTTTGAAAGTTTTTTCAAAAATTAAAAAGTCTTTACATGAATCCAACATATTATTAGGAAGTATAAATCCCCACTGATGATAGGCTTACCAGCCTAAAGGTAACATAGTAACAAAGTTAGCCATCCATAGATACAGTACATCCCAAAAATTCACTGTGACACGTGTAACATTAAACAAGATTTATGAAATCATGCCAGCAATTATAATAATCTGTGCTAATTTCTGAATTCAAAATGAGGAGAAAGAAAAGCAAAAACAAACACAGACAAGCACATTTCTTCTCAAATATGTTGGGGTTTTCTTTTTTACTTATTTGTATTTAACATTTAAACGATGGCAAAACCTTTCTCAACTGGAACGATTGTGACAGGAATTTCTGAATCTCTTTAGATTGCACGCCATAAATAATGGGGTTAAGGCAGCCGGGGATGATGTGAAACAAAATAGCAGCCATTTTTCTGTAGTCTGAATACTGAGGGAAACGATGCAGGATGATGATCAGCGTTCCACTCGATATCATAATTAGATATGCAAAGAGATGAGTGCTGCAGGTCTTCAAGGCTTTACGGTTCAGAGACTTGTTGTTACTCATCAGACAGACTACTGCAATCTTAGTATAGGTGAGAACTGTGCTGCCTATTGAAACTGTGACCAGAACTACCACAAAAGTGAGGCCATAGACATTATTAATAAACACATCCTCGCATGAGAGTTTAAACAGTGAGGCATTGTCACAGTAAGGATTTGTGATCAGAGTCCTGCATCGGTTTAGCCGTATGGTTAGACCAAGCAGAATCCCAACCAACATAAAGGACACTCCCCAGGCAGAAACTGTCAGCTTGATCACCATTTTGTTGGTCATTATGGCAGCATAGCGCAGGGGATTGCAGATGGCCACATATCTGTCAAAGGCCATAATCATGAGCACTGTGTGGGCAGTGGTGCCAAATATGTGTGTTGTAAAAGCTTGGATCACACATTCATAATAACTGATGATGCGCTCAGAGGGAGGACGCAACATGTCTAAAAGCAAACGGGGCACCATGATAGAATTTCCAAGTACATCATTTAAGGGCAGGTTGCAAAAAAGCAGATACATGGGCTGGTGAAGATTTTTGTCAATGAAAACAAGAATAGCAATACCAACGTTTGCTACAATTATTAACAGGTAGGAGAAGAAGAGAAAGAGAAAGACAGTATATGTAGACTCTTTTGAAACAATTAACCCCTCCAGTTGGAGGTTAAAGCTGTTGTAGGTGTAGTTTTCCATCAACCTGAAACAAAAGACACAAAAGAGAATGCTGATTTATCACATAAGTCATAAGATCTTTCAATAGAAAATATGTGAATGTAAACCGAGGAAAGATTTGAAATAGTTAAGTGATGAGATAATTAAAAGCATTTAAATGTTATCTTTAATTTCTCTTGGCTTGCCTGCAGTCATTAAACCTTCTGCCAGAAGTCCACAACCTCCGTCTCAGTTTTAAAACAGATGTAGGTCAGGGTGACGAAACAGTCGTCAAACCAGTAGCCATAGGCAACACTGCTGAACTAATTGATGGAGGTTGGCAGGGTTTGTTGTTGGGTAATTCAAATTAATTCATTTTTTTATTTTTTATTTTAACCTTTATTTAACCAGGTAGGCCGTTGAGAACAGGATCTCATTTGCAACAGCAACCTGGCCAAGAAAAGCAGAAGAGTGCAAGACAACATACAGTTTCACATTCAATACAAAAATACCGAATACAATAGGCGAAATAAAGTGCAAATTAAAGGAACACGCAACTTATTGGGAATTTAGCTTATTCACTGTAACCCCCAGAGTTAGACAAGTTGATACATACCCTTCTCATCTCCGTGCGTGCTGTAACGCTGTCTGACGGCTCCAGCATTAGCTTAGCCTAGCACAGATCCTGCAGGTAACTGGTTCCAACTAGCCTACTGCTCCCAATTGTGACAAAAGTGACAAAATAACGGCAACATGTTCCTATTTACATGTTGTGATTAAATAGAAGTCTGGCGTGTACAAAAAACAACGTAACATGAGACACAGCCACCTTCTAACAGTAAACAAACCAGGAATTATATTCTCAGACAGGCTTGCTGTGAGCATATCACTCCACCCAAGTACTATATTCTTCCGCCTGAGAATATAGTTCCTGGTTTGTTTACAGTTAGAAGGTGGCTGTGTCTCATATTACGTTGTTTTTTGTACACGCTCTGACTCTATAAATCACAACATGTAAATAGGAACATGTTGGTGTTATTTTGTCACTTATTCGGAGCAGTAGGATTACTGGAACCATTCACCTGCATGTTCTGTGCTGGCCTGATGCCGCTGGAGCCATCAGACAGCATTACAGCACACACTGAGATGAGAAGGGTATGTATGGCCTTGTCTAACTCTGGGGGTTATGGTGAATAAGCTAAATTCCAAATAAGTCGGCGTGTTCCTTTAAGTAGGCATTCCAAAGGCAGCGCAAAGTGAGGTGTAAGTAAGTCGATGGATATGCGAAAGTGATATGGTAATAACACAATGTACATGAATGAGTTTATATCACTGCTGAGATGTAGTAAAAACTCAAAATACAGTTAGTGCAAATTGTGGTTTAGTTAGTGATGTAGATCAGTTATAACGTAATATATATGAATAGACAGTCTATATAAATGCTGAGATGTAGTAAAGAGTCAATGTACAGTTAGTGCAGATTTTGGTCTAGATAGTGATCTAGATCAGTAGATGGACAAAAATTGTATGACAAGAAAGGTGGGAAGAATAACAGTTGAGCATGCCAGGGCAGATGAATAGTGCAAAAGAGCGTAAACAGATATCAAATGATAGCAGGGCAGGTGAAGATGTGCATCTGAGCAAATATGCAATGGGGCATTACAGAGATTATGGAATAAGGGTGGGCAAAACAGTGCATGAATGATGGAGAACAGTTAGCACGTACAGTGATTGGACAGGAGCTCAGACAGATGTACTTTAAAGGCAGTTAGTGGGATAAGGATTTTGAGTTTCAGGGTTTTTTAAGGACTTTCGAAAGACAGGGTAAGAGAGATATGGGTCTATTGCAGTTTGGGTCAAGGGTGTCTCCCCCTTTGAAAAGAGGGATGACTGCAGCAGATTTCCAATCTCCGGGAATTTCTGAACATGCAAGAGACAGGTTAAACAGGTTGGTAATGGGAGAAGCAATAATCTTTTGCAGATCACTTTGGGAAATTGGGGTCCAGGTTGTCTAGCGCAGCTGATTTGTATGGGTCCAGATTTTGCAACACTCTCAACATATCAGCTGTCAGGATTGGGGTGAAGGAGAAGCGTGGTGGGAGGTGGGGGGGGGGCGTGTAGCTGCAGGGGTTGTATAGCAGTTTGCTGAGGTGCCAGCCACCAGATGGAAAGCATGACCGGCTTCAACGAAATGCAGTTTGAAGTAGCGAGCCTTAGCTACCCAAACTGCCTGAGTGTACCGGTTCCTGGCTGCTTTAAAGACTTGCATGTTATGGGGGTTGCTCGAGGCTAATGCAGATCTCCACAGGATGTTTTTATGTTGGTTGAGAAAATCAAGTTTAGGTAGCAGACTTCTGATGTTAAGGTGCATAAAGCCAAGACTTTTGCGATTGCAGAAATCAGTGAATGAAAGCAACTGAGGAGAAGAGAAGGCATTAGGGCCTGAATTTGGCTATATGTCTCTTGAGGAGCAGAGAAGAAGAAGGATAAGTATTTGGCCCATAGCCTTAAAAGCTGGTCATTTAGTCATTCATGTAGTACTTCATAAACTATCAGTAATATACGTAAGGATTAATAGTATCTCATACATGACTTAATGTGGGAACAATATGTTAATTAATGCATCAATTAAAGTATTTCAATCATCGTGATTTCTGATTTATTAATGATTTTCATGTCTTCTTACAAAAAACTGAGCAGTCACAGCAGTGTTTTATTTGTTTGTTTATTTAGGAACCTCATTAGCTCCTGCATTGCAGGTGCTATTTTTCCTGTGGTTCTTACAACTCACTTTAAAATGTGGCAATGCAATAGTAAATACACATAACAACATCATAAATAAAAACTAAAAACTGTAAGACAAAAACTAAACACACACTATCATTTCATGACACAACTCAAAATAACAAAATACACACACATAAGACAAGGACAGACACAGACAGCTCCACCAGAGCAGTCAGCGGGCATTCCTTACATTTAGGTTGAACACATTTTTAAGACAGGTATATCCACGTACTATCATCACATAACCTCTCTTAATCCTCTCTGGACACATTTCACATATTCTGAAGAATTGTAGCATTGTAATCATTGTTAACTAAACATTACTTCTTCATAACGTCACCATGTTTGTGGCCCTTCAAATAAAGTGCTGACTTGGTCCATCTTTAACATTGATTAAAGGTGTATTAAGAATTAAAGGAGCGGGTTGGTAAAATGATACTGAGTTCACTACATTGACACAAAATACAGTATACTGCAGATGCATTTTTATAGTTGCTGAATTCAAAACAACATAAGGCACTTAAACAGTAATGCCTGAGAGCAATACTCCAAGTTGGATATTTTACTAACTTCTAAGTGTCTGAACACCAGATATGTCTTGAACATTTATTTTAAATTCATCTGAAGGGCCAAAAAACATGATAAAGTAATGGAGAAGTTCAGTTCAGTTTCTTTAGTCTGCCACTTTAACTACAGATTTACCTATTTATCATAATGATTGAAATACCTTAATTTACGCATTAATTAACATTGTTCCCACATTAAGTCATGTATACGGAAGAGGATTAGGGCCACTGGTGAAAAAAATATTTGAGTTTTGACTTTATTCTCAGAATTCTGACTTTATTCTCAGAATTCTGACTTTATTCTCAGAATTCTGACTTTAATCTCAGAATTCTGACTTTATTCTCAGATTAAAGTCAGAATTCTGAGATTAAAGTCAGAATTCTGAGAACTCAATATATTTTTTTCACCAGTGGCCCTAATCCTCTTCCGTACATGTATGAGATACTATTAACATTACTGATAGTTCATGAATTACTACATGAATGAATTCATGATAATTAATATCCTATTATTATAAAGTACTCTGGATCCTATATCGCATCACTACACTATTTTAACAACTATAACGCAGCCATACGTTTTTGATCCGTGTTGTTCATAACTGGACTAAATGGAAGAAACCATATAACTATGTAAACTACTTACTTTTGCTGTAGAAGCACAAATATCCAGGAAAAAATTACCAATATATCAAAATCTCCGAGTCGGACAGGCAAAACGCTCCGCTTTTGAGACGCTCCCAGTGTGGTATGACGCATGGCATAAAACAGAACAAAACCACGGCGCAGCTGGATTGCAGCAGATCCAACCCTGGTGGAATTTCGGGCTGAAAGTACTCAATGCGACATAATGCACGCATAAGCATCTTAATTCAGGAGTTGAAACTACAGATCACAGCTCACTACTATTTTTTAAGTGAAAATCAATTATAATTATGATGATGATGATGATGATGATGATGATGATGATAGGCTTACCGGCCTATAGGTAAGGTAGTAACTAAGGCCATCCATAGATACAGTTCATCCCAAAGTATTCACTGTGTTACATGTATGTGTAACATTAAACATGATTTATAAAATCATGCCGACAATTATTAGGATGTTTCAATAGTTTAATACTCTATGCAACAAAAGGTATAAAGACTTTAGGCCACCCAACAAGTTATTGTAAACCCCAGTTTAATATGCAACTTCATTTTATACAACATATGTAGTAGTGGGTCCCCTGATATAAACAAATTAACATAACATATAACAAGAGTGAAACATGTGAACAGGGATCAAACTATATGAAAAAGAACAAATATCTTTATCTCTATAGTAGAGCTGCAAAGATTCATTCATTAATCGAAATTTGTAAAAAATGGTGATTTGTGGATTATACCCAATAGGTTTCTGTGGCCAAACGCCTTCTTTTGAGATTCATGGTTACGTTATGACACATTTTGGGACTGGATTTGGGGTTGGTATGACAACATTTTTGAGTGAAGAAAAAACGTTGGAATCCTAATACCCCTTTATGTATAGGTATTAAAAAGACACTGCAACAAAAAGTAAAAACAAACTAAAAAAAAAACCTACTCCATAAGGATAATAATGAGAGGATATAGTCACAAAGGATTTGCATCTTGGACTTTGGGAAACACTGATCCACATTTTTCAACATGTTCTGACATTTTAGAGACCAAACAACTCATCCATTCATCCAGAATATAATCCACACATTAATCAACAAAGCAACCCCAAGTTGCAAACCAAACATTTTACATCTTATATAATTATCTTGCAATACATTGATTGAGGGGTGTTGAAAACATTGATATTTAAATATAAGTAAAATATGAACAACATTTTGTCTAAACTTGAGCCATCTGTGCCCCTTTCTTAATTCAAAATGAAGAGAAAGAAAAGCAAAAACAAACACAGACGAGCACATTTCTTCTGAAATATGTTGGGGTTTTCTTTTTTGTATTTAACATTTATGATGGCAAAACCTTTCTCAAATGGAACCATTGTGACAGGAATTTCTGAATCTCTTTAGACTGCACGCCATAAATAATGGGGTTAAGGCAGCCTGGGATGATGTGAAACAAAATAGCAGCCAGTTTTCTGTAGTCTGAGTACTGAGGGAAGCGATGCAGGATGATGACCAGCATTCCACTTAACAACATAATTAGATATGCTAAGAGATGAGTGCTGCAGGTCTTCAAGGCTTTACTGTTCAGAGACTTGTTGTTACTCATCAGACAGACTACTGTAATTGTAGTATATGTGAGAACCGTGCTGCCTATTGAACCTGTGAACAGAACAACAGTGAAAGCCAAGCCATAGATATTATTAATAGACACATCCTCACAGGAGAGTTTAAACAGTGAGGCATTGTCACAGTAGGGGTTTTGGATCAGAGTCCTGCATCGGTTCAGCCGTATGGTCAGACCGAGCAGAATCCCAACCATTACTAAGGCCACTCCCCAGGCAGAAACTGTCAGCTTGATCACCATTTTGTTGGTCATTATGGCAGCATAGCGCAGGGGATTGCAGATGGCCAAATATCTGTCAAAGGCCATAATCATGAGGACTGTGTGGGAAGTGGTGCCATATACGTGTGTTGTAAAAGCTTGGATCACACATTCATAATAACTGATGATGTGTACAGATGAAGACTGCAAGATATCTGAAAGCAAGCGGGGCAGCAAGATAGAATTTCCAATAACGTCATTAACCGGCAGGTTGCAGAAAAGCAGATACATGGGCTGGTGAAGGCTTTTGTCCATGAAAACCAGAATTACAATGCCAACATTTGCAAATATAATAATTAGGTAGGAGAAAAAGAAGAAGAGAAAGACAGGGTACACAGAAACTTCTGTAACCTTTAACCCCTCCAGTTGGAGGTTAAAGCTGTTGTAGGTGTAGTTTTCCATCAACCTGAAACAAAAGACACAAAAGAGAATGCTGATTTATCACATAAGTCATAAGATCTTTCAATAGAACATCTGTGAATGTAAACCAATGAGAGCTTTGAAACAGTTAGTGATAAGATAATTAAAAGCATTTCCATATTATCTTAACTTCTCTTGGCTTGCCTGCAGTCATCAAACACTCACTAGCCAACCTTCTGCCAGAAGTCCACAACCTCTGTCTCAGTTTTATAACAGATAAGTAGGTAAGGGTGACGTAACATCAAGTCATCAAGCTGGTAGCCAAAGGCAACACTGCTGCACTAATTGATGGAGGTTGGTAGTGTTTTTTGTCTTAGTTGTTTTTTTTCACAATGAAGCACTAACACCCTTTATGTATTTTTTCTTGGCAGAAAAAGCATATAAAAAGCCTTGGTATAGTATATTATCTTCTGGAAAAACCAGGGGGGAAAAACAGGGAAAAATCAAAGAACATGGCACTCCTGGCCAAACTTGGGGACATTAAGGAACGCCATGAAACATAACATGTCTCATGGCAACGTTCATAACTATATTGTGTCATGAAGGGGTTAAAGGTGCTCACAAACCTCTTTCAAACACCAGATATCCTTTACTCTCTCCACTCAAAATTGCTCAGCACCCTGGGGTGGACAGCGTACGACTTTGGTCTATTGATCTTGATTTTGAATATGCATTAAAAGAAAGTTGTTGACCAACTCTCTTGGTAGTTGAAGGAAAGACCTGTTATGGAGAGTGACCCACTGTGTAGCTCATGTTAATATCATCCCCCCCATCACCTTCTTCTCGACTTAATACCAAAGAATGTGAGATACGCTAAAAACTATCAACTCAAAGAAGGAAGAATCGAAGGACAGAATGACTGCCATTGCTCTTTTCACAGAGGATGCTCTGTACACCAGGTGCTGGGTTGTTCTTCTGCAAATATCTGACTCTTTTGGGCCCTTTAACCAAATGCCCAGAAAGTATTTTACATCCTGAATCTTTGGTGTTTCGCATGCTACTGGTTTATGAGTGGACTTAACTACATCCATGGACCTGAAATCCCTATTTGCCCATTCCAAGAACCACCTCCGTTTAGCCAACTCTGGAAGAAAGTTCTAATTCTGTAAGCTCGTATTCAGCCGTTAATTTGTTTCCATGCAACTTTGTCTTTTCCTGGAACTGCAACAGATTGAAAGTCATTGATTGGTGCAAATTCATGTGGTGATGGGTGAAGGGAACCTGAAACCATTTGTCTGATACAGCATCCTTCTTGAATAGCTCAAGCTATTTATGAAGCAAGTACGAAAAGTAATGCACTGTAATTCGTCTGTATTCCACCTAGATATTACTGCATGCAGCACAGTGACTGCCGCTGTTAAAGTGTGTGAACATCCTCGTAGGGAGGAGGTCAGGGTGGATGTTTGTGTCGTGTAAGGGGAAAACAAGACTTTCATCAAGAAAACAGGTGTTCATGTCCAGGGAGTATTACTAAAGGGGACAGGTGTTTTAATCCTTTATCGTAAGTTGTTGTTTTGTTGTGTAAACTTCATTGTTTTCGGCTAAACCTAACGGCAATGGCCCCTGAAAGGATTGTAACCTCATGGTGCTCTGCGTCCATCATGGATGGATGAAAAGGTCTCTGTTTGTCCAGACTACAAATCAACCACAGAGTTTTCAAACCAAAACAGGGACAGCATTGTTTCCAAATGTCTATATGTAAGGGGTTCGTAAAAACCGGAGTAGGGTAGACGCAAAAGATATTAGTTTTTAAATGAAAATGTAGTAGTGTAGATGCAGCCTCAGGGGGTTTAGTCAGTCGGAGGACTGTGGGTGAGGTTAAAGGTCCAATGTGTATGAATTTCTCCCATCTAGTGTTGAGTTTGATGTCCATGATCAAGACAGCTCAACGCAATGAACTTCCAATGAAGTCCAAGACAAGTCGTCTGTCTCCATCTTGTCTGCTTAGTTTGTGGTTATGCTATCGCTCTATTTATCTGTACATACGGTCAACATTCAAATATTGTCCTGCAAACTGCCTGCTGGACAGTATTCCTGCACGCTTACTTAAAGTTTTTAACCCTGTTGGGTCCAGTATTTTATCCTTGGTTAAAGCATCTCTCATCTCAGGGTGTGTTCCAGCTTTTAAACATGCGGTTGTGCAACCACTTTTAAAAAAGAAAAATCTGGATCCTTCAGTTTTCTGTAATTTTAGACCTATTCCTAAACTTCCCTTTTCATCTAAAGTCTTGGAGAAGGTTGTTTTTAATCACCTTCAATCATTTTTAGATGATTTTAATACTTATTTAAGTTCCAGTCTGGTTTTAAGCCCTGCCATAGTACTGAAACTGCCCTTCTAAGAGTATACAACGATCTTCTCTTAGCGGTTGACTCAGGAAACTCCGCTGATTTAGTGCTTTTAGATTTGACTGCTGCCTTTGACACAGTCAACCACTCTAACCTCTTATCCCGACTCAAACAAAGTGTTGGCATTACGGGCATAGCCCTAAATGGTTTGAATCTTACTTGACAGGAGTTTTGCTGTCCACCTTGGGAATTGCTCTTCATCTGCTGCCCCTCTTTCTTGTGGGGTCCCCCAAAGTTCCACTTTGGGACCCATGCTCTTTTCTCTGTACATGCTGCCCTTAGGGTCCATTTAAAAAAAAAAAACATAACATTTCTTTCCTTTGTTTTGCAGATGATGTACAAATCTATACCCTGTAAAAAACAATGTGAAGGACACTATCCAGCCTTTGTTGAACTGCTTGAGTGATCTCCAAATTTGGTTGGATCAGAATTTTCTCTGTCTCAGTGATAAGACTGAAATTGTTGTGTTTGGTCGTGCTGTACATTTTAGTGCATGTGTAGATGCTTTTGGTACTTTAGGTTCCCCTATTCGTCCTTTTACCAAGAATCTGGGTATGATTTTTGGCAGTGCTTTTAAATTTGACAAACAGATTAGTGAACCATCACCTTATCGTGGTGGAGAGGTTTGTGTGTCTCTGTGAACCTGAGGGCTGTGTTGTCTGGAGCTTTGTGCTCCTGGTAGGGTCTCCCAAGGCAAAGTGGTCTCAGGTGAGGGGCCAGACAAAGAATGGTTCAAAAACCCCAATGAATAAACGAGGTAGAGATGGAGTGACCCTGCCCGGAGGAAGCCCGGGGCCCACGTCTGGAGCCAGGCCCAGACGGCGGGCTCGTCGGCGAGCGCCTGGTGGCCAGGTTTGCCACGGAGCCCGGCCGGGCACAGCCCGAACAAGCTACGTGGCTCCCATCTCTCCAGCCCATGGGCCCACCACCTGTGGGAGGAACCGCTGGGGTCGGGTGCGCTGCCACATGGGTGGCAGTGAAGGTCAGGGGACTCAACAGACCAGACCCGGGCAGCAGACGCTGGCTCTGGGGACGTGGAACGTCACCTCTCTGTGGGGGAAGGAGCCGGAACTGGTGCGGGAGGTGGAGCGCTACCGGTTAGATCTGGTGGGGCTTACCTCTACGCACAGTCTCGGTTCTGGAACCATACTCCTGGATAGGGGTTGGACTCTTTTCTTCTCCGGAGTTGCCCAGGGTGTGAGGCGCCGGGCGGGTGTGGGGATACTCACAAGCCCCCGGCTGAGCGCCGCTACGTTGGAGTTTACCCCGGTGGACGAGAGGGTTGCCTCCCTACGCCTGCGGGTTGTGGGGGGGAAAACTCTGACTGTTGTTTGTGCATATGCACCAAACAGGAGTTCGGAGTATTCGGCCTTCTTGGAGACCTTGACTGGAGTCCTGCATGGGGCTCCAGTGGGGGGACTCCATTGTTCTGCTGGGGGACTTCAACGCACACGTGGGCAATGATGGAGACACCTGGAGAGGCGTGATTGGGAGGAACGGCCTCCCTGATCTAAACCAGAGTGGTTGTTTGTTGTTGGACTTCTGTGCTAGTCATGGATTGTCTATAACGAATACCATGTTCGAACATAGGGATGCTCATAAGCGTTTTTGTTTTTAAATGTGCTATATAAATAAAATTGAACTGAATTTTATATATCGCAATCAACTCTCTTGCACCACGCAGTTCAAAGTATGTATTACAGCTACGGTAGCCTTCACGCTTCAAAAAGCCGGTCTCTTGCTCTTTTCAATATCCTGATGTGTGTTTCCTTCTTCATACTTGCCATGGCCAGGATGCGATGATACCCATTAGCAGCACCTGTGAGTTGTAATGTGACAGCGAAAACGCGAAAGATGGAGCAGTATGTCCTGTAGGTCCCTTACCGGTTAACGTATTTCAAGATAGCGCATGAACATGGAGCGTTTATCCCAGTTCATGTGAATGCAAATGTAAAATTATAAGCCAAAAGGAATACTTGGAAATGATGGTGGTGGTAAATATTCATGAAAAAGGACAAGTTTGTGACACGTTACACACTGGGCTTTTAAGCTGTGTTTTTATCTGGTAAAGAGAATGATTAAAAGTTTGTACTTTTTTGTGCTCATGAGCCATCTTACAGAACGGAAACAGAAAACTGACTTGATTTGGATTAAAAGTCAAAAAACAGACAAATTGATGTTGTCAAATGATTGTTGTTTTAGTGTGGTCTGAGCCATGAAGACTTCCCTACTGAGTAATGTCATGCAAATATGACCTCACTGTTTCACCACCAGTGTTTGTTTGCTGTTGTTGTGGTGACAATTTCTTAATGAGAAGGAACTCTGCAGGGAAGCTTTTTCTGTTCACACTCAACAAATAACATGAGATCACCAGGGGCCTGTTTCACAAAAGCAGAATATATAAATCCAGGATAACTGATAAAGCGAGGCTTGACCTAGTCTAATCTGTGCATCCTGGCTTGGTGCGTTTCACAAAGGCCAAGCCAGGCTGAGGAGGAGAGACTAGGTCGAGCCAGGCTGAGGAGGAGCGACTAGGTCAGGCTGAGGAGGAGAGACTAGGACAAGTCAGGCTGAGGAGGAGAGACTAGGTCGAGTAAGGCTGAGGAGGAGAGACTAGGTCGAGTCAGGCTGAGGAGGAGAGACTAGGTCGAGCCAGGCTGAGGAGGAGAGACTAGGTCGAGTCAGGCTGAACTAATTCAGATAGATGCGCGTCCACGGATTTCCTCAAAAGACCTCGAGGTCGATCAGAGATTTCCTGATGCCAAAATGGAGAATACGCATTGTACATAGACTACTTTATACAGAGAGAGCAGCAGCTTCTTGTTGAAGTATGATGACGTGAAACACAGTATTTGAATTTTGCCTTAAAAGTAAGCAGAAGATAATGTTACTCAGGAAATTTACCATGAAGATCCATTTTCTATAACGCTAGAATATGAAGCCTAAATATCTCTTTCACTCTGTTCCTCCCTCTCTCTCATTGGCTAAAATATTAATTTCCTGAGTCATATTAACTTCCACTACTCGCTTTTAAAGCAAAGTGTACAGGTGTTCGTTTTTGCAAATGACAAGTGACACATTGAATGGTTTCATTTAAGAGCAGTAGTTCATAAATGTATATTTTTAGACCATCATCTAGTCTGTCCACTATTATCTGCCACACTTTGACTCGCGTTTTTTTATTTTTTATAGAGGACGAGTTTCCTTCTCTACATATGATATGCCTTGCTCCCTTGTATATATGGACATAGAAAATAAAGACACTGAAGAAATTGCACTGTAAAATCTAGAAACTATAAAGATAATAAAGTGATAATAAAAAAAAAAGAGATGAATTGATCTTGTATGGGGAGGACGAGATATATGAACTTGCAAAGGATCTGGCTGAACCAGCCAGAGAGGCTGTTGAAGATTTCCGTTCCTGGAAACTGCAAGAGGATCAAAGTGGGAAGACCTTAAGAAGATTGATAGTTGCAAGCCAAACATATCTAGCAACTTCAGCAGAGTGTGAACAAGGGTTTTCTGCCATGAATGATACAGCCAGTAAGACAAGAAATCGCCTGAGGGTCAGAAGTCTCTCAGCTGTCTTGTTCGTTGACATTAATGCACCCCCATTGGAGATGTTCGACCCTAAGCCTTTTGTGCTGTCCTGGCTTAAAGAAGGGCACTGCCCATCTACTGCAAAGAAGGCAGGAAAGGAAGCAAAGAATAAGAGAGAAGACAGACCACTGTGGTCCATTATGTGTTGATGTTAGACAATACTCCTTTAAAAGGTCTAGAGCAGTGGTGCCCGCCCAGTCCTGCTCCTGGAGAGCTACTGTTCTGTAGGTCTTCTCTCCAACCCCAGTTAATATTTAATAGTTTATTGATGTTGTGTATTTTTGTTCTCAAGTATGGTTTATTAATTAGATATTTTTATACTTGGCGAAAGTTGTCTGGCACCTCAGGGATGCAATCCTAGTGTTTCTGTGTTCGGTTGATGTATTTGCTTCCTAAGAAGGGGATCAGCCCATTTAAACAGCTAATGTCAACATTTAAAGAAAAAGAAATAGAAATATCATATAAAGAGCCTCAAAGAGGTTTAGTGATTTATCCTTAACTTTGAACACAGATGAAGTTGTTAACAAATAAATAAAATATGGGCCTGGTCACTTAACATGTTGATTTTGAATAATGTGGTTACTACTGGATTATTGTCATTTTAATGGCTTTCAGTCATGTTAGAATATCTTACTTTTTTTTTTTTTTTAAACGTGTCCCTAAAGATTTTAGTTCAGGTTATAGATTGACTACTTTAAAACAAAGTAAACCATCTAATGTAGGTACAGTCTTTATAGACATTATTATTCAATCCAGCAGCTAGTTGTTTTACAAATCCCATTAACATAAGGGATGAGAAATGCCATTTGTATTTGATCAAACCCTTTGAAGGTGCATGGTGCTGCCATAATGAGTACACCTGGTGGATTTAGGTAATTTAGTTAACTTCCTTGCTCAAGGAAATAATGACTGTTATCCACTTTGTCATGTCAGGGATTTATATAAGGTGCTGTAACTTTGTTGCTCCAGAATTAGAGGGTTACCTGTTAGATTATAGCCAATCCACTTCTCCAGACACCACTACAATACTGGGACTAGCCCAAACCATGAAAAACATCCCAAGACCATTATCCCACCTTCACAATATGTCAATATAATTTTGCCTGCAGTATATAATGTAGCAAGGTAGTCTTCAGTATTTTTTATAATTACATTTTAGGGGACCCCCCAAGAGTCCTAAATCATTTCGAACCCTGCCTTTACTCACTTTTTAGTGCCAGCCCAGAACGCTGGGCCATCTACAAAGAGAAAATGGGTTGCTCTTTGAATTGCCTTTCAGACACTTGCTGGAGTGCAAGAATCATGGCTGTTAAACCTGTAACACAGCACCTTCCTTCTGTCATTGAAGCCCTTGACAGTATACGCACGACATGTAGTCTCACCAGCGAGGTCAGATCAGAGGCTGTGATCTGAAGAACTACTTCATGTCATTTAATGCTATTGTCCTACTCACTGTCTGGCTCAAAGTATTGCAGTGCATTGACGACACGAATGTGGTTATCCAGTCTGGAAAAATCTCTCTTGACACAGAGGTAGCCAATGGACCTTTTTCACAGCAGACATTTTTTGACTTGTCATAGTAGGAAAAGCACAGCTGAACTTGATAACCTTAATGATGGCTCAATTCCATCAAGTGTCCCAGTAAGCTATTTCAGTGAGTCAGCCTGCACAATACCAGGGCCTCTCCTAAGTGGAATGCAGCCATCATTTTTTTCATTACACCTGTGCTTTTCTTACTATGACATGTCAACATGTCTGCCATGAAAAAGGTCTATATCAGTGCCTTAACAAAAGAGATGCTGGCTCTTAGAGATGAATGGGAGTCACTCCTGTCTGAGGCAACACTGATTGCAACACAAATAGATTATGCACCTCAGTTTAGCAAGAATCACAGTCAGCAAAAGAAAAGGAAAATATTCCATGATGAGACCTCTCAAGAGGAGACAGTTCAGGACAGTGCAGCAACAGTGTTTCGGAACAGTGTTTTTAACGGTTATGGACAGCATCATCAGTGATCTGGACACCAGGTTCCACACCACTGCAGAAATAGTTGAGGAATTCTCTGCTGTTTTAAAAGTTGGGCATATTAATGAGGATAAAGTCCCTTCTGTGTGCCAACCACTTATCAAGAAGTATTCCAGAGATCCAAGTTTGAAAATCAAATAAGACACCTGAACACAGTATATGCTGCTACTTTCCCTCCTAACTTGTCCCATCTTGGTCTCCTGAATGCAATTAACAAGATGCAGCTACACAGCATTTTTGGAGAAGTCTGCATTGCTTTACGTATATTTTGTACATTGCCTGTGACTATTGCTGGTGGGGAGAGAGCTTTCAGTAAGCTAAAACTGATAAAAAACTATTTGAGGTCCACTACGTCTCAGGACAGGCTTTGCAGATCAAAGACTTGATCAGTGACTTTGCTAGCAAGAAGGCTCGGCGCTGGGCTCTTGGTGAGTCAGGCTGAGCAAGGGCCAGTGATAGCTGCCAAATGGCATGGCTATGGAGATTGGATATTACTACAGACATAATGCCCACAGCCTAAAAAAAACTACAAGATGTATGGCTGGACTGCCAAAAATGCGTTGAGTGGTTATTTGAGAGAAAAGTGTGGGTTTCCAGGAGTCCTTTGTTCTTATTCATACCTTTTAATTTGAGGTCACTGGTACTGTTAGTTTGTTATGACCATATTCCAAACCTCAAAACCTTTTGATTTAGTGAACACTTGATCTGTTTTGTAGCACTATAATAACCCTGGTGGAAATTCCATGTTACATGTCCACTTTATTTTCTTGTTTGCATATATGTGCAGCTAAGTTAAAAAATCTGCTGTTTTCATTGTTCATGATGTTAGTTATTTTGATTGAAAAGTTAATATATATTTAAGTTTGTTCCGGTTTCTTTTTTAAAATCTTTCATTAATAATTCTAATAATAATAATTTTGTTAAGAGAATTTTCCATTTTGTCAAATTTTACAATAAAAATACATTGAGACTGTAAAAGATGGCCTTCAGCACATTTTGTTTGCTTTTAATCTTGCATAAAATAGTGAACTGCATACTAGACTTGCATGCATGTACAAATTACCAGCAGTAAGGAGTGTGGCAGGAGTGTGCCTATGTTCCCACAGCCCTGTGTTCCCACATTTCCTTTTTCATAAATCAGATTTTATCCCCATTTCTCCCAATTTGGTAGCCAATTACACCCAACCTATTATCCAGTAGCAATGGACTACAGATGGAATGTAACCCTAACATAGGGCCTAATTTTAACAAACAAATCGTAGAAATGTGGGACTATAGGGCTGTGGGAATATAGGGCCTAATTTTCAGTTAAAAAAAAATAAAAAATAAATAAAAATCTTAGAAATGTGGGAACATATGGTTGGGGGAGATGTTAGCAAACATGGTAATTATAACAAACCATTACCCCAGAAAATCTTCCCTTTTTTACAGCACAAATGTTGGCATTTATGCAAAACAGCAGTCCACAAACCAATGGGTGACATCACTGCTGCTACGTCCATTATTTTTAAAGTCTGTGGTGCAAACACAAAGGTACGGAGTGCAGGGAGGGGTGTGGGGTCAGTAAGGGAACCAGCTGCAAAGTTTTGCTCCGAGGCTCCCAAATAGGTTAGTACAGTTGCTTAAACAAAACCTTCAGCCTCCCAGTAAGAAACTTTAAAGAGTTAAGCAACTGTAGAGCATCAGTTTGATCCCAGGAAGTGACCCCGGCCCAAACTGAGGGCCGCGGTCAACCGTTAATCCAGCCTAGGGTCCCCAGGAAGTACGCTCATATTGGACAATGGTTTTAAAAACACAACTCTGTCCATGAACAAAATGTTTTTGAAACGTTTTATTGCTGAATATTTTTCACATGATTCACATTATACAAACAGTGGAAAAAACTATACAGGGCAACAATTAGGGATGGCTGAAGTGAAACTGACGTTCTGAAGCTTTGTCGAGATCCCGAAGCGCAGATGTTTCGAAACACTGATTCAAAGCGTGATTCAAAACACCCATGTCACGTGACTACGGCTAAATGAAACATCGGAGTGTTTCACAAGTGTTTCAACAGGTGGCATGAATCAGCGTTTGATTGACAGGGTCGGGAACACACAATCGCACATCAGTATAAAAGTGAAGTCAACGCATCTTGACCTCGTGGGTTTTTGTGAGAGGAGTTTGATTTTGAAATAGCGGATTTTTGGTGATATAGTGACATTCATAGTGCGAGTTGTTTAGTTATATTTAGGCTTACATTTAAATTTACACATTGACTGATAGGCTAGAGACAGAGTATACATACAGTGACACATTAATAGATAGATAGATACATATAGATAGATAGATAGATAGATAGATAGATAGATAGATAGATAGATAGATAGATATGGAAGCTCCGTTTTCATTTTCATTCAGAGCCACAAATGTCAACATCAGGCCCATCATAATCAACATCAACCAGTAGAAACACAGGACAGTTTATGGGATGATCGTATCCGTGAAACCCAGATGATACACAATGCTACAGCTGATGCCACAGTGGAAGTGAAAAAATACCTCAACTATGCATTTTTTGCCCAGAACTCATGATCCCCTAACTTACTTGAAAGAGAGAGCAGTAATCTTTCCTCATTTGTATGTCCTTGCTAAAAGATATCTTTGCATACCAGCAACAAGTGTCCCTTGTGAGAGGATTTTTTCAAAGGCTGGAGAAATTATCTGTAAAAAAAGAAGTAGGCTAAGTCCTTCCACAGCAGAGAAATTAATATTTTTGAATAAACATCTATAAAAAAGTGAGACATTGTGGCTTGATTTCTTTTATTAATATTCATTTTTCATGACCAAAATAACATTATGCACAGTGAGTAGCCTATGGGCTTCACATATTAGAAAAATACAATAATAATTTTTTTTTTTAATGGCTCATTGTCAATGTTTTTCAGATCAACACCTGCAAGTGACCACTAGGTGTCATCGTTGAGACGGGTGTCGGATTGTTTCGAAGCCTCGACACAATATGGCACATTTGCTTCAACTGTTTCATTGTTTCACGAAGCCTCGATCTGCCCACCACTAGCAACAATCCTAAACCGCAAAGACATCACAGCAGATTCGCCCATCTCAAAAGTAAATAAATGCTCATGATGCATGGTTCATGAGAAATCTCTCTGACTGGCTAAACAACTGAACAGAATGAGATGCCTGCACTCTGCTAATATGCCCATATGCTTTTTTTGTGCTGCAATGTTTCCTCAGGCAAACGGTATTCAACAGTGGCTCAAGCATATACATAGGGCACAGACATGGTCAGCTTATCATGCATCAGCTGAACTCATTTTAAACTAATTACCAAGGCCTTGGTCAGCTGAGCTCATTTAAACTAATTACCAAGGCCTACCACCTATACCATAGTCACCACATAAAGCCATTAGTGATAAAATTACATATACATAATATGCACACAGACAATGAAAAAAACTGCCAAAAACCTAACTTATAAAATAACATTATGTGCTGCACTATCCCACTGGCTAAACAAACACCATTTGTCACCCAGCGCTTTTTAAAGTCGTATGAAGTAAGTAATCTTTTCTAAAATAACAACTCATCTGTAAAATCTGATTAATTTGTTTATGTTTGTGTATTGTCTTTGTTTTTATGTGGTTTTGTTTATCTTTCTTCGTTTACAACATACTCTTGATTGTGATCAATAAAAGAACCAAATCAAATTAAAGTGTTTAAACAATATTAACAAAGAGTCCAACAGTAGGGACATTTTTCTAAAGGGCAGGCATCATATTTTCTTAACTTAACTTATCAGGAAAATAACCAAGATAGAGAGATTTAAAAGTTGTACTGAAGTTGAAACCAATGTATTTTTTAAATAATTAATGCCACTTCCTTGCAGTAAGACAAAAAAACCAAGGCATGATCGACCAAGGTCCCTCCAACAACTTAGCTGGGTTAGTTTATTTCAGGGCTTCTCAAAGGGTGGACCAAGGTTCGCATATGGACCGAACAGCAAATCAATCCGGACTCAAACCGTTCCTCATGCTATGAATATAAGACGCCGAAACACCAACCCGATTATCATCCGTTGGAAAGTCTGGCGAGGTCGGTGACTCGAGTCTGTTCGGTGTGCTCCATGCCGTCGTCAGTCAGAGGAGTCATCGGCCTTCATTTGGGCCGATTTTACATTTTGAATCGGAAGGCGGGCACTGCCGGCAGTCAGACTAAAATTACCCATCTGATTGGTGGAGCACTAACCCGGAAATTACGAGCGGGATGAGCGTGACTAGAGTCTCTCAAAATCTGACGGAAATCTATTAAACTGACCTTCGTCGATCTGAAATGAAAACTGCACGGCCTATTTCTCGCTTAAAATGTTTTCAGAAACACATTGAACGGTGAACTATCTTCGTAAAATATGAGATTGTATTCCGAACGAAGCCACCATTATGCTCGGTTGTAAAATCTGGGAGCAGCCAGACCCATGTGACGTGTTCGTCCAATCAGCTGCCGGTTTTCATTTTTTGGGCGACAATACAGATTAGCGCCGCCTGCTGTTATGGAGACATATTACGTGTCGCGCACGCTCAGAATGTAAGCTCAAGTCACTTCGAGGCACTTCCGAGACGATCGGCCGTCGGATTGGTGTGTCAGAGCCTTTAGGATTGTTTCTTAATCTTTCGTGCCTCTTCAACTAGGCCACAAGTATGCCACAAACCTAAATAATCTTTAATACTGCGATGTACAGTGTAATTGAAAACTTTACAAGCAGGTAAAACAGATGTTAAAAGTTTTCTACAGTTAATTATCAGGAATACAATGACCTAAAGAAGTTAACCCCCTCTCATTTTCTGACTTGGATATAGGTTAAATGCTTGATGATGCTTGCACGTAATTCTTTACTGACCAATCCATAGATAATGGGGTTAATGACTGGTGGGACGATGGTGAAAAGGATGCTGAAGAACTTCTTGATATTTTGCGAGATGGAAGGGAACCTTTGACTCACAATTACAACCAGTGAAGATATTTCGTAGAGCACATACACAACAAGGTGCGATGCGCACGTCTGAAAGGCCTTACTTCGGATGGTGCTGTCAGCTCTGCCTCGTTTTACGGAAGCATGCAGGATTCTACAGTAGGAAAAAGCAATGACGAGGAAGATGCTTGTACTCAGAAACCAGGACATGGAGAGACCTAGAGAAACATAAGGAATCATTTAAACCATTATTAGGTATCATTTAAACCTTCCACCTCAGTCTATCATAAATCTGTCACATTTTGCCCTTCAGTGCTGAATATGCTGAACCCCTGCTGATAAGAGCTGCTGATAAGGGACAATGTTAAAAACATGCCGTATGTAGTTTTATTTTAGTCTCACATTGCCAGACCTTGCATTTCTTCAAACCAATCACAATTGTCTTGACGGTGGCTCTGCAAAATATGGGTTAAGGACTTGTTTTGATAAAAACGTCCCAGTTAGAAGTAAAGTAAGTAAATGTCGTAAACATACCTTTTGTAAATCTTTACAATCATTCACCAAAAGAAGTAAGCAGGCCTGCCTTCTTGCATAATTCAAATTTTCATCAAATTTTGACATTTTTAGCGCTTAACATTAGCGTTGTAGCTTGGAGGTTGTTCTTGTTTCCCTTTGCGATCGGATTTTGACACAGAGATAGTAGCAATGGAGGGGCAAAGCACATTGCCAGGATAAGCCTGGCAAGCCAGACATCCAGCAAATGTTTGCCTTGTCAGGCTTATCCTGGCAATGAACTTAATTATAAACAAATACACTGACCATAAATGTTGTTTATAGGGGTGGGACTGCAGGCCAGGCCTAGGATACCACGGTTGCTGCAGTAGATGTGTTGGATGGTATTGCCACACAGCGGGGTATCAACGTGCCAGGCGAAGAGCACACCAATTAACAGCAGAGCGATGAACCAGGCCAGGGCGCAGCAGGAGTGCAGCCGAGCCGATGTCATGATGGTGTGATACCTGAGTGGTTCACACACAGCAATATACCTGCAGAGGGAGAGCACTGTTAAAGATGTAAAACCATCCTTAGCTTTATTCCAGTTAAAGATATATATTTTTACAAGATCTTAGCATCTCAATATGTTTGCATCTGATTCTGTATGCATTAGAAATATCCTGATGTTGCTCTTTTTTAGGCTTCGCTTACATACAAACACATAAACCCAATTACACTGTATGGCTGCAGTCAAGCCCGCAAAAAGTTGGCCAAGCTGCTGGAGGAGGATTTTACATGGCAAATCTACTATTTTGTGAATTTTGTGCAAAGGTTAATAAACATTAAGACAGTATTTAGGACAAAAGATTCAACTTATGAATGAAAGTTTTTAAAAGAGTCTAGAAGGGAACTTTGTTAAGAAACTGAGACCTTTCTTATTATTACATGTCATTTAGCTGATACTTATCCAAAGTGACTTATAAATTGCTATATATGTCAAAGGTTGCACGCCTCTGGAGCAACTAGGGGTTAAGTGTTTTGCTCAGGGACACATTGGTTGATGTGTCACAGTGGGAATCAAACACCAAAGGCATGTGTCATAGCTACTGTGCCATCACCAACCCCATCCCAAGATACAGACTGGAAACGTTGAAGGAAAGCAAGGGGGTGACAGAAGGTTTTATTGCCCATTAATTAAAAAAACTGCCCAAGTAACAAAACAACAGCACCAAAGAGCATCAGCCTGACATAACCGTTAACAGCAGAAATCTGTAAAATGACAACTTTGAAACACTAAAGAATTGTTTTAGATAAGTCATCTGAGTCACTATGTACCATTTAAGCATGACAGAAAAACGACTTGAATCAGTGATTAACTTTCTGGATGTGAGGATGAGTTTCATTACCTGTCATAGGCCATCACTCCCAGAATAGTCTGCGCTGCGACGCCGTACGTGTGCACAGAGAAGGCCTGGGCGATGGCTGGGATGTAGGCGATTTTCTTCTGGCCCGTCAAGAAGTGTATCATGAGGCGAGGCAGCACCGCTGTGGCCCCCAACAGATCACAAACTACCAGGTTACAAACCATTACGAACATGGGTCTGTGCAGGTTCTTGTCGATGACAATGACGCACAGCACCACGCAATTCCCCAACAGCATGACCATGTAGTGAAGCAGAGCCAGGAAGAAGAGGAAGGCACCGTAGCCTGGTGGTACATCGAAGCCCTCCAACTCGAACACGATAGGCTGTGTGAGAGGAGTTACCATTGTTACGTTCTCCATCCAAAACAGTGCAGTTCTGTAAAAGACAAGTTTATGAAAACCCTCCCAACAGGTAACTTTTCAGGCATCAGAGATAGTGATAATAATTTTAGACTTACAGTATAACAACACGTTATAACAAACTTCAATAAAAGGTTGTAAAATAAACAAAAGAGTTCTTGGTCTCTGACATTTGTCTTTCTTAGTAATTAGATTAGATTAGATTAGATTAGATTCAACTTTATAGTCATTGCACAGGTAAGGACAACCAGTACAACGAAATGCAGTTTAACATCTAACCAGAGGTGCAATAATTAAAAGTGCTTTTTCTTCATAGCAGTGCTTAAGTGCATTAGCAAATAAAGTGCATAGAGTTCAGAGAAATCAGACAGTCCATAGTCCATATAATAGTAGAGACAGAATGCAGTATGATCATGTTAATCCATTATTAAAGTGCATTATCAAATAAAGTGCATAGAGTTCAGAGAAATCAGACAGTCCATAGTCCATATAATAGTAGAGACAGAATGCAGTATGATCATGTTAATCCATTATTAAAGTGCATTATCAAATAAAGTGCATAGAGTTCTGAGAAATCAGACAGTCCATAGTCCATATAATAGTAGAGACAGAATGCAGTATGATCATATATAGTGCATTCTTGAGGTAATTCTTAAATGAATTAAATAAATCACACAGTTTTACCTGCAGTAGAACACACAACTGACACTTAATGAACAGACGTCTCAGAGCGATAAAGATTTCATCAAACATTAAAACAAAAGAAATAAAGGTAATGTCTATTGATCACAACACTATGAAGGTTCTTATGGAAAGCCTAAAGCGTCCTGTTCCACTCTCCTGTCTTCTCGTCAGAGCGCTGATGAGGCTCTGACTCGTCGAGGAGAGTGCGTTTGCTTTTAATAATTTCCCTTTGGGTTCTAGGTGTCCATCAGAAACATAAACACACCCTTAAATTCCTCTGCACATCATGTCAGAAGGTGGCACTAAGACTCAACGTTTGGCTGTGATTTTAAAATGCTTACATTGGCACTCATAAGTTTATGAACCCATGCTAAAGTTGACTAAAAAGAGGAATGAAAAAATCATCTTTTGCAAATTGATCTTAATGCCTTAATTAAAAAAATAGAAAAAATGAAACCTTTAAGGACGCCAATTGTCTTCGTGAATGATTAATGTATCCTAAATAAATAAATTTTCTTCCTTAAAATACAGGGGGCATAAGTCAGTATTCCCATAGAGGCAGGCAGATTTTTATTTTTATAGGCCAGTTATTACATGGATCAGGATACTCTGCATCCTGATAAAGTTCCCTTGGCCTTTTGGAATTAAAATAGCCCCCCACATCACCACATACCCTTCACCATACCCCCACATCATCACATACCCTTCACCATTCCCCCACATCATCACATACCCTTCACCATACCCCCACATCATCACATACCCTTCACCATTCCCCCACATCATCACATACCCTTCACCATACCTAGAGATAGGCTAACTGAAATAAAACCATGCCATATAGCTGGTTTGATTTGCATTCAGAGATGATTTTATGGATTATGGACATTTCCAAAAGATGATTTATTTTATTCCTCTTTTTAGTCAACTTTAGCATGGGTTCATAAACTTATGAGTGCCACTGTACTTCCTAGGAGATATTTCAAACACATTGCTAACCATACATAAATCTGAATCTTACCACCTGAGTGAAGATATGGGTTGGTGTGACTAGCTTTATAGTATTGACCTAGTGTTGAGCTGCCTTTATAGATTTGTTTACAGAAAGCGATGCCAGGAAATGAGGGCCGAGGACTTTATGGTTCATGGTCGGTCCCTTAACCCATAGACCATTTAGGGTGCCACCTCAAACATATTTTGCAGACAACTGAACTGAAGTTTTCCCATTGTATTATCATAATAACAGCATTTTTAGGTCAGCCTTTAGTATTTAGCTACAACAGTTTTATGGTAGAGGATCATTACAAACTCTCTGGTGTGAAACAAGGATGTACCACAAGTCCATCACAACCCCGACCTTAACATCCGTAGTTTTTACCTTGCTACATAAAGGAATTCTTTTGGCATTAGAAAAGATGCTAAAAATGTAGTTAGTTTGTCATGAATTTATTCTCACTTGTGCAGTGCCTGTTGAAAACGTGCCTGTTCAGAACGGGCTGATTGCTTCGGCCTCCGGTATTGCTCATCCAAACAACTTCACACTCAACACTGTGCTTCCTCTGGTCCTGAGAAACTCACCTGCTCAACCAATGCTCGAGTCTACGCATCATTTCCTTACAGATAGCTATCTGGATACAGGCTATTCCCGGGAACCAAAGCGTTCATTCTGAAAGTTACATTGCTGATTACTAGAATTGTTGGGGCTTTGTAAATTATAGAGTGTGGTCTAGACCTACTCTATCTGTAAATTGTCTCCAGATAACTGTTGTTATAATTTGATACTATAAATAAAATGTAATTGAATTGATGCTTGGAATGTTTGAGTTTGCTACAAAGAGAGCTAACTTTACCCAGCATGCCGTTCTGTAGTTTAGGAGTCCCCTCTCAGTATACTACACAGTGTGTAGCTGCAGCTAGTGAATATGTTTTTGTGTCAGCTTACGAAGAACATAACTTGTTTCTCTTAGTTTCCTCCAGACTCTCCATTCTCTTCATGTATATTCATGATCATCTCTGCCTCAGTTTGTGTGTCCAGATTGAAACTTGTGTGCGTGTTGTGGTTTACCTGTGTTATCATTATTAGGCTATAATGAGTGTCCTGGAGGCCTCGGAGCTCCCAGGTGTCTCAGTGACCAGCAGATTAATAGAATTAAAGGCTTGCAATGAGGCATTCAAGGGACTATGCACAGGGAGCCTCTCTCTCTCTCTCTCTCTCTCTCTCTCTCTCTCTCTCTGGAGAGACTCCAGCCTGCAGACCGGCCTTCTGTCTTTACTCCCACCCTCGGTCCATCTCATCATCTCCTGCAGGAGTGTTTGTCGTGTTAAGCCCCTGTGTGTGTGTGTGTGTGTGTGTGTGTGTGTGTGTGTGTGTGTGTGTGTGTGTGTGTGTGTGCGTGTGCAATTGCTGAATCTGTCTTCATTTCAGATCAACAAAGGTCCGTTTAAAAGATTTTCGTCAGATTTTGAGAGGCTCTAGTCACGCTCATCCCGCTCGTCATTTCCGGGTTAGCGCTCCACCAATCAGATCGGTCATTGAGTCCCACTGCCCGCCCTCCGATTCAACAAGTCAAATCGGCCAAAATGAAGGCCGACGGCTCCTCCAACTGACGACAGCACGTCACAAACCGAACAGACTCGAGTCACCGACCTCGCCAGACTGTCCCACGGCCGATTATCGCGTTGGTGTGTCAGCGCCTTTAAAAAAACGGGCCATTACACAAATGAATTTATGGCATTTCCTACAAAAAGAGTTATATGATGTACAGTATGTCCCATGCAGAAGAAGATTTTCTTATTTTTACCACGGGGGACCGCCCCATGAACGACTGTTTTGATTAATTATTTTTTAATTCCTAAAACGCTAAAGGGGTGAACATCCACATGAACAACCATTGGCATGTTATCATTGTCCGTGTTATTTTTTAGGTGTTTGGAGCCCTGGTGTTTATAGGGTGACTTCTGTACTTTTCAACCTGGGGCCTGTTTCACAAAACCAAGATAAGGGATTAAGCTGGTTATCCTGGATGAATTTAGCCTTGACTCGGTTTCACGAAAGCAGAGGCACATAAATCACCATGGAGATTTATTCTGTGCAGCTAGCCTGGTCCTGACCAGGCTAACAGCCAGGTTAACAGCTAGCCTGCTCCTGACCAGGCTAACAGCCAGGCTAACAGCCAGGATTTATTTAATCCTGGAACCTTTTCTGTTCACTCAGCAGTGGTTTTACCTTATTGTTATCAGCCTGGATTAAAATACAACAGGTGCATATTGCTGTTCATTTAAGTACTGTTATTATTTAAAGTTGCGACCATTATTTTTTTTTATAATTATAAATTTGTCATTGTTACTGTTATATTGCTGTATGAAGACTGCTGTTCATATTGTTGTAAGAAGTTTGATGAATATATTATGGAAATTGTTGAGATAATTAAAAAAGGCTGATAAAATTTCAAATGAGTTTTAAATGAAGTCTATTACTAAGGGCAATACATACAATGCTGTACATTTCTATAGTTGACCAATATACCTTCAATTATTTTAGTGTATCATTTCTTTTTTTATTCTTTAACAATAAGGATCATGTTTGTTCTGCTTCCATGTACATTGTATTTGGCATTCTTAGCACACAATTTGTGTTGTCCAGTAAACTGGGACTATAATTTGGGAGGATTGTACAATTTTAAGAACATATCCTAACTGTACAATCCTCCCAAATTATAGACTTAGTTCACTGGACCAGTAACTATCTAGTGATGTAGGCTACTGTACGTTCATGTAACAACAGGGAGAGGACACCTTAATGGTTTTTGACCTTATATTTTGCCTGGGGGGAAATAACTGATGAATATACTCTGTTCCATTCATGTTTATAGTGTGCATGGAATTTATCACTTTATTATCTTTATAGTTTCTAGATTTTACAGTGCAATTTCTTCAGTGTCTTTATTTTCTATGTCCATATATACCAGGGAGCAAGGCATATCATATGTAGAGAAGGAAACTCGTCCTCTATAAAAAATAAAAAAACGCGAGTTAAAGCGTGACAGATAATAGTGGACAGACTGAATGATAGTCTAAAAATATACATTTATGAACTACTGCTCTTAAATGAAACCATTCAATGTGTCACTTGTCATTTGCAAAAACGAACACCTGTACACTTTGCATTAAAAGCGAGTAGTGGAAGTTAATATGACTTAGGAAATTAATATTTTAGCCAATGAGAGAGAGGGAGGAACAGAGTGAAAGAGATATTTAGGCTTCATATTCTAGCGTTGTAGAAAATGGATCTTCATGGTAAATTTCCTGAGTAACATTATCTTCTGCTTACTTTTAAGGCAAAGAGTACAATTGTTAATTTGTGCAAATGATTAGTAGCCTAATCATTGAATGGTAGGATTATGAGGGTTTCCATTCAGAGCAGAGGTCAGTTAATGTAGATATTTAGGCTGCTTACGCATTCAGTCGGTCCGTGATCGTCTGCTGCTTTCTCTCTCTCTCTGTTTCAGTACAGCGTTCATGTTATTTTCTTTTTATTCAAATAATGTGTTTCACGTCATCATACTTCAACAAGAAGCTGCTGCTCTCTCTGTATAAAGTAGTCTATGAACAATGAGTATTCTCCATTTTGGCATCAGTAAATCTGTGATCGACCTCGAGGTCTTTTGAGGAAATCCGTGGACGCCAAGATCTATCTGAATTAGTTCAGCCTGACTCGACCTAGTCTCTCCTCCTCAGCTCCTAGTCTCTCCTCCTCAGCTCCTAGTCTCTCCTCCTCAGCTCCTAGTCTCTCCTCCTCAGCTCCTAGTCTCCCTCCTCAGCTCCTAGTCTCTCCTCCTCAGCTCCTAGTCTCTCCTCCTCAGCTCCTAGTCTCTCCTCCTCAGCTCCTAGTCTCTCCTCCTCAGCTCCTAGTCTCTCCTCCTCAGCTCCTAGTCTCTCCTCCTCAGCTCCTAGTCTCTCCTCCTCAGCTCCTAGTCTCTCCTCCTCAGCTCCTAGTCTCTCCTCCTCAGCTCCTAGTCTCTCCTCCTCAGCTCCTAGTCTCTCCTCCTCGGCTCCTAGTCTCTCCTCCTCGGCTCCTAGTCTCTCCTCCTCAGCTCCTAGTCTCTCCTCCTCAGCTCCTAGTCTCTCCTCCTCAGCTCCTAGTCTCTCCTCCTCAGCTCCTAGTCTCTCCTCCTCAGCCTGGCTCGGCCTTCGTGAAACGCACCAAGCCAGGATGCACAGATTAGACTAGGTCAAGCCTCGCTTTATCAGTTATCCTGGATTTAGATATTCTGCTTTTGTGAAACAGGCCCCGGGATCTTATTTTACTCTGTTTTTGTGTCTAAGTGACTGATGGTAAGGCAAGGGGGCTTTATTTGTGTAGCACATTTCAGCAACAGGGCAATTGAAAGTGCTTTACATAAAACATTACACAAAAAGAGCAGTTAAAAATGATAAAATACCAAAATAGAAGTTACAGTGCAGTATAAGAAAATAAACATTTAAGAGCATTTAAAAATAGTTAAAAATATAAAAGCAGATTATTCTCTTTATATGCTTATATAGATTGTCATGCAGTTTCAGCAATGCATCTTCAGTATAAGAAATGAACAATTATTTAAAGAAAGGCAACATCGAAAAGAGGTCTTCAGCCTTCTTTTGAAAGAACTGAGAGTTGCGGTAGAACTGCAGTTTGTTGCAGATATGGGGACTGTATTCATATATAGCGCTTTTTTAGTCTTAATGACTACTCAAAGCACTTTAACATAGCACAGGAACCATTCACCATTCAGACACTGTGGTCGAGGCTGCCGTACAAGGTGCCACCTCCTCATCAGATAAACACTCACACACATTTACACTCAGATGCGCAACATCGGTGGAAACTCAAAAAAACTGAACGCTGCTTCTGCCTGTTTAGTTCTGTTTCTGGGCACAGCAAGCAGACCTTTTCCCAGACCACCTGAGAGGTCTGGGTGGGTCATAGTGTAGTAGCCGATCAGAAATGTAATTCGGCCCTAAACCGTTTAGTGATTTATAAACCAGTAAAAGTATTTTGAAATCAATTCTTTGAGGCACAGGAAGCCAGTGTAGAGACTTCAGTACTGGAGTGATGTGATCCACTTTCTTGGTTTTAGTGAGGACTCGAGCAGCAGCGTTCTGAATCAGCTGCAGCTGTCTGAGTGATTTTTTTAGGGAGACCTGTAAAGACACCGTTACAGTAGTCAAGTCTACTGAAGATAAAAGCATGGACAAGTTTTTCCAGATCCTGCTGAGACATAAGTCCTTTAACCATTGATATATTCTTAAGGTGATAGTAAGCTGACTTTGTAATTGTCTTTATGTAGCTGGTGAAATTCAGGTCTGAATCCATGACTACACCAAGATTTCTGGCTTTGTCTGTTGTTTTTAACATTGTCGACAACAATCTTTGACATTGGCCCATTATTAAAATTAGTAAAAGTTCTGTTGTTTCCACTGATAGACTTCTAAGTGTCTGACAACATTATGGGATGGATCCCTACAGAGATAGACCTTTTTAGTTAAAGAGTAAGATCCTTTTAGTTTAACATGAAACAGCCCCGAAATCACCATTGTTACATTACAGCCCGGTTCACGGTTGCTGGTTACAGCGTTCTTGCTCAATACTGGAGCAATTTAAAAACTTTAGACAACCTTTAGACACCAATGCATCGGAAAATGGGGTCCAGGTTGAAAAATAGACTGACAGGCTGACCTGTTTTGCAGCTCTTTTTTACGGGTTGATGTGATGTAGAATCATTTCTTTAGCTAAGTGGTTCTCAAGCTTTTTTCAATAATGTTCCCCCCTTTCAACAGTGTTTTAAGCCATGTACCCCCTAACCAGCATGGATCATTTTTGGCAGAAAAAAAAAGTCTCTATAAAGAGGAAGAATACAGCGATGTCAGAGAAAGATTTATTAAACAACATTCAAAGGCTGATCAAGAAAGGAGACAAAAACTTGGAAAAAGACGGAAGTAAGGCAAGAATAGGTTGAAAATAGTAATAAAAACTTAGAAAAAAACACAGTAGAAAGAAGGACCAAAGGGACAAAAAATTCAAATAAGCGACAAACTTTGAAAAAAGTGACAAAAAACGAGAAAAATTTCAAAGAAAAAAGACAGTTAGGAAGAAAGGCAAGAATAGGTCAAAACAAATGACAAAAAGGTGACAAACTTCAAAAACAGCGACAAAAACTTTGAAAAAAAAAAAAAAAAGCCAGTCCTCCAAAGTACCCCCATTTGAGAAACACTGTCTTAGAGGCTGGTAGAAACCTGCAGTCTCAGCTTTGAGTCCCAGGAGCTTTCATTAGTGCCTGTAATCAGCGTTATCCTCTGAGCTCTGATAAACAGTACTACTGGGCCTCTCTCTTTGCTCCCAGAGGGCTAATTACCATCAGAAACTGTTGATAAGTGTTTAGTTAGGGAGCCGCTCACAGTGGACTCATTAACAATCGCGTTTGTTTCAGAAACATTAACGCTCATTACGAGCTGCTGTGGCAACTGGAACAACAAGAATGATGAAACTGTTGGACCATTAGGGGGCAGTGTAGTCCCCTGAGCTCCCAATATGCAACAGTTTATAGTTTATACTGTTTTTGGCATACTGTTCACAACAAAGTTTCACAACGCAAAACTCTTGATGTTCAAGAGTGCACCTGGAGTCAGGCAGTTACCTTATTACCACTACATATCCCACGTTACACTGGTTTATAGTGTATAGCCAGTACTGCTCTTGGACAATCAGAATTATGATCATGTATATTGGTTAATGGTCCAATGTGTAACGTGTTTACATACTGCTCCACCTGTGTGTGTGTGTGTGTGTGTGTGTGTGTGTGTGTGTGTGTGTGTGTGTGTGTGTGTGTGTGTGTGTGTGTGTGTGTGTAAGGGACATACAGGACATACTGCTCCGCCAAAAAAGCAATACTGAAAAGAGCAAGAGACTGGCTTTTTGAACCGTGAAGGTTAACGTAGCTGTAATACGTACTGTGAACTGTGTGGCGAGAGAGAGAGTTGATTGTGATATATGATCTCAACGCTAGATGGGAGAAATTCCCACACAATGGACCTTTTAAGTATACTGACACAAAGAGGGGATGGGACTAAGGTAGGGGGGGTCAAACTCAATTTCACTTAGGTCCACACTGTTAAATTAGAATCCCATCAAGGGCCAGACATATATATAGTTTATTAACATGCTTTTATTTGGGAAAAGTAAAATATTTTTGACCTGAATGATGAAACTGTTGTGTTATGAAATTAATAACATTGGGGTTAAATCCCGTTTCTGGTGAGCAAATGAATGAGCTTGGCTTTCAGTCTGGTGTTTATCTCTGACTCAGCAGGGTTTGCAGACCACAAACACCGTCACAGTGGCTTCTGTAAATCTTCTGGTTTTCTGTTTCGGGGCTTTAAAACACACGTTTTGAAGGATGAAAACACAAACCAAACATTGTCACCACAGCAGTGACCTGGCTGATTGGGAGGATTTGAGTCTCGAAACATCACAGAAATAAACTATTTACAGCTTTTTGGTCATATTTTCTGCACCAGAGAAGCTGGAATTAGTTTAGTTTCTAGCTTTTTGTCTGATAGGCAAAACGTTTCAAACATACGCTGACGACCTGAACTGATAAAAGTGATGTGTAGAGACTTCAGAGTAGTAATAAACTTTAAAAATGTTACATTTGTGACAATGCATTTTGTACCTGTGTGTGTGTGTGCGTGTATGTGTCTGTGTGTGTGTGTTCTGTGAGTTTTGTGGGCCCAAAATGCTGGACCCCACAACTTTAAAGGGCTGTTTGAGGGTTAAGACTTGGTTTTAGGATTAGTGTTAGCATTAGGTTATGGTTAAGGTGAGGGTAAGGGTTAAGGTTAGGCATTTAGTTGTGATGGTTAAGGTTAGGGTAAGGGTTAAGGTTAGGCATTTAGTTGTGATGGTTAAGGTTAGGGTAAGGGTTAAGGTTAGGCATTTAGTTGTGATGGTTAGGGTAAGGGTTAAGGTTAGGCATTTAGTTGTGATGGTTAAGGTTAGGGTAAGGGTTAAGGTTAGACATTTAGTTGTGATGGTTAAGGTGAGGGTAAGGGTTAAGGTTAGGCATTTAGTTGTGATGGTTAAGGTTAGGGTAAGGGTTAAGGTTAGGCATTTAGTTGTGATGGTTAAGGTTAGGGTAAGGGTTAAGGTTAGGCATTTAGTTGTGATGGTTAAGGTGAGGGATTATAAAATGGAAATACTCAACTAAAGTAAAGTAGCTCAAAGCTTTGCAGTAGTTGAGTAAATGTACTTAGTTACTTTCCTCCGCTGAGCCTCATTATTATACACATAAAGAGGAACTTGCTCCAGGAAGATGAAGAGAAATAGATGAGACTTTGGCTCCGCCTGCTGCTAACTCCATTAACTGCAGCTTTCATCACTCGCTTCATCATTACTTTTTCTACATTTTTGTCACTATTTTCTACATTTTTGTCACTATTTTCTACATTTTTGTCACTTTTCTACAAATTTTTGTCACTTTTTTCTAAATTTTTGTCACTTTTTCTATATTTTTGTCACTATTTTCTACGTTTTTTTTCGTGCCCCTGGTACACTAACTGACTTCCAGTGAGAGGAAGGGAGGCCAGACCGGGGCTGAGCCCGCGCACAGGCCTCACAGTCGGCCTCCCTGCCTGGCCCACACACCCCCTAATGGATGTGTGGACTCTGCCGTTTTCATGTAACAATACTTTGAAATTGTTTTTCTTGCCCCTGGTTGTGTTTGAGACTAACAGGGGCAAGAAAAACAATGGGGCCCACGGCTGACAAAAGCTTGGATCAAGGGCTGACTTTCGACAGATCGCAGCGAGGGATCTGCTCTGCTACGTAGGAAACCCTGACCCAGAATCCGGTCGTCTGGAAGTGATTTAGCACCAGGTTCTCCACAAACATGCGGTGCGAGATAGGAGAGGGGCGACCATCATCCGGCCGCACCCCAGCCCTGTCACGAACGGCCATACTCACCGACCGAAGCCGCAAAGACACAAAAGGTGCAATAGATTAAAGATTCAAGATTAACTTTATTTTCCCACAACGTGGGAAATTTGTCTCCCATGCTGCAGCCATAGTAAAAACAAATAAACACAGACAGCATGTACAAACATCAAATACTGTACAATACTATACCACAGGCCGTACTATGGTCCTGATTGTGTATAAAAACCTACACGGTGTCATGCAATACACTGGTTAAACATTACTCAAAACAAATAAAGAAAAGAGAGATCACAAATACAACTATTACATATTTCCATGCAGGCCTGTTCTGCCTTTACTTGTGGTTATTTAGAAGCTTAATAGACACTGGGATAAATGAGTTTTAAAGTCTACAGCGAGAGAGGGGGAATGACATGCTACAAAGGGCCGCGGCACTCTAACAGCTGAGCTACCCAGGCGCCCCTTTTTTCTACATTTTTGTTCATGTTTTTACACTTTTTGGTGAATTTTTCTGTTTTTTGTGGCTATTCTCGAGTGTTTTTTTATGTTTTTGCCGTCTGACACTTGTATAACTGTTTTTGTTTGTTTTGATGTTTTTTTAATGCTTCTTTTTTGGGGTGTTTTCCATGCTTTTTATGCTTTATGCTTATTCATTGTTATGTGATTTAATTTGTTCTTCACTGGGTCTTATTTTTAGTTGTTTGTTTTCTGCTTGTGAAGCACTTTGTGACTGTGCGTAAAAGCTGCTTTAGTACATAAACTTCCTTCTTTCTATTTCTTATGTGCCAAAACCACACACCTACATTTCCCACAATGCATCTGGACGGACTCAGGTTTCTCAGACTCTCGTCCTGCCTTCAACACCCAGGGTTCAGATTCCAGTTCCTCCTCCTTCTCCGTGTGTGTGTGGGGGGTGGGCAGCAGAGCGAGAACTGTCAGCTGCTGGGAGAACTGGAAGTTTTAGTCAAACACTACAAGAGGAAACCAGCGAAAGCTGCAGCTACCACAGTGAGTCTGAATCTATTATTACTGTCTGGGACCTTTCAGGTTTCTTACTGGGACTACTGGGACTACTGGGACTGCTTCTCTCACTCTCACAAACTCACAAACACCGCAGACTCTCAGATCTGTTTACTTCTACATCTGCAGATCAAATCAGAAGCTCAGTCACAGCTCTGGACTTAAATCACAGCTCTGGGCATGACTCAGACTTAATTTCTAGATGTTTAGATGTTTAAAGATTAAAGCAGCTTTCTTTCATTAAAGAAAATATTGCAAAAGTGTGGCTGTTTAATCCCGAGAAGATGCAGAAAACTGCATTTATTTCAAGCAGGTTAAAGTACTGTGATGCAACCTTTACTGGGTTGCCAAAAACAACAAGCAATTGGCCAAGTAAAATAAATGCAAAAGTTTGCTTTCGGGATCAACTAAACAACTAGAAGAAGAAGAAAGAAAAGTCTTCATTCTTGATTTAAAGGGGAATTATGCAGTTTTTTTTTAGTTTAATTTAACTTAACTGAACAGCTTTGGTTATATAACTTTCTTTGGGTTGAATGGTGGTCGTCTCGCTCCCCCCTAGCACCTGTGAGCGGAAAAACTACCCTTGCAACTTTCGGCCGGCGAGACGCCAGCCTCAGCATCAGGAAGTATGGCGTGATGTCAGGTCTCGCCATGTCACTGATTGCTTCACGGCACTGCACACATACAGGAACCGGCTAGCTATAAGAACAAGTCAGCGATAGAGTTTTTCACAATATGGTCATGGCTGAGCCGGCAAAAAAGAAGCAGAAAGCTAGGAAAGCATTGTCGGAGGAACAGAGAAAAAGGAAACAGCAGACTGACCGAGAGAAACCTGTAGTGGGGGCTCTATAGAGAAACCTGTAGGGGGGGCTCTATAGAGAAACCTGTAGGAGCTCTATAGAGAAACCTGTAGGGGGGGCTCTATAGAGAAACCTGTAGGGGAGCTCTATAGAGAAACTTGTAGCTCTATAGAGAAACCTGTAGGGGAGCTCTATAGAGAAACTTGTAGCTCTATAGAGAAACCTGTAGGGGGGGCTCTATAGAGAAACTTGTAGGGGGGCTCTATAGAGAAACCTGTAGGGGGAGCTCTATAGAGAAACCTGTAGGAGCTCCATAGAGAAACCTGTAGGGGGGGCTCTATAGAGAAACCTGTAGGGGGAGCTCTATATCGAAACCTGTAGGGGGGGCTCTATAGAGAAACCTGTAGGGGAGCTCTATAGAGAAACCTGTAGGGGGGGTTCTATAGAGAAACTAGAAGAAATGGCCAAAACTTCATAGCGCCCCTTTAAAAGAACTGTTTGTTGTTTTCTGGGAGTTTGTTCCAGATCCATTATGTGGTGCATAGAAACTGAATGCTATTCCTCCGTGTTTAGTTCTGACTCGGTAGACGGAAAGCCTACCTGTGCCAGACCAACTTCTCTCACTGTCAGCGGTGGAAAGTACATTCACACATTCACTCGAGTAGGCTGCTCCCAGTTAGCGTTTCCTCTCTACATTTCAGTTTAAAGTCGCTCTAGAGGAGGTCACACATTTTATTATGTGAGCTAGCTGAAACTGAAAACGAAGTTCATTACAGTTGTTTAAGTTGTGCATGTGAGAGCTTTTCAGTTGTGTATATGAGATTGTTGCCTTTTTGCTGCCTTTTCGTCGCCTTTTTGTGTAGGTATGTAGATGCGAGCGTTTCAGTAGTGTGTGTGAGGCTCAGACTATTATTCTTAAATTTTTGATAGGATCCCTACAAAAGCTATGTTTTTATCCACTTGTCAATGGAATTATCTAAAGTTTCGCTAAAAACATTCAGTGTGTTTACATCCAACGGCTTTAAAGGTCCCATGACATGCTGCTTTTTGGATGCTTTTATATAGACCTTAGTGGTCCCCTAATACTGTTTCTGAAGTCTTTTTTATATAGACCTTAGTGGTCCCCTAATACTGTATCTGAAGTCTCTTTTATATAGAACTTAGTGGTCCCCTAATACTGTTTCTGAAGTCTTTTTTATATAGACCTTAGTGGTCCCCTAATACTGTATCTGAAGTCTCTTTTATATAGACCTTAGTGGTCCTCTAATACTGTATCTGAAGTCTCTTTTATATAGACCATAGTGGTCCTCTAATACTGTATCTGAAGTCTCTTTTATATAGTGTGGTCCCCTAATACTGTATCTGAAGTCTCTTTTATATAGACCTTAGTGGTCCTCTAATACTGTATCTGAAGTCTCTTTTATATAGACCATAGTGGTCCTCTAATACTGTATCTGAAGTCTCTTTTATATAGACCTTAGTGGTCCCCTAATACTGTATCTGAAGTCTCTTTTATATAGACCTTAGTGGTCCCCTAATACTGTATCTGAAGTCTCTTTTATATAGACCTTAGTGGTCCCCTAATACTGTATCTGAAGTATCTTTTATATAGACCTTAGTGGTCCCCTAATACTGTATCTGAAGACTCTTTTATATAGACCTTAGCGGTCCCCTAATGCTGTATATAATAATGGCCTTGACCAACTGCCATGCTTCACTCTTTTGAAAGCCATGATGTCTCTTTTTCTCATGGGTGGGCCAAATTCTCTGGGTGGGCAAAGCAGAGAAATGGGAGGTAACCTTGCTCCTTATGACCTCATAAGGAGAAGATTCCTGATTGGTCCATCTGAGCTTTCATTTTCTCAAAGGCAGAGCAGGATACCCAGGGCTCGGTTTACACCTATCGCCATTTCTAGCCACCGGGGGACCATAGACAGGCTGGGGGAACGCATATTAATGTAAAAAAACCCATAAAGTGACATTTTCATGCCATGGGACCTTTAAATCAAATAAAAACCTGTTGCTTAATGTCACATACTGTTTTGCAATCAAATTGGTATCTTGAATAGTTTTGTATACAGTAGTTGCACAACATTCAAGCAAACATTTGCAAACAAAGTTTGCCAGCAAAAATGTATCGCGCCGTCTACCTACAGATGAATAATATTGCAGAAGTTGTAATAGTGCTTATGTGCCAGCTGATAGCGACATATCAGGCCAAAAAAGGACAACAACAACGCTATCAAAACACCACTATGGTGATGCAGTTGCACGTAAATGCCAGCCGACGACGATTTTTGCTATTTATAATAGCCATTATACAATATTTTGCTTGTAAATTAAATTTAAAAAGTCTCTCCTCTCCTTGTTCGTCCACTTTTATCTGTCTTTTTTGACACCCGCCATGTCTGCAATGAAAGCCTCGCTCTGGCCGTCCTCCGCCCGCCTCTGGCTACCCAACCCTTGTGGTTTAGATGAGTCAGGAACATTGGAGTACAAGCAGGCTTCGCTCATCCCGTGCGAATGCACCACCCAAATGATAGTAATCCCGTGTGAATAAGGCTTGAACCTACATTGTGTAATTTTTTTAGTTGATTCTTAGCAACAAAAAAAAACTTTGTTCTTTTCACAAATATGTAATGTGTAATTACTTCCAACAACTAATTAAAGTATTCTCGTAAGTGTGGAATCTGACAATTAGAATCATTCAGAATACACATGAGCGTGTTGCTCGAATCGCGGCTGCCATGTTGCACAAAGAGGGACATACAGTACAGGCCAAAAGGTTGGACACACCTTCTCATTCAATGTGTTTCTTTATTTTCATGACTATTTACATTGTAGATTCTCACTGAAGGCATCAAAACTATGAATGAACACATATGGAATTATGTACTTAACAAAAAAGTGTGAAATAACTGAAAACATGTCTTATATTTTAGATTATTCAAAGTAGCCACCCTTTGCTTTTTTTTGATAACCTCCGCCTTTCGCGCTTTTACACTCAGTGGCACCGTGACGAATGCCAGGGGAAGATTACTCGCGACTGCCGGCAGATTTGAAAGCCCGTTGAAGATTCTCGAGGACATGTAACGGAGTCGCCAAGGAAGCGAAAAAAGAGAATTAAAAATGACACCGCGACAGGCAAAGCAACAAGGCCACAGTTAATATTGGAGTGGTTAGGACAGCTGTGTGTAAACGATAGAGATGCTAAGAGCTAATTTTGGGTTCGGCCACCGAAGGAGGAAGGGCTAGAAAGTAATATTCAGTGGGTTGTCATATACAATGTCATCGCTGGATGGGAGAAATTCTTACACAACGTAGCTTTAAGTTAACGGTGTATGTCTGTATGTATGTTTGTGAGGCCCTGTACAGACTGGGAAAACAATTTTCCCCCCAGTGAACAATAAAGACTGTGTGTCGTTGTGACTCAGTGTGCGAGGTTTATAGCCCGAATTTCCATGAAACTTGGTGGCAGGGTGTAGGATGGCTTAAGATAAGATGAGATAGACTTTCTTAATCCCACAATGGGGAAATGTCCTCTTCCTAGTGGGATGGTAATTATAGAGGAATAGAATATCCATAATTTTTAAAGTTGTATAACTTTAATTAATTTAATTAAGATTTTAACCGTTATTACAAGGTTTTGTATGTATTAGCTTAGTTGTGAGGGGTCTCAGGGTCCCTATGTCATCTTCATGGTGGGATGGTAATTGTGGAAGGATAAATTATCCTTAGTTTTTTAGTTTCATAATTTTTCATAATTATTTTAATTTTTATAATTATTATTATTATTTTAACTTCTCAGCTCAAAATACAAAAATGTACATCAGAATAACACAAATACACATTAAGTAGACATACGAGACAAAAATATACATGAAGTATAAGAAATAGAAAATATACAGTATAATTAGTTATAATAATAATAATAATAATAGTAATAAAACAAACATTTACGCAATTAACACCCTTATATAAACAGACAGTATATGAACACAGATATACAGATGAGTAAGGTGTGGATGAATAGAAATGGCATATTGAACAGTTGAAGGTAACAGAGAGTAGTAAATAAATAAATATGTATAGTGCAGAATATTGTCCAGTGATGGCTCAAGGGAGAACCGATTAAATCTCGGAGGGAATCTGAATCACAGTGAAGATACACAAAGTATTTTTTCACTTTCGTTAACATGGCGAGACTTTCGTTATGTCACAGAAATAACAAGGACACAGAAAGATTAAAAAGGACGTGGGAAATCAACCTCAGTGTAGCAGGAAACGATAGATCCCTTATCATCAGAGGAATGTCAACAGAGGGAAAGACAGGCTGCTGATTGTGTGTGGGAGTTTAATCTCAATTCTCTGCAAAACACCAGTCTATTAATTGTTACACCACACTCATAAAAAAGACAACAACTTACTGATAAAAAGCTTTTTTGTTCTCCCAAAAAAATCACTTAAACTTAACTACCAGTAAGTAGTTTTGGTGCCGAAACCTAACCAAACTGCAACCGTTTAACAACCTTTTTCCTGGATGCAAAGTCTTGTGTTTTCTCCTTAACTTCTTCCAGGACATGAACACAACTTGGGACAACAGTCATGACCAGTCGAACGACGAACGCCGTGCAACCAGTAACCAGTAACGTAGCTCAAGCAAGGCGTTCGTGGTTCGACTGGTAATGACCATTTTCCCAAGATGGCGCCTGCCTGTATAGGTGAACGGTACTGTCTTTATAATCTATCTTTTTAATAAACTGTCTGTACACTTACAAAGTTCTCAGTGCTTCGGTTTACACGTAGGGACCCTCATTATGCTACCGTGGAAGTGTGGTGCTATTTTGAGCCTTTTTAGTGGTGTAGAAATAGTGATCTACCCTCTGCCCCAAAGGCTAGCGTTAGCAGCTAATCAGCGGTTTGCGCTAGCTTGTTTCAAGCTAAAGATGCATCAGATAGCATGAAAACATGTCCCAGAGAACGGTACACTTGATACACATGTGATTAATCCCCCTAGGTTCATTTTGGCCAGAATTGTCCTTTAACTTCTTCAAGGACATGAACACCTGTTTCCTGGGTGAAAATCTTGTGTTTTCTCCTTAACTTCTTCAGGACATGAACACCTGTTTCCTGGGTGAAAGTCTTGTGTTGTCTCCTTAACTTCTTCAAGGACATGAACACCTGTTTCTTGGGTGAAAGTCTTGTGTTTTCTCCTTAACTTCTTCAGGACATGAACACCTGTTTCCTGGGTGAAACTCTTGTGTTTTCTCCTTAACTTCTTCCAGGACATGAACACCTGTTTCCTGGGTGAAACTCTTGTGTTTTCTTCTTAACTTCTCCCAGGACATGAACTCCTGTTTCATGGGTGAAAGTCTGGTGTTTTATCCTTAACTTGATTTTCAAATTTGTTTATTATTAGGATAAACCCCATGAGAAGTATCATCTCATTTTCAAGAGAGAAGTGAAACATCTAAACCAAAACCAACAACAACACCTGCATATGTTCATCAATACATTACAACCACCAAAAGGCCAAGATGGCCAATAATAAGTAAATAAGTAGACAGTGTGAGTGAATTTCTAACTACAGTCAAATATAAACATTAGATATGGACAGTAGATATAAGGATTGCATTCATCTTTAATAACAGAGGCAATTTATCTTAAAGTGAGCAGACAGGGCATGTTTAAACAACCCCAGTATACAAATTGATCTTATTTCCACAGATAGATAATTCCAATCTGCTTGAGCCTTAAACTTAAAAGCTCTTTTGGTTTGCCAATGGGTTTTTTAACTCGCGGGACAGTGAAGTAATTTTCGATTAAATTTTATATATAGTATCAAATCGTAACAAGAGTTATCTCGAGAAACTTTACAGATGGAGTAGGTCTAGACCACACTCTATAATTTACAAAGACCCAACAATTCTAATAATTCCCCCAAGAGCAAGCAGCGTGACAGTGGCGAGGAAAAACTCCCTATTAGGAAGAAACCTTGGACAGACCCAGGCTCTTGGTAGGCGGTGTCAGACAATGCCAGTTGGGGGTGTGATGAACAGTGGCAATAATAGTCACAATAAAGTATTTTTTCACTTTTGTTAACATGGCGAGACTTTCGTTATGTCACAGAAATAACAAGGACACAGAAAGATTAAAAAGAAGGAGGCGAGAAATCAACCTCAGTGTAGCAGGAAACGAAAGATCCCTTATCATCAGAGGAATGTCAACAGAGGGAAAGACAGGCTGCTGATTGTGTGTGGGAGTTTAATCTCAATTCTCTGCAAAACACCAGTCTATTAATTGTTACACCACACTCATAAAAAAGACAACAGCTTACTGATGAAAAGCTTTTTGTTCTCCCAAAAAAATCACTTAAACTTAACTACCAGTAAGTAGTTTTGGTGCCGAAACCTAACCAAACTGCAACCGTTTAACAACCTTTTTCCTGGATGCAAAGTCTTGTGTTTTCTCCTTAACTTCTTCCAGGACATGAACACAACTTGGGACAACAGTCATGACCAGTCGAACGACGAACGCCGTGCAACCAGTAACCAGTAACGTAGCTCAAGCAAGGCGTTCGTGGTTCGACTGGTAATGACCATTTTCCCAAGATGGCGCCTGCCTGTATAGGTGAACGGTACTGTCTTTATAATCTATCTTTTTAATAAACTGTCTGTACACTTACAAAGTTCTCAGTGCTTCGGTTTACATGTAGGGACCCTCATTATGCTACCGTGGAAGTGTGGTGCTATTTTGAGCCTTTTTAGTGGTGTAGAAATAGTGATCTACCCTCTGCCCCAAAGGCTAGCGTTAGCAGCTAATCAGCGGTTTGCGCTAGCTTGTTTCAAGCTAAAGATGCATCAGATAGCATGAAAACATGTCCCAGAGAACGGTACACTTGATACACATGTGTGATTAATCCCCCTAGGTTCATTTTGGCCGGAATTGTCCTTTAACTTCTTCCAGGACATGAACACCTGTTTCCTGGGTGAAAGTCTTGTGTTGTCTCCTTAACTTCTTCAGGACATGAACACCTGTTTCCTGGGTGAAAGTCTTGTGTTTTCTCTTTAACTTCTTCAGGACATAAACACGTGTTTCCTGGGTGAAAGTCTTGTGTTTTCTCCTTAACTTCTTCAGGACATGAACACCTGTTTCCTGGGTGAAAGTCTTGTGTTTTCTCCTTAACTTCTTCCAGGACATGAACACCTGTTTCCTGGGTGAAAGTCTTGTGTTTTCTCCTTAACTTCTTCCAGGACATGAACACCTGTTTCCTGGGTGAAACTCTTGTGTTTTCTCCTTAACTTCTTCAGGACATGAACACCTGTTTCCTGGGTGAAAGTCTTGTGTTTTCTCCTGAACTTCTTCAGGACATGAACACCTGTTTCCTGGGTGAAAGTCTTGTGTTTTCTCCTTAACTTCTTCCAGGACATGAACACCTGTTTCCTGGGTGAAAGTCTTGTGTTTTCTCCTTAACTTCTTCCAGGACATGAACACCTGTTTCCTGGGTGAAACTCTTGTGTTTTCTCCTTAACTTCTTCAGGACATGAACACCTGTTTCCTGGGTGAAAGTCTTGTGTTTTCTCCTGAACTTCTTCAGGACATGAACACCTGTTTCCTGGGTGAAAGTCTTGTGTTTTGTCCTTAACTTCTTCAGGACATGAACACCTGTTTCCTGGGTGAAAATCTTGTGTTTTCTCCTGAACTTCTTCAGGACATGAACACCTTTTTGTGTTTTGTTTTTTGTTTATTATTAGGATAAACCCCATGAGAAGTATCATCTCATTTTCAAGAGAGAAGTGAAAAATCTAAACCAAAACCAACAACAACAACACCTGCATATGTTCATCAATACATTACAACCACCAAAAGGCCAAGATGGCCAATAATAAGTAAATAAGTAGACAGTGTGAGTGAATTTCTAACTACAGTCAAATATAAACATTAGATATGGACAGTAGATATAAGGATTGCATGCATCTTTAATAACAGAGGCAATTTATCTTAAAGTGAGCAGACAGGGCATGTTTAAACAACCCCAGTATACAAATTGATCTTATTTCCACAGATAGATAATTCCAATCTGCTTGAGCCTTAAACTTAAAAGCTCTTTTGGTTTGCCAATGGGTTTTTTAACTCGCGGGACAGTGAAGTAATTTTCAATTCAATTTTATATATAGTATCAAATCATAACAAGAGTTATCTCGAGACACTTTACAGATGGAGTAGGTATAGACCAAACTCCCTATTAGGAAGAATCCTCGGACAGACCCAGGCTCTTGGTAGGCGGTGTCTGACAATCCCGGTTGGGGGTGTGATGAACAGTGGCAAATAATAGTCACAATAAAGATAAGGAACAGTGACTTCAAATGGTAGTCGTAGTGGTTCATGTGATATCGGGGCGCTGCAGTAGAAGACAGGCAGCTGATTGTGTGTGGGATTTTAATCTCAATTCACTGCATGACACCAGTCTGTTAATGGTTACACCACACTCATAAAAAAGACAACAGCTTACTGATGAAAAGCTTTTTGTTCTCCCAAAAAAATCACTTAAACTTAACTACCAGTAAGTAGTTTTGGTGCCGAAACCTAACCAAACTGCAACCGTTTAACAACCTTTTTCCTGGGTGAAAGTCTTATGTTTTCTCCTTAACTTCTTCCAGGACATGAACACCTGTTTCCTGGGTGAAAGTCTTGTGTTTTCTCCTTAACTTCTTCCAGGACATGAACACCTGTTTCCTGGGTGAAAATCTTGTGTTTTCTCCTTAACTTCTTCAGGACATAAACACCTGTTTCCTGGGTGAAAGTCTTGTGTTTTCTCCTTAACTTCTTCCAGGACATGAACACCTGTTTCCTGGGTGAAAATCTTGTGTTTTCTCCTTAACTTCTTCCAGGATTTGTGTTCCGTCGAAAGCAAACCATATTTTTCTAAACTTAACTAAGTATTTTTAGTGCCTAAACCTGACCAAACTGCGAAACCTCTCCTGTGGGTCTCCCTCTCTCTCTCTCTCTCTCTCTCTCTCTCTCTCTCTCTCTGTCTTTCTCTTTCTCTTTGTGTAAACGTGCAGCACACACACATGCTTTATCTCAAGGAGCTTCTAGAAAACTGATGGCACAGGACAACTGCAACATGTGTGAAACGTTAAGTGTGTTACAACAGCAGGGCCTGAGAGTCTGGATGCTGAACCTTTGGGTCTGCAGTTAAAACGCCTTCTGTATTTACAGTCTGTTAGATGAGTGCGAGTTTAACCGGCGACGGACTGTGTTTGTATTTCACAGGTATTGTTCTCTTCTTCAGTCTCAGTGTGGCGATAAATTAAATCATGGGGGCCAACGACCTGAACATGACCTCTGACCCCGCGAGGCCTCGCCCTCCAGCCCGGCGCTGGAGTCCCTTCAACAGCATCAAGGTTGGTCTGCTGCATCTACTTGTGTTGACGTTTAAAAGAAAATATCTTTTATATTCTTATATATATTCTTTTATATTTCTGTCTATTTGGAAAAGAGCTCAACCGTTTGGTCCCGGAAGTAAAAATCCGTAAGGATTTACCGTCCTGTTTTCTTTCGGTCAAACTGGACCCGTTTGCAAAAACTTTCTATATCAGAACTATGACAAATGTTGTTTTTAAACGCTGAAAAAAGTGACCAAAACAGTTGGAAAAAGTGACAAAAAAAAATAAATATCAAAAACATCGCCAAAGGTGACAAATACTTCTTTTAAAAAGTGACCAAAAAATTGGAAAGAAATAAAAAAAAAAAAAAAAACGGAAAAAGCGACAAAAACACGGCAAGAAAGTGACAAAATTCGAATAAAATTGACAAAAACATCAAGAAAAGTATAGAAAGAGAAAGCCTTGCGGGGTCAGTTGAATTTGATCCGTTTACAAAAACTTTCTCTATCAGAACTAGGACAAAAGAACGCTGAAAAAGTGACAAATGTTGGAAAAAAAAAATCTACAAAACATTTTTTGAAAGCGCTGAAAAAAGTGACAAAAAACAAACCTCAAAAACATTTTTTTCAACCAAAGGTGAAAAAAAAAATGTCACTTTTTTAGTGACAAAAAAATTGTAAAGAAGTGAAAAAAACATCAGAAAAATTGACAAAAACACAATGAAAAAACTTTTTTTTCAAAAAATTGAAAAAAAAGTGACCAAATAATTGGAATAAAATCGACAGAAACGTCGAAAAGTGTAGAAAAAGAACAAGAAAATTTTGACCCAGAAAAACACAAAATTGCATGGTCAACAGGAAGACCACACAAGGATTTCAAGGCTTTTGATATGTGGCTTGTTGAAAAATGGGTCCAACATGTCAATATATATAAATATAAATATATATATATATATATATATATATATATATATATATATATATATATATATATATATATATATACACACACAAAATGTAAAACACATAAGCATACACAAGAAAATAAAGCAACAATTGCTCGCCAGAAACAAAGTCTGATCCCCTTTAATCATCCAAATTATTTAAATCAGGCAGACAGCAGACCCTTTCCTGGGAGAAGAGTAACCTGCTGAGAGAAATAACAGTTCTACATGTAACTTAAAGTGCCCATATTATGAAAAAAACACATTTTTCTGGGATTAGGGGTGTTATTTTGTGTCTCTGGTGCTTCCACATGCACACAAACCATCCCTGTTGTTTTGAGTGAGATAGGGTTTCTGAATGTGTCCTGCCTTCAGTCTCCGGGTGAGCTGGTCAACATCTGCACGGCTTTCTACGGCACCAGCCGAAACAAGGGGGCTAGCTCAGCTCGTTCTGAATTGCAAAACACTGCTACAACACACACTAGTTCACCATAAGCCATAACGCCACTTGAATCATTATATAAAAGTGCCCTTAAGATTCATGACAAAAAGCCTCGTCACTACCATCATTGTCATATTCTCACTAAATATGGCATGTTAAATCTTGAAAATGTTATATTTCACTCAAATGTTTGCTTCATTTTTAAAATGCTTCTACTCCTCCTCTGAAACAATTTGTTACACTCTGTTACACTCTGCTCTGGAAAAACAACAGGGGTAACTAGATCAGCCACAAGGGGTGAATCTAGTCTTCCACGACGCATATCTGCATTTGGGAGGACATCATTCTCCTTTGTGGCTATAAATCACTGGGAATACTCTTCCTACAGAGCTAATTTCATGCACTAACTTGCACTCATTCTCACGCTTAGCAAAGCATTGGTTGTTGTATAATCAGACTTGCTCCCACCAGTAAATTGATGTGTAACATTACTGTGTGTGTTTGGGGTGGGATAGGGGGACAATAATGACTTTAGATTTTTATGACTTTATGTATCTGTATTATATGTTGTACTGTAAATACTTTGTATTTCAATGTGCCATCTACCTGCCCAGGGACTACAGGTGGAAATTAGCAATGTGCTACAACCTAGCACAAGACATCTATTAATGTTTTTTGTGCACTGTCCCTGTTCAAATAAATAAATTACAATTACAATAATCTACAAAAGAAATACTTACATGTCCCAGTTCTGCAGGTATTCCACGCAAAGTTGGAAGTGTGCCCTCGTTTAGAAGAAGTCTCTTACCTAGTCCTTACCTAGCTACTGAGCATGTGCGACTGCCAACAAAGATGTAACAGCAGTGAGATGTCTCACTCTGTAGCTAAAACAGAGAGCTCAACACGCAGGGTGAAAAGAGGAGCTGCAGCAATGTGCAGTACGACAAAAATATGGTGTTTTTTGATAATTAAACAATGTAAACCTATTCTGGTACAACCTCTAAATACAAGTATGAACCTGCAAATGAAGGTAACATGAGCACTTTAAGAAGCGCTGTAATCTGCAGGACTTTGCAGAGGAGGCTTCCCTTCCTGACATCCATCCTGTCATTGTTCTCTGAGCTCCAACGTGTAAACATTTCCTCTCGGCATGTCGTGTCACTAAAACTCACTCGATATCTCTCACTACTTGTATCTTTTAAAGATAATGTTTTGGGCATTTGTAGGCCATTATTTGGATAGGACAGCTTAGACTTGAAAGGGGAGAGAGAGAGAGGGGGAATGACCTGCAGCAAAGGGCCCGCAAGTCGAGGAGTTAACCTCCCTATATGCATAGATATAGAACAACTTATTTAAGGTCAAAAATCAATCAACTAAAACGATGTTTGCTGTTCCTAAATGCTGCTAAGAGCTAGCTAGCAATCACCAATAACTGGCATCTCTGCCGGTCCGTTAACAGTTGCTAGGTAACGTAACTAGCTAGCTAGCTAGTTCACCAACTTTCCTGTATTTATAGTTAAAAAAAAGAAGAGAAAATTACTCTATCTACTTCTACTGACATGTGGAAAGTGATGCCAGCCTCCCGGGTCTCTTTGGTGCTTCTGGTGAAGCAGTTAGGTGCTGCACAGCTGACAACCATACTGCTGCCATGGGTGACAATAGTAAACAGTACCCTAGTAAGATGGCGGACAGTTGTGCCATTAGTTATGACGTCATGTCATATCTATTGTTCTATATCTATACAAATATGGGCGCCTGCTCTACCAGGTGAGCTAACCAGGGGCCCTCTCTCACTAGCCTACTTGTTGATGTTTCTGCATTTCATTAGTACTATAAAATAGGGTTGTTACAATACAGTTACCGGTATTAGAAATACTGCATAAAATGCCGGTATCTCTATCGGCGAGCACGCGAGTCAATGCTCCGATCCGATATGACGTAATTTAGTTACTTTAAAGGTGCCCTGCCATACAAAACCGTTTTTACTTGCATTTTTTGAAATATGTCAGGTCCATATGTGTGTTTGTGTTATGTGGTGAATGTGAAAATGAAGTGCTACCTCCTCTGTCAGCTCTAGTCACTGGACTGAAATAAGCCGAGAAATCAGACCAATCACAACAGCTGGTCAGTCTGACATCATACTGCCTGAGCTCATTACTATTCATGAGCTCGCCCAGTTGGGCTGGGGTAAAGGATTCTGACAGCCAGGCTCTCATTGGCTAGCTGTTAGCCAATCAGAGTCAAACAGCTTAGGTTGTTGAATATTAATGAGAACTGGCACAAATCGAGCTGAGTCTTCCTGCAGGCTTTCTATACCGCGCTAGAATGGCTTGAAACAAGGTAACCAAGGCATTATTTCCACAACAAATGTTACAGAGTCCACGGTAGAACTTACCACAGACATTACCACAAAGTCATGAAATACGTGTGGCAGGGCACCTTTAATATAGTTTAGTTATTTTATTAACTGAGCAGGTTTGTATGAGAACCTTTATACATGTACCAGCCTAACAGAAAATGTTCTCCATTTTAACTGGAGCCACATACATCATTTCCATCATAGTTGCTGAACAAATTATGTCTGGGAGTGTTTTTTAGGGAGGACAGTTTGGTTTATTCATCATCTTCCTCTTCTTTCTGTCTTCCTAATCTCCCTCCCTCTCTCTCTCTCTCTCTCTCTCTCTGCAGTTCTTTGTGTTTTGCCACAGTTTGCTGCAGCTGGCGCAGCTGTTGGTGTCGGGCTACATGAAGAGCTCCATCTCCACCATCGAGAGACGCTACGGCCTCTCCAGCCAGAAGTCTGGGCTCCTGGCTTCGTTCAACGAGGTACGAACTGGATCCTAACACAACAGCAGGCACACTCAGGTCTCATTGTCTATTGTTAGAAACCCCTCAGGAAGGATTTCAAGTTTCCAAATTTGAAGTCTGCTTTAGGGTTGAATACTCGGAACGGGAGGTCCCAGTATTTCCCAGGAATTTCATTGCAAAACCCTTAACATATGTGTGTGTGTGTGTGTGAGTGTGTGTGTGTGTGTGTGTGTGTGTGTGTGTGTGTGTGTGTGAGTGTGTGTGTGTGTGTGTGCATGTGTGCGTGTGTGTGTGTGTCTGTCTGTCTATGTGTGTGTGTGTGTGTGTGTGTGCACGTGTGTGTCTGTCTGTCTGTCTGTGCGTCTGTGTGTATGCGTGTGTGTGTGTGTGTGCGTGAGCGTGTGTGTGTCTGTAATTGTGTGTGTGTGCTTCTGTGTGTATGTCTTTGTGTGTGTGTTTCTGTGTGTGTGTGTGTCTGTCTGTGTGTGTGTGTGTGTGTGTGTGTATGTATGTGTCTGTGTCTGTGTCTGTCTGTGTCTGTCTGTGTGTGTGTCTGTGTGTGTGTGTGTGTGTGTGTATGTGTCTGTCTGTCTGTCTGTCTGTGTGTGTGTGTGTGTGTCTGTCTGTCTGTATGTGTCTGTGTCTATCTGTGTCTGTGTGTGTGTGTGTGTGTGTGTGTGTGTGTGTGTGTGTGTGTGTGTGTGTGTGTGTGTGTGTGTGTGTGTGTGTGTATGTGTGTCTGTCTGTATGTGTCTGTGTGTGTGTGTGTGTGTGTGTGTGTGTCTGTGTGTGTGTGTGTGTGTGTGTGTCTGTGTCTGTCTGTGTCTGTCTGTGTGTGTCTGTCTGTGTGTGTGTGTGTGTGTGTGTGTCTGTCTGTCTGTATGTGTCTGTGTCTATCTGTGTCTGTGTGTGTGTGTGTGTGTGTGTTTTGTGTGTGTGTGTGTCTGTCTGTATGTGTCTGTGTGTGTGTGTGTGTGTGTGTGTGTGTGTGTGTGTGTGTCTGTCTGTCTGTCTGTCTGTGTGTGTGTGTGTGTGTGTGTGTGTGTGTGTGTGTGTGTGTGTGTGTGTGTGTGTGTGTCTGTGTGTGTGTGTGTGTGTGTGTGTGTGTGTGTGTGTGTGTGTGTGTGTGTGTGTGTGTGTGTGTGTGTGTGTGTGTGTGTGTGTGTGTGTGTGTGTGTGTGTGTGTTTCCAGGTGGGGAACACGGTCCTTATTGTGTTCGTGAGTTTCTTGGGGAGTCGAGTCCACCGGCCGCGATTCATCGGCGGCGGCGCTCTGCTGGCCTGCCTCGCCTCGCTGCTGATAGCGCTGCCGCACTTCCTGGGCGGACCGTACGACTACACCGACCGCATCCGCTGTGAGTTCACGAGTCTCAATCGCTAGTTTCAAGTCTTCTTCAACGCAGCATGATGTTCTTTTAGTAAACGATGGTCCCGTTTATTTTAAAACAAACGATAAAGCAGGGGATGCTTTAGGACCTGTCAGTCAGGACAGAGGCTTAGCAATGCTAACCATGCTAACACTGGGGACATTAAAATAGAAAAAACAACATGTTTTATGACTGAATTTGACCCTCTCGCTGTGTTTTTTCACTTCTGCAAAGTTAACCGGGAACAATTGGGTCTCCTAGACATGTATTGTTAAGCGTTCTGCCAAACAAGCTAGCTAGGGGTAACTCAAGGCAAAGTTAGCCTTAACTAGGGCTGTGCTCGATTGAAGAACTTCTCAGTCGACTAACACTCATTCAATTGTACCGACTATATCGCTTAGTTGATTTAATCGACAGATCTGTAAATCTGAGTTTCTTGGAAATAAGTCATTCAGCATGAAAAAAGGCATCAAACATGACTAATGGGTCAGTGTAATGCTTATCACTTCAATTTTCTAAGCACAAACGGACATTTAGGAAAACAGAAAAATGGGTTCAAATATCCAATTTCTCATTTTTTTCCACCTTAACAAATAAAAAATTGGATCTTTAAATTGTTTTTACAATTTTCTGTTTTTGAGGATCAGAAATTTAGAAAAATTACAAAATTGCATCTGGGCTCCAAATATTCAATACTGCCATGGTATTCTCTCATTTCCTTGTTCCGCCTAGCTACGCCCCCCACACTCGAAACCATCAGTTGCAAGCACCTCTGACCCCAAAGTCTATCAGTTATTATTAAATTTTTGGTCCATATGAAGTTAATGACTTGCATATTCCACAAAGTAGAGGAAGAGAATACCACGGTGGCAGTATTATACAGTATATACAGTATATACGGCAGTATTGAATAATTGGAGCCCAGACGCAATTTTGTAATTTTTTAAATTTCTGATCCTCTGAATAAAAACAGAAAATTGGAAAAACAGGTTAAAGATCCAATTTTTTAATTTGTCATGGTGGAAAAAAAATGAAAAATTGGATATTTGAACACATTTTTCTGTTTTTCCAAATTTCCGCTTGTGCTTAGAAAATTGAACTGATAAGCGTTACACTGACCCTAATGGACTAAAGAAATCTAAGTTGACTAAGACCAAAACGACCGATTAGTCGACTAATCCACTAAGAGGGAGCAGCCCTACTTCCAACCAAGCTAGCTAGGGGTAACTTATTCTCTGTTCTGCCGTGCATGCAGATGAATGTCTCCAGTACCCAGAGGCATAGGTTTTGGTGAATGCCAGAAGGACAAATGAACTCTGATTTGGGCCACTGGAAAAAGAAAACATTGCTGTTGTTTCACACTAGTTTGACAAAAAATATTCAAGACTGTATGGCTGTTGCCTGGAGCCTCCTGTCTGGTGCCATCAGGCTTCTACTTTTCAAAATAAAAGCTTGAGTCTGGTCTACTATGTCTTCATACTTTGGTGTTTTGGGTAGAGATGGTCCGATACCACTTTTTTGCTTCCCGATACCGATTCCAATACCTGAATTTGCGTATCGGCCGATACCGAGTACCGATCCGATACCAGTGGGTCATATATTTTATTATGTTTTAACAGCTGTATACTACTATCTCTGTATGGATGTGATATTATTTCTATCTTTGTTGTCTGTCTGGCTCAGGTTAAACTCTTTGTAAAACATGAACAAACACAAACACTTTCTTTTATTTTCCAGTTTGACAGTCAGTTATAACGGAAAAAGAACATAAATAAACTACTTTAACGTAGATTTTCTTTAGGGCTTTATTACGTGGTATCGGATCGGTGCATAAACTCCAGTACTTCCCGATACCGATACCAGCGTTTTAGGCGGTATCGGAGCCGATACCGATACTGGTATCGGTATCGGACCATCTCTAGTTTTGGGTGTTTAAGTACAGTATGTAATAATATGTGTTAAATATCCAAGCATTTCCATTCTATTCCAAGATAGTTTATTTGAAGGTTTTAAGAATTGTGTGTATTATTTCATTATGAAACTCTGTAAATGCACCTCATGCTGCTCTTGCCATAATCTTACGTGAGCCTGGTTTTTGCAATTATAAAGCAAATTATGTCCCCTGTCTTCTCATTGGACCGGTAAGGGACGGAATTGCCATTAACGTTGCTGAATTTCTGTCCCAGTCTGCCCCTGTCTGGAGGTCTGTGTTTACCACACGGTAAATCTGCCGCACTTCAGAAAGGTTGAAAATCAGAAACTTTCCCTCTCTAACGTTGATCTTAACACAGCGCCATGAAACCAGAAACATCCTCTGCCCTTTCGTCCAAATATGGTAGCTTCTGGTGTAAAAAAACAAGACTCCTCGGCTAAAATCTAAACTCAAGGCTTCAAAATTGTAGTCCACAAAGCAATGGCAGACGTAACCAATGTCTATTAAGTTGTGTCCCTGCTAGTGGATATTTTGGGAACATTAGTGTAGAAAAGAGCGCGGATCGGGCCGCATTTTCTTGTCCAAGCCCGGCCTGCGTCCGACACAGTTAAATTCTCGTTTGTTTCACATGTACATGTGTTTGTGTGTGGAAAGCTTTTATTAAGCAACTGTAGGAAGGCATTTGGAAATGTCAACAGATGAGCGCATCAGCGCACACGGGGCAACAAGCGCACGTTAACGCAGGCGCGCACCTACGTAATAAACTGTTTTAAATTTAAAATGTTCAATGCCTTATCCGCTGATGTGACCGAGCCCGATCTCTAGTTTATAAATATTTTATTAACAAAATGTAGTAGTGTATGTGCTTGTTGTCATTGAGGAAGTGATTGAAAGTACTCCGTAAATAAAATAAAAATAGTTCAGGCTGTTATGGAATAGAGGTGCATTGTTTGAAGTTTGCGAGAGCAGACAAGGAAGTTGCACCACACAGAAGCTCCTTAGTTGTGTGTGTGTGTGTGTGTGTGTGTGTGTGTGTGTGTGTGTGTGTGTGTGTGTGTGTAAGATAACAGTTTCTCTTAAGACACTAGAAGAATTACGTTTCGGTTGCACCGGCAAAGTCGGGAGGTGTGGTAAACCTTTAACCGTGTGTATAATGAGAATGACTCATTCTTGAGAAAAGGCAAAAGAGCTGTGAGTGTGTGTGTGTGTGCGTGCGCACATTTGAATAACGTCAGGCGGTAAACTGGTTCTTTTAAAAAGCTGTCAATCAAAATGTACTTCTGTCGGGCTCGGACCTTGTCGGGCCGAACGTTTAAGGCCCGATTACAGCTTGTGTTCTGGTAAACTTAAGTCCGATGAAAGAAGGGAGTTAATAATTTGGAATCAGATTTGACAGTCCTTAGGGGCCTTATTTCCAAGTTAAAATATATTTTATATATATATATATATATATATATATATATATATATAAATAATAATAATATAAATATTTATATATTTTTATTTCCTCTTTGTATGAGTTTAAACTCAAGTTTTATCTCTTGGAGCGTGCATTTCTCTAAACTCTTATTTTTATTTATGTTTTCTGCTGTATGAAGGATGTTTTTATTCTATTATCTTTACTGATTCTTGTCATGTGAAGCACAGTGGTCAACTTCTGTTGTGTTTACTTGTGCTATACAAATAAATGAAATGAAAATGGAAAAAAAAAAAAAAAACGGTTGAGAAACGTTAATGTTTAGACCCTTTAACTAAACCTCACGATTGTTTACTTGCCCTCTGTTCGCTACAGCTTCCAGGGACAACAGCTCCGGCCTCTGCCAATCAGAGAGCTCCCTCGGCGCCTCACCGTCCAATCAGACCTGCAGCCAGCAGGAGGGTGGCACCCATCGGGGGGTGTACCCTGTGCTGCTGCTGGGGCAGCTGCTGCTGGGCATCGGAGCCGTCCCCATCCAGCCCTTCGGCATCTCCTACATCGACGACTACGCCTCCAAGAAGAACTCACCGCTCTACCTCGGTAGGCTGCCGAAAACGCTGAGTCACGTTCACGGTTCGATAATAAAGGCCGAGATATACTAGATATACAGTACAGGCCAAAAGTTTGGACACACCTTCTCATTCAAATGCGTTTCCTTTTTATTTTCATGACTATTTACATTGTAGATTCTCACTGAAGG